>NC_134709.1:14238219-14593219 GCF_043290135.1 Rhipicephalus microplus | reverse complement strand
TAACTGCACCTACTCCAGAGAGAGAGAGAGAAAAAAAACCTCTCCCATCTTTTGCTAATCAACCCGGTCATATATGCTTGCTGCGGTGAGGTCATCTCCGCAGAATTGTTAATCTCACATGCACACCTGACTTTCTGCCGCCCTTACGCGGCGAAAATTGGGGCCTTTTTTTATGGCTAGTGGTGGACATCAATTGGCTTTCAGTTGAATCGGCTGCTTACATATTTTTTTTTGTTTAGCTAGCTGTAGACATAGTCCGGGTGACAGCTACTGTATGTAGTCCCTCAACCTCCCGTGTTGGGTGTTGAAATAGACGTCTTTTCTGGTGCAGCAGAGCATTTTGCCATGATGGTTCATGGGAGCTCGCACACTGACTTAATCTTGGTAAATTAGGTCTTTATTCCACAAGTGCTGCGAAATATTCCTGTATTTTACAATATATGCTAAGCAAGCAGAAACACATACGTGGACGGGACTCGATGATTAATTGGGCTGAAATTTCACAAGAACACCTCGTATTTGCTTTAGTTGACCATAGGTTTTTACGCAGCTGTTTAAATTTAGTGAACTTGCACATAAAAAAATTTTCCTGTGGCGCCTTGAAATTCGTTAAAGTGCTTTCACTGTATCGGCTATCTATAACCACACTTGTCTTTTTGAAAGTTTATGTAGTACTTAGTAAAATAAAAATAGAAAATTATTATAATACAAAAGGAGGTCCCGAAGTAAAAATTGTCAGGCAGACTTATTGTTAACACATGCATAGAAATGTTAGAATTAAGATTGTCACCTTAGGAAAAAGCAGCGAGAGTAAGATAAAGCTAACGTAATAAAAGGTGTTACTTAAGGCAGCTGTAGGTAGTAAATATACCCTTGAAATAACTTAAACCAGTCATAAAACAACTATAAGAACAAGGTGAATATAACATCATAACGCATACATCAATAACTAATGACGCAGTTTCTCACGTCATGGCGTATATTTATATGTATGTAGACACATATACGTAAGCAATGAGAGTTTTTCAGGTGCAGGGTTTCGAACGTTTTTTGCGTCGTCCATTAATACGACATTCTCTCTCACGGACGGACATAACGAGTGGTTCATTGTTCAGTTCGTTTAAATATCCCGGCGTTCCGGTATTCACAGTCTGTTCTTCCGTGCATCACGCTGCTGCCACTGTCGAACACTTACGAGACCGGAGTACATAACGAGCCTTTTCTCCGTTCGGTCGCTGTTATCTTCGTATTGCCACAGGTGTTTACGTTTTCGTGCCCGACACAGTCGATCTTGTTTGCGCCTATTGGTGTCACGCGAAAATTAGACACGTTGCACCTATAACCAGTAACTTACGCTCTAATTTAGTCGGTCCTAGTTTGACAGGTGGCACGTTTACGCACTTGCTGGCGTTTTCAAGTTTATTTTTCGCTTTTATGTGGTCTACAAGCACGCTTGTTTTAACTTAATTATTTAAAGTTTATTAAACTTCTCTGACGCGCCTCTGTCGAGAAACGATGTACTTTTAACATAAATGTGCATGTTAGAGGATCCAAAGGTCATGGCATACTCACGTATTCTCAATGCATTCTTTTTGCTGCTGAGTTGGCTGCGTTTATTCAAATGCCTTGTCCCCCCCTCCCCCCCTTTAGCAAGTCACATACCACACTCTAGTTATTTCTTGCTTATAACACAAGAAAACTAAAAACCAAACAACAGAATCTCCTGATGTTTTACGGTGTTACCGTGACTTAGTTTATCTGGCGCTCTGGTTAACCACTGAAGTGTCTAGCAGTTTAATGAGACGTGAATATTTTGTTTTGAACTGTACTTGAAAACCATTCATTTTTTTTTTCAAGCCATCCTCTCTCCACAGTTGTACAGATCCAGTGAGATCGCTTAGGTGTGATATGCCGCTACTATTCGGAATATGTTAGCCTCATTACAAGGTACATCCCGCAAAGCACTTCTTGAACTTGGTCACAGCCTTCATTATTTTTTAACTGGTTCACAAGTGACCTGTGTTGACGGTGTTCTTTGGATGCTGCAAAGAACAGAATATTGTACTGAAAAACATTCTAAAGAACAATACAATTTCGGTTTTTCCGTTAACGGGTTCGTAAACGTAGTGTGTGTGCTTTTTTTCAGGTGCTTTCGCAGTGCTAATTTTTTGTTTACATACATTGAAAGACACCGCGAAGTCTGCCAACGAAGGACGCGGAATAGATTAAACTGCTAAAGTTTGCTCATCATTTGTCAGACTTTAGCAATGGGTTAATAGAAAACAAACCATTTTCATAACTTCATGATCATTTTAGGCGATGGTTTTAATTATAATGTAACATAAGTTCAGAAAAATCGGTTTATTTAGGTTCTGATAATTCACGCAATGCGAAGACCTTGCAATTCGGGTTAACGTAGTAGCGTCATGTCATGCTGCTTGGTGCATTCATTGCATCATACACTTCTGTAACGTTCATATTTGCATGTAAGTGCGACGTGTTTAGAGAACACAAGGATTTCATTCTTGAGACACTCTGTGAGCTCTTTGGGTTTTAAAATAAATTGACTCCAGTAATGTTGTTAATTTTTTTTTTTTGCTGTTTGGTGTTAACGTCCCAAAACCACTATAGTGGAGGGCCTTGAAAATTTTTACTACCTAGCTTTTTTTTTACCGTGCATCTAAGCTGACGGGCCTCAATCATTTTCGCTACCATCGGAAATGCAGCCGCCGGGGCCGGGTATTCAATGTCGTGAC
Organism: Rhipicephalus microplus; assembly: GCF_043290135.1. Classification (NCBI taxonomy): domain Eukaryota; kingdom Metazoa; phylum Arthropoda; class Arachnida; order Ixodida; family Ixodidae; genus Rhipicephalus; species Rhipicephalus microplus. Next base: position 14,590,463 of record NC_134709.1, on the reverse strand, counting down.
CTGCAGGTCCGTTTTCGAGTGCCTTTAGCACTAGACCACCGTGGCGGCGCTGGTTGATGTGTTCGCTAGTCAACAATGATACACGTGATATCTCAGGGGGTCTCATGTTTCTTGTAGGAGAGAGAGAAGGAAAAGTAATTAGGGAAAGGACGGGACCCTAGCCAGCCTTGAATGCGGTCGGCCTTCCTCAATGCCAAGGTTGGTGGGGAAGGGTTCTAAGAAGGAAGGAGGGAAACTTCATATAAATAATTAAGAAATTCAGAGCACGCTGTGCAGTCTGGAACAATATAAGAGAGAACACTTACTTCGTGTTTCAGCAGCGATTGCTTGTAATGTACTCGTACTTATAATAATTCGACATATTGGATTGCAAAATACGCCCTTCCGTTCGAAGATAGTGTTATGAACACTTGCACTCTTGTCAGCTGCGTTTTGTCACTCCGATGCATGAAAAGTTATTTCCATATTTTCTCTCGCATTTCTCAGCGCTGTACTCAATCGTGGAGGCCCTGTTATGGTTCACTTAGGCAGCACCAAGTATATGAGCTCGCTTATTTGAAGATTCGAAGATCCTCTTTATTTGCTTTATGACAAGAAACTCTCATAACCTAGCGTTAACGCGTACCATTTCCACAGAGGAAACATCAGCCGTTTAACTCAGTCTACTGACCTCACTTGGCGTAAAGCGGCGTGATGATGTTGACTGCATCAAAACGTCCCATTACTAGAAGTTTCCACCGCAGTTGCATCGACCTTTACGTAACTCATTTAAGGGTGTGGGCTTGCCGGGTCGGCAATGAGGTACGGCTTGTCATGAAATCTCACACCACGTTCGCCCTTGTCGCTCCACAGCCCTTCCACCTCGAACATGATTAGTTTGTTCTCTTCGGGATGTGGTCTCAGGAACACGCCCGGAACGTAGAGTCTGATCTGTGGTCCGGCCGCGGGCCAGTAGCGACCCAAGTTGATGCCGTTGATGAACGCGATTCCCTTCGTGTAGTTCCCAGGGTCTAGGAATGTGTCCAGCGGCTTCTGCCCTTCGCGTAGCTTGAAAGTGCCGTGAAAGAAGCGCGGCGTCTTCTTCTTGCCGTCCACGTCTCCTTTACCGTGGCTTTCCAGCAGGCGCATCAACTCGGTGACATCCCTGTTCCTCGTCACCGGCACAGCCTCGATGGTCCAGTCGGTCAGGTTGACACCATTCACAGTCACGTTCTGCATACCCTGCGCGCAAAGGACAGTACATTGTCAAATTGAGTCTGTTTTCTTCTTTTGTTTAGTGGCCCTCAGTCATTTCAACATGGTTTTGGTAGGGCTGGTACACTCTGCGGGACAAGGAGTATGGTGTAGCGGCTGTTCATATAAGGACGTAGCTCAATTTTAGAGCACTGTGTGGTCCAGTTCATTTCCTTCCGCTTGACTATAGTTTTGCTAGCTGTTTATTCAATAAAGACGATATTCGACGACACGCAGTTTTCAATATTGTTCCTTACGCAGCAGTTACTTATATGGAAAGTGACTACCATCCAGCAAGTAATTACCGCGTAGTCAAGCAAGTAACGCGCAACAAGTAATTACTAAGTATTAGTTATACTTATACTTATAAAGAATTACTTATAAAGAAAGTAATTACCATCGCAATGAGTTTATTTACAGAACATGTGTACTGAAAGAAAATCCTTGCTTAGCTGATATGTAATTGGGTCATGCGAATTTTGATAAAGCGTGCATAAAGTTTGTCTCAAAGTAATTAGGTCAGTTTCTGGGAAAATGGCATTATTATGTTCTAATCGGAAGGGCTTTTGTGAATTGGAGGGTGCACTGATAATCACTGAATATTTGTCACTGAATACAAGTAAGCACTTTTTTTTCGAACTGTTTATAGTAAACAGGCCATCACACAGTCACCCAACAATTTGTGATTTTATAAAAAACAGAGAATAATGCAGTCATTACCATCATCATCTCTCACTGTGCCCACAGCAGGGCCTCTCCCGTGTTTCGTCAATCAACCCCGGTCGTTCCTGTGATTGCTTGCGACTACGTTATCCGTATAAATTTTCTGAATCTCATGCGCCTACCTAGCTCTCCGCCTTCCTCTAACGTCCTTGCCTTCTTTTTGAATTGGTCTGTTACTCTTAATGACCAGCTGTTATCGTGCCTTCGCGCGAATGCAGTATTTTACTTTTCTTCGCATGCTTTAGGCTGCTCACCTTGGGGTCGAGATTCTTCGGTCCAAAGTGTTCTCGGCCCATATTTTCAACAAAAATGGAAATCCTTTCACCCTTGGTGAGTTTCACGGTCGCGTTTGTCACGACATGTAAACGGCTTGTCTGGAAGCAGCGCATCATGTGGCGCTCGTCCCTCACGAAAAGCTGGGCCATGTCACGCAGTGCGTGCACCTTTAACAACTGAGACCCGTTGATGTTCATGCGCACCTCCGTGCTGTACACGAGAAATCCGTAGTCCTGTCCCAGCTGCTCGAATGTCACTGGATACTTGGAACTGGTTCTCCTCAGCCATCCCTTCCGTCGGAAGTGGTCCATGACCTCTGCGAGAGTCATGACGTGGGTCATGTACACCGCATCCAGTTTTAGTTTTGGTGAACCCTTCGGAGCATCTCCCTGCTTGAGCGGTAAGTACTTGCCGATGACGTCTCTCAGCGAATAGTAGTAAGCCTTGGGGTCCCCGTCTTCGCCGATGGGGGCGTCGAAGTCGTAACTTGTCACTATAGGCGCGTCGCCGCTTGTGGCAGCCTTGAAGCCGAAGCTCGTTCCGCCATGATACATGTAGATGATAATGTTCGCGCCTTCGTCCATCAACTTCTTGAAGGTATCGAGGACTTTTGCCGGGTAGGCTGGATTGTTGTCCCAACCCCAGAAGTTCATCCAACCGGTGTAGTATTCGGCAACCAGGAGAGGACCTCCCGGTTTAACCTGGACCTTGCGGATCGTGTTGAAGATGGACATGTTGCACTCGGAAGCGCAGTTTCCGGCCGCCAATATGTCGCGTACCTTGTCGCAATAGAAGCGTCGTTCGTTGGGAAAGTTCGTGTGATACATTACCACGTCCTTGCCGAGCCCCTTCTCCTGTAAAGTGAGCATGAATTCCATGTAGTTCGGGTCACAACCGTTGTCCAGGTGACCGTACTCGTTCTCAACCTGGAACATGATGATGGGTCCTCCATTCTTGTACAGATATGGGACGAACATCGGTAGCAGCTTGTGGAACCATTTGGTGACTTCGTCCACGTACTCCTTTTGCGTGCTGCGGTAGCGTATGTTCGGATGCTTGCGGAGGAGCCAGTAAGGGTAGCCGCCGTTGTCCACCTCGCCGCATATGTACGGGCCTGGCCTGATGACGGCTAAGAGGTCAGCCTTCTTGATGGCTTCGAGGTAGGCCACGACGTCATAGTTGTCGATGAAATTGTACTGTTCCGGTTCCGGCTCGTGCCCGCTCCAGTCAATGTAAAAGTCTACGGCGTTCAGGCCGCCCATTCGGAGCTTGTACAGGCGGTCATCCCAGTATGCTCTGGGAACGCGAAAGTAGTGCATCGAGCCGCCCACCAGTCTAAAGGGCTGGCCGTCCTTGACAAAGGTGTGCTTGTCATAGTCGATGTAAAAGGAGCGGCCGCACGACGCTGGTGTGGCCAGGATCACGAGAATGGCACTCAAGCTCCATACGTCCATGCCTTCCATGGAGTTGCGGAAAACGTGCCCTCCTATAGAGAAGGCTCGCATAACATTCCTGATAAGTTCATAAAAACGTCTTCCTTTATCTCCGAAGCTTCTGTGGCCATTCGGAGAAGTGTATACGCATTACACCTGTTCCTCATCGTTGTGTTTTCGGAGAACTTCTATTTCGTGGTCTACTTGCTTCTTGTTTATTTGAAGCATCATCAAGTGAGTGCAGCGACGCGCAACGCTTTCCACTAGCATACTGGCATATGACGTGTCTAGTTGTTTTGCATGGCGCAAAATGTTTCGAATTTTTTTTTTATTTTGTGGCTGTGTCTGAATAAAATAACCCAAAGTAATGTATTCCTCGTGACAGTGATCACTTCTTGAATACTCATCACTTATACAAGCTCTTAGCGAAAGAAAAGAACTGTACGAGCAGTTGTTTCCTTTGTTACACATAGCGTTAGTGAAACTCTACTAAGAACGCTGCCCAAGAATGTATATGGGATGTTGTTTGTAGACTAATTGTAGTGCAGTGCGTATAAGAAATGTCATGAAATAAAAGCGGACGAATAGACAACTCGCCACCAGCATCAAGCGAACATACAACAATAGGAAAATGGAAACGATGTCGTTTATCCCAATATGGGGCCGCAACTAAAGAGCTGTTGGACGGTCTTAATGTAGCCAATCATATAATTCATGTTCGCCCGTTTTAAACCCTGACTGCAGTTAAATTTAGGAACGTCAAGTTTCTTGTTTTGCTTCTTTTTCAGCTCACGGAGATTCATTATTCATTATTGTTCGGGAATAATGAATTCTCATTCTACATAATCCATTGGTTATCCGTGCGTCTTCTATTTAATCACTAGCAAACGAAAAGTAGTTAGAAAATCATGTGTGAAATTACCTATCGAGCACTTCGCGAACTTGTTTAAGTTTTGCTTTCGGGTTTCCTACAGGGCGCATCAACTTTTGATTAAATTACGCTGCATGAATGAAAGCCTTAAGCGACTTGGCCCTTAGCTCGCAGTGAGGTAACATAAAAAACACTATAAGCATAGGTCGTCCATTCTTCTTTTTCCAAGCCAAACTTCCTTTTAGAAAAACCGGCAGATCTGATGTACAGTGGGAGCTGCCGTTTACGAAACAAGAGGTGGGTAGGTGACTGTGACGTAACTTTTTTCACTTAACCAACTTAATGAAATGACGCTACAGATATGTACATATTTTATACGCACACAGATAAGTTGATGAGCGGCGTATGTCTTAAATAACAAGTTGTTTATAGTTGAGCAACGATACCAACAAAAACTTTGGTTTTACCAACACGAGAAGTGTGAAGATGTTACGTAGTGCTTATGTTGCCTCCATTACAGCATTACCGCCTTTACCCGCCTTATTTTATTCTTGCGAAGTGTAACACAATACCTGTCTCGCGATTAACATATGTAGTTACCATTTCGAATAATTTATCTACATCTACGCTTATATAACACCCCCAAGAAGAGTCTTTAGGGTTTTAGGGTAATAAAATGAAATTAAAATGAAATATGTTTATTTTGGCGGAGAACGCACGCATGTTTTGTGAACCTGTGTGCTCTTGCGAAAGGGTTTCTTCACAGTTCTTCCACAAGGTGATCATCAGGTGGATCAGTGAGCACCAGGAGCGGGACAGGACTTGTTATCAGATGTGTTCATGATCGCAATGACAAGGCGTCTATGTAAACTGAAGTATCGTAATATTAATCATCATCATCATCAGCCTGAACACGTCCCCTGCAAGACAAAGGCCTCGCCCATGTTTCACCAGTCAACTCACTCCTGTACTTGCTGCTCCCACTTCATATTCGCAAATTTCGTAAACTTCCACACAACTTTGTGTCTCCCCCTAGCCCGCTTGCCTTTTCTGGCAATCCAGTCAGTTACCCTTGGTGACCGGTCGTTAACCGGTGGTTAACCTTCCTACGCGCTACATGCCCGGCCCATGTCTATTTCTTCTTCTTGATTTCATCTATGATGTCTTTAACTGAAGCATAGAGTTTTTCATTAGCAAGTAGAGGGAACTCTGGCTCTGCGACTGTTCCGCCACCATGCATAGGAACGATGGGTAATCGAAAAATGCATGGGCAGTAATTCCCGGCCAGGCCTTGGTCTGGGCCCGATATTCGTTTACTATATATTTCCCCACGATGACTCAAAGCAAGACACAGATTCAATACAACCCCGTCCCCTCAAAAAAGAAAAGAAAATTTGGGAACCCTTAAGCTTCGCGTTTCAGAGTAAAACACGATAGTGAAATCCAGCCCCTAGTACGCCCTTCAACCGCTAAGTGCATACATAAAATAGGTTTAGTTATACAAACACACGCACACAACCACACACACACACACAAACGCGTTTGCTTGCAAGAGCGACGCATCTATAGTAAGAGTACGGGTTTCTGATCTGTTTAACCGCACTTTTGTAACAAATTCAGGGAAATATTGTCAGTCATATAGTCACAAGGTCCTGTATTATAAATTGCTCGTAGGCGTGACTCTTGTATTTGTAAATGGTCACACTCTCTCCGTCTTGCTTTAGTTATCTGGCAATTGTTCGGCTTGTTCTTCTAGAGACCTTTTCCGGCCAACCGCAACAAGCGTCGCCTTATGAAATGGCCACTGTAGTACTTGACTTCTTAATGGTGTCGTGAGAATGAAAAGCTAAACCTATGCAAGTGCTGTGGTTTGTTGCAATAGCATTTTTTTTTTTTTGAAGGGACATAAAGAGTCTCACAACGCCTCACAGACGGCAGCACATTATCTGGAGTTTGCTGTTCGCTTGATCAACACCTGTAGAAAGGCATGATATGTTTTCCGCTAGATGGACATAGTTGTCAATATGTAGAGCTGTTTGAAAGTTCCTGTGTGTGTTTATCGGCGATGGCGGCCCTGTCCCGGCCTTTTTCGACGCAGTTTGATGGCTTCCCAAATGCGCCTACAAATCGCCGAATGGGCTCGTTTGGCATCGTGACACCTGTCGAACAAAATGCGTCAAGGAGACTCCTTCCACTGCGTGGCGTTTACGTAGTGTGTTTTTTGTTTTTTGAAGCAGCTGCAAGTAACATAGCGGCTTTGTGGTACACCTGCTTGCTACGTGAACGGCCCGGGTTCGATCCTCAATGGGATCCAAATTTTGTTCTTTACTTTATTTCCATTTTTCTGGATTTTTCGCTCACAACCAACGGTGCCGGCGTTGATGGCGGAATTTATGCGACACGGGCTCTCTAACGCTATCACGTTAAACAAAATTATCCACCTGGTACGGCTTGGCTCGACCACAGATTGGACTTCACTGAGGCCCGAGCCAATAATGTAGTCAGTGTTGCCTGAACATGGAACCAACAGCAAGTGATTTTAAGTAGCGCATATCAATGTAGTCAAGAGTTCGATGAAAGTTCGTTTGCTCCGGCATTGAATGAGATGAAACACGGGGACTGACGAAGTGTGGTGAAATTATCTAACGCATTGGAGCCGCATACTGGATATGTGACAACGACGTCCAGTTCAGTTCACTGACCAGTTCACTGGTCAGTGAACAGGTTAGGATAGAGTGAACAATACAGTTCACTGTATGCGGTTCCGAAACGTCACATAGTTTCGTCAAACTTAGGGAACGTCTTTCATCTCAGCAAATATCAATGCTTTCGTGGTGCATTTATCGCTAACAAATACAATTTAACCTACGGTCATTTTTTGCACAGAACGGCCTTAGGTGGAAATGGTTGAGCTGGGTACTGGATACTATGAATGTTTGTTCGGTAGTGGTGTACTGTTTCTATTTTTCCTCGAATGTAATGGAAATAAGCCAGAATGTTTATATTGTAGCAGGGAAAGTGATTTGTAGCATGACATCAGTTTCAATAGAAAGCGCATTAAAAGTAGAGGAGACCGAGAACAGAAACCTCGTTTTGTTTTTATCACTCTCTATATTTATATTTAAAGAGTGATCTACCAAGAAAGACTACAGTCCACCCTTTTCGATATACAGCACCTGTCTGCAGCACTTAGTACGACCTTACCAAAGCAAGACAAGTAAAGAAAGAGGGGCGAATATGTTACATTACGTATGAATTAAAACCTAGACAAAAATTATGACTGATCACCTTGCGCCGCGGGCGGCTTTCGAAATGCGCATAATACGTATAATAAATGCGCATAATACGCTTTTTTTTCTCGTTTGTTGTTCAGTCGTTCAACGTGTCTGCTTTCTTGCATCATTTATTGTACTTCTCCACCAGTGTTGTTGCCTGATGTAGAAAGAGCTGGACGGAGGGCTTCTAGCGTTTCAAGTGTCCCATCGCAATTCCTCGATCTGGTCTCGTCTTTCTGGAACTTACATCGTGGTGGCGGGGCATTGAGAAGCACTCGAGAACTGCCTGCCTGAAAAAAAGAAGGAAAAAAAAGGGGGGGGGCGTCTGGGGGGATAGGCTTGGAAGCAATCCTACACCCGGAGGGGGTAAGGGTCGTTGCACGCGCTTCCCGCACAGCCGCAACGCACGTGCCGGGACGCCTACCGCACACAAGCGTGGTACAAATAAGCCTATTGGTGACGCTGCGGAGGTGAAAGAGCGTTGCCAATTGGCTTATTTGTCCCCCGCTTGCGTGCGGTTGGGGTCCCGGCACGTGCGTTGCGGCTGTGCGGGAAGTGCGTGGAACAGCTCTTAAAGGGGGGGACAAAACTCTGGATGCCCCGCAAGTAGATCGCTATCCCGTGAAGCGCACAGGGTCGCCTGGAACCAGACCGTCGATGTTGGGGACGTCCACGAAGCTAACAGTCCTATTTCCCGGTGGCGTGTACTCGGTCTCGAAAAGCAGGATTGTGTTCATCTTCGGGTACGGGTGGAGTAGCGCCCCGGGAACGTACAGGGTGACCTGGGTGAATCATCATCATCATCATCATCATCATCATTATCATCATCATCAGCCTGTCTACGTCCACTGCAGGACAAAGGCATCTCCCATGTTCCGCCAGTTAACCCGGTCCTGGGCTTGCTGCTGCCAATTTATACCCGCAAACTTCTTAATCTCATCTGCCCACCTTACCTTCTGCCTCTCCCTAACTCGCTTCCCTTCTCTGGGAATTCAGTTAGTTACCCTTAATGACCAGCGGTTATCCTGTCTACGCGCAACATGCCCGGCCCATGTCCATTTCTTCTTCTTTATTTCAACTATGATATCCTTAACTCCCGTTTGTCCCCTAATCCACTCTGCTCTCTTCTTGTCTCTTAAGGTTACACCTACCATTTTTCTTTCCAGTGCTTGCTGCGTCGTCCTCAATTTAAGCTGAACCCTCTTTGTAAGTCTCCAGGTTTCTGCTCCGTAACTAAGTACCGGCAAGATACAGCTGTTATATACCTTCCTCTTGACGGATAGCGGCAATCCTCCTGTCATAATTTGGCTGCATTTCCGATGGAGGCGGAAATGTCGAGGCCCGTGTGCTCAGATTTGGGTGCACGTTAAAGAACCCCAGGTGGTCAAAATTTCCGGAGCCCTCCACTACGGCGTCTCTCATAATATGGTGGTTTTGGGACGTTAAACCCCACAAATCAATCAATACCTGTCATAATTTGAGAGTACTTGCCGAATGTGCTCCACCCCATTCTTATTCTTCTAGTTACTTCAATCTCGTGGTTCGGCTCAGCGGTTATTACCTGCCCTAAGTAGACATGGTCTTTTACAACTTCAAGTGCACTATTACCTATCTCGAAGCGCTGCTCCTTTCCGAGGTGGTTGTACATTACTTTAGTTTTCTGCAGATTAATTTTAAGACCCACTTTTCTGCTCTCCTTGTCTAACTCCGTAATCATTAGTTGCAATTCGTCCCCTGAGTTACTCAGCAATGCAATGTCATCGGAGAAGCGCAGGTTACTAAGGTACTCTCCATTAACTCTTATTCCTAACTGTTCCCATTCTAGGTTTCTGAAAACCTCCTGTAAGCACGCGGTAAATAGCATTGGGGAGATTGTGTCCCCCTGCCTTACACCCTTCTTGATTGGTATTCTGTTGCTTTCTTTATGAAGCACTATGGTAGCAGTTGATCCCCTGTAGATTTCTTCCAGAATGTTTATATATACTTCATCTACGCCCTGATTCCGCAGTGTCTGCATTACGGCTGATATTTCTACTGAATCAAACGCCTTCTCGTAATCTATGAAGGCAATGCATAGTCGTTGGTTACACTCTGAGCATTTCTCTATTACCTGATTGATAGTATGAATGAATGAATGAATGAAGGTGCGGCGATGGCGCAGTGGTTAGAGCATCTGCCTCGCATGCAAGAGGTCCGTGGTTCAAATCCCGGTGCCGCGCAGTTCCCAACCGGATTAAAAAAAAAAAATCCGCGTGGTGATGGAACTGCATTACGAGGCCTGGGGTGCGGCCTCACCGGTAACCACCGCCGGGAACGCACTCCCTCACCAGAGAAGGATTGGCCACCCTGGTGCAGTATCTGGCCACTACCTCCCACATGCATACGTCAAATAACTCACGGCCCTCAGTCCCCAGCAGCTGCGAAGCTACTGACCACGGCGGCGTGAATAGCCGTAACATTTCAAATCAACTGTCGCTGTCAACATGGGCATGTGCAGTGTTCGACATTAAATGGAGGAGAGGCACCTAAGCCCCTCCTCCGATTGGTCGAGTCGGATGAAGAGCAAGTTCCACAATGGACGCACTAATGAAAATGGAGCGATGGCGTGCCTCTCGCAAAGGCCTGCCGTCGGTGCCCTACTTTCTGGGTAAAAGATGGCTGAAGACAAATTTTTGAATATGTCGTCGGTGTCAGTTGGTCTCCACTGTCGTCACGTAAACATGTGTAGCCGTAACCCGGTGCAATATAAAACGGCGTGAATGGTCGTACTGTGTAAATGTAAGGTACGGAATGGTCTCCCTATTATAAATGACCACAAGAAGGGGTGTGGCCCGCCCCCATTTAAACGAAAAATACGTAAATTGACTCGTTTAACCTTCCAGCCTTACGCGACCGTCGACGAGCATATATAGTTGTCGCGATATTCTCAAACGTGACAAATGAAGACTTTTTAATCAACAAAAATGGTCTTATGTAGAACAAATAAATTGTATAAAAATTGATTGAGTGATTAAAACTTCTATTGGACAAAATATGATGTGCTCTCGCTGGTCGGCTTCAGCAACGTGGTAGAAAAAAAAGAGAAAGAAAAAACTAAAAAAAAGACAGATGAACCAATGATGACCATAATCGCTGTAGTTCTGTTTTTCGGCGCGGGGTGGTCACATGTGTCCATGGTTCTATAATAGTGCTTTTTATTCAAGTTCCTCACCTTTCGTTGCGTTGCCGGTTCTGATACCGCGAGCGCTGTATATTTTTACACAAATATAAAAGTAAAACAAACGTTATTGTATTAAAACATGGTGCTATTTTATTAGGAAAAAAAGGCTTTAAATAGTGAGTGAAAAACATTTTTGCTCATTTTGGTAAGTTTTTTATCAGTCGCGAAGGGTTAATGAATCCTTAATGTTTATGAAATTTGATATCTCAAGTGATTGTTGTTTCCCTTCTCCACTAAACCACCCCGAGGTGTGAAACTAAGAACGCTATTAACCAAGTCGAGTCATAACCAGCCTAATTCCATCAACTGTGGTAATGCGCATGCAATTTGGCTAACTTTCAATGTAGTAACTGATAGAACACAGAAAATCAAATAGTTCGGTCATGTGCAAGTTCGCGCAACTAGCAATAAGCTTTATTTTATAAGAAAGAACAAAAGGCGTTTCGTCAAACCTGTAGGAAAAGAAAGTCTGCCCAAATTCTGCAGTTGTGCTGATGGACTGGTTAGAGTTGCTGTATAGGAGATTGAAGAATTGAAAATTTTACTATCTCCTAGGAATGCCACAAATAAATGAATTAATGAACAACTTGATTCGTCCCTCTTTAAAGAGAAACAAGTCGTTGGGTATAGGGGGAGGGGGAGAACTACTTGGAGAGTGCTTCCTCCGCCTTTCGGCCCACTTCAGGGCGGCCTTCTGAATGTCGGGCCTCGAGATGCACAAAGCAGCTGCCCACTGCTCCTCACTAGAAATCGTTTCAAGAAAGAGGGTATGGGGTGTTTAGGGCACCTCTACAAGGATGTCAGCCTACTGTGTAAGAGACCCAGAATTTGCAAGATTGAGAAGGCCAACTGTTGGGGTGACGACAATAGAATTACCTCAGCGCGAGTGTGTATATAAAAAGGGGTTTACCTGCGGGCCTATACTAGGCCAGTATCGTCCAAGGTTGAAGCCATTAACGTAGGCTGCGCCTTTGCCCCAGCCTGTTAGGTCCAGGTAGGTATCCAGTACTTTCTGGCCCTTGGGCAGCATGAATGTCCCGAAGAACGCGCCAGGTACACTGCAGTGTCGGCCTGGATTCGAGCTCTCCAGAACGTCTGTCAGATGCCTGATGACGTGTTGCTTGTCCAATGGCAAAGGCTCCATAGTCCACCCGGAAAGCACTTCGTGTCCGAGAGTGACGTTAGAAGTTATTCCCTGTGAATGAAGCCCCTGGTAATATTTTTGCGCACGTTTGTGATCTATTACGTTCGTGGTATATTTTGAATAGTGTTACACGAGATTCTACCACAGAGCCACGCCAGGTCTCGGAACTACTTTTCAAATAGACGCTAATCTTCGTGAAATGTCACTAGTGGTTGCAGTGCTGCCTGCCCAATTTTATAATCATTACATATGTACTCCTTTCATACAGCCGTCACGTCGGGTAAACGTCAATTGTGGTGAGATGCCATGTGCTGAAATTGATTTAAGTAGCAGTGTCAAGGGCCAGCATCTTCGCGAGCATCAGCGCTTCATATCAGCTTCTGGTGTTGCTAAAACACATGTCCAGCTGACATCGTTGGGCAAGTGGAAAAATGGTTATATAAACATCTGCGACTCTTCAACATATTACCCTGCATGCAACATTCGTACATATATTTAGCGTCATGTGACGTGTCGCTAAAAAGTTGCAACATGGTCATTTTTCCTCCGCGTGCTTAGCATAAAGTTGATTCCCAGGCTCGTAGGATCTACCGAATTTGTTTTATAATAGTCATAGCCAAATACCACCGACTAGACGTATAACAATTATTCCCCTACCTATAGAGGGTGGAGTTAGGCTCGTCTGTCCTGAACAACACAACGTCCTGACCGAGGTAGCGTTGACTCAGATAGACGAGGTGGCGCATGTAGACGCTGTCGCACATACCGTAGTAGCCGTACTCGTTTTCTACTTGCACGAGCACAATGGGACCACCGTTCTTGTAGAGAAACGGCCGGGCCAAGGGAAGCAGGACGTGAAACCACTCGTTGACGCGCTTGATGAAGGAGGCGTCCGAAGACCAGTACCTCATGGCGGGATCAATCCTCAGCAGCCAGTATGGCAGTCCACCGTTGTCCCTTTCCGCGCATATGTAGGGACCCGGTCTGAAGACGACGAGTAGGCCGACGTCCTTGGCGACGTCCAGGAAGGCCCTCAAGTCGTAGTCTCCCTCGAAGTTGAACGTGCCTGGTTCCACTTCGTGTCCACTCCACTCGGCGTAGACGTCGACCGCGTTCAAGCCTGCGAATCGCATCTTTAGCAGGTGGTCCTTCCAGTACGCCCTCGGTACGCGGAAGTAGTGCAGAGAACCGGAAATGATGCGGAAGGGCTTGCCGTCTTTGAGGAACTGATTGTTGGCGTAGTCTACGGTGAAGGATCGGCGGTGTGAGAAGAAGGACTCGCCGCCTGGGGATGTGCAAGCTATTGTTAGCATGAAAACGAGCCCTCTCAACTCAGCCATGTCACTTCAATACGCTCATATGCGTTGCTCCAGTATCACTATGGGTCTGGAAAGCGTTCATCCCCTAGTGGACGTTTCTGCGTCGCCTTTGCGCAAGTATCCAGTGTCACCGAACTTACGCTATACTCGGGTGCAATCTAAAAAGACAATGTCATCTCAACCCACTGCCGTCGCTATGCGTTCGACAGAACTTGCTTCACTTCTTCGTCCAGTAGCGTTGGCTTATTTTCGTGACGTCATACACTTGTCCAGTGTTTCAGCTAGTTGAATTTCCCATCTGGACACACGCTTGAACTGCTGGTTTCGGGATTGAAACTTCAATGCCCTGGTAAATTTCCTCAGTGATTTTGAAGCAGCTGCTCAACCAAGCGTATTTTTCGATGCAGTAATGACGAACCTTTAACTCTAATGAGGCGTAGTACTTATTGTAGTTGAGTGTTTCCTGCTTGAGTTAAACAGCTAGCATTACTCTTTCAGAGTAGACACTCTGTGGTTTTGTAAGCGGAACTGGCATTTTTTCATTAGGTTGTAACCTAACACAGAATATTTGAAGCCGTTGAGAACAAGAAGAACGAAAACGGGTGTGTTTTCAAGGGCGAGTCGTTTTGATTATTATAAAATATGAAGCGAATATAGAAACGTGGCCTCTTTCGGTGACCTTATTTTGAACCTGAAGGGCGCTCATTACACTTTAGAAAGCATACGAGAAAGAACGTTGGCATAGCTTTGATTGTAACTGCATGAAATTCTCGGGCTCAAATTCACACGAAGCACGCCCGCCAGTGACGGAGAATAAGGTTGAAGGCTCGTATGAAGAGAAGGCTGATTGCGGGACAAGTATAGCTTCATTCATACGGGCCGAGTATAGAAGTCCTCAAGCGCTCACGCCAGCTGCTTTTGAAGAAATCGATATACTTTAACTTTTGCACGAAAGGTTGAGGAGAAGTTTTTACGGCGTGTGCCGATAAATTAACTATCAATGAAGCCTAGATAGTGGTCGGATGCGAATGTACCGCTATGGATAGTTAAATAGTATGGATTGTGAATACTCTAAATCTTCAAAGTAAATGTCTGAACAAGCTGTTCTGACGAGCCTTAGCTTCCACAGTTTAATGTCATAGGAAGATCAGGATTATTCCTACATTGTACACCTTACGCTGTCTCAAGTCGTTTTCTGAAGACATACACAAATTCATGCCGGCTCTCAGGTTAATTTTCAATGTAATTGAGAATACTAGCACAAACAGTTTGTCAATTCACGTTACAGGTGGGGACCAATGCATGGAAGCGAAATGCTGTGCACAGTTTCTATGGAACGGAAAGTTGGCCGAATTGTAGCCTTAAACAGTAATGAATCTACATTTCTAATCCCATTACATGAATTTTTCTAAATGTAATTCTCTTTCATTTAAATTACAGCTGGTTCAATCATGTGAGCAATAGGCTGACATAGGCCTTGTTGATGTCGCATCCATATTGTAATTTCCGATATCTTTGTTCCACGGTTCTCAGGTGAACTTTTCGATTCTGATTAGCTTGTTTCGTTTTACTCGTTCTTGTTGTTTTTTCTTGACCTTCATGCCATAAAGAAAGCGCGCATGCGATGTTTAGTCATAATTAGTCAGAAATATTTGGGAACACTCAATTTCACACAATTCAATTTCGAACAATTCAATTTTTTGAACAATTCAATTTTGAACACTTCATCAAGATATCACTCTTTTCTTTGGAGTTGTATAAGGCAAATATTGACCCGAGACTGCATGCGTGTGAACGACAACGATGATGTGGGGATTTAGCAGACACCATGTAGTGGGCCTCTGGCTTGACTCAACAACAAAGAAGACAATCTTGCGGCTTAGCTGTTCAAAACACGCTGCTTTCGCTGCCTCAAGGCGTACTTGTACTGCGACACTGGTGGAGGTGCTGGCCCGCGACACCACCTGATGCTCCACACTCCCACGGGGAGCCGTTCATCCAGTCCAGAAGCACTTGTCGACACTCCCGTGCATCGCTTCAGTCGTCACTTGCGAAGCCTCCCTCCAGAGTTCACCCCCTCGCAGGAACACTCTACAAGGCAGCGCTCACATCTACCAATGGCAACCGCCAGTCCACAACAGTTACTACGAGACAGCAGTCCACCAACCCCATCTCAGGTAACCTTTTTTTCACCGCTCGTGCCTGATCGCTTTGGTGGTGGAGCACATGAAGACGTCGAAGACTGGCTTGATCACTATGAACGTGTCGCCAACACCAACCAGTGGTCTCTTGAACAAAGGCTTTCCCGCGCCTATTTCTATCTCGACGACAGTGCTCGTACTTGGTACGATAACAGAGAAGGCAGTTTGTCAACATGGAGTGACTTTAAAAGAGGGATGATTCACACATTTGCCGATGTTGACCGGCGCGAACGTGCGCAACATATGCTCGAGCTACGGGTTCAGAAACCCAATGAAACGGTCGCAATGTTCGCTGAGGACATGGCCCGTCTCTTCCGTAAAGCTGACCCGCACATGACCGACGACAAAAAGTTACGCTACCTCATGCGTGGCGTTAAAGAGCAATTGTTCGCCGGACTTTTGCGGAACCCGCCAAGCACCATGACAGACTTCATCAAAGAAGCTACGGCTATCGAGCGGGCGCTTCACCTACGATGCCGACAATACGATCGCTTGTCCAGCAGCACCCACATTCCACTCGCCGCTACGACATCTGATAATCACAGCTCGTTAAGCGATTTAATACGAGAGATTGTTCGCGAGGAGCTGCTGAAGCTGCGGAGTCTGGTCACGGAACCACCCACGGCGTCTGTCGCTGAAGTCGTCCGCGAAGAAATACGCCAAGCGTTTTCTGCAGCTGATCCTACTCACGATCAGTGACCCATGAGCTACGCAGCCGCGCTTCGCCGCCCGCCGCCCGTTCCGCCGTCGTACCGCCAGCCATCGACAGCCGTTCCTTGGTCGTCACCGCAAGAACAGACACCGCGGCGCCCTTCCGTCGTGCCACCGTACGAAATGCTGCCGTACGAAGAGCCGTCTCCCAACGAGACACGGCATTTACAACATTATGAGCCGTTGCGGCGTCCACAGCTTCGTAAAACAGACGTCTGGCGCACCGTGGATATACGTCCACTTTGTTTTACCTGCGGAGGTGTCGGCCACATTTCTCGTCATTGCTGGCACCGCGTCGACACGTTTCGACCTCTTCGGCAATGGTCTGACGATCGACGCCCCAACGACGACTACCCACCACGCCGGGACGCTGATTCTCAACGACCTTCCTTGTCTGAGTTCCATTTTGACAACCGACGTGCCAACAATGACGACAGTGAGCCTAATTACCAGCCAGGTTTGGGACGTCGACCACGTTCTCCGTCTCCGGCATAATCGCCTTCGTCGCGCCACGGCTCTACAGCCGACGCCAGGGGAAGGAGGTCACCAAGTCCACGCCGGGGAAACTGAAGGCGGCGACCTCCGGGGGTGAGGTTGCAGGCCGCCAAGGCGACGAAAAAAGGCCCCTGTTACTCTTACCACAGGACGCCGTGAAGCCGACTAGTTGTAACGTTGACGAAACTGTGACCACAGATCTTACCGTTTTTGTAGACGGACAGCAAGTAACAGCCTTAGTTGACACCGGTGCCGACTTTTCTATTATAAGTGAAAACCTTGCCGTGCGCCTAAAGAAAGTGAAGACTACGTGGACGGGACCTCACCTGAGGACAGCAGGCGGCCAGCTGTTGATGCCTGTCGGAAGGTGTACAGCGAGACTCGGCATCGGCGGCTCTTCTTTCGTGGCGACGTTTGTCATCCTCACCTCATGTTGCAAGGACCTGATCATAGGGATGGACTTCTTAAGAGAATATGGTGCCGTCATCAACATCCTGGACCGTTCAATTACGTTCCGCAACAGCCCTGGTTTGGTTGACTTTTCAGACGCAATACGTAACACTTTACGTATAATCGATGATGATGTGGTCGTCCCGCCACCGTCATGCACTCTTGTTTCGGTGGAAGGGCACAAAGCGTTTGATGGCGAAGGCATTGCCGACCAAATTGGCTCGCTGCTATTTAGCCATGGCATTTCGGTCGCACGAGGTATCGTCCGTCTCACTGGTGGGCGCACGAATTTACTTTTGACCAACTTCAGTACTGAGCGCCGGCACCTTACGAAGGGCACAGCTATCGCTTCTTACGACAATATCGTAGACATGCGAGGCAGTTTATGTTTATCGGTATTAGACGAAGTGCCTAATCAAGAACCAGAACCCGTTCTCGATGTTAGTCCCACTCTGTCAGAGGATGACCGACAGAGACTTCTTCAGCTACTAGCCGAATTCCACGACTGCTTTTCATCGACCTCACGAGTTGGTCGAACACCTTTGACAAAGCATCAAATAATCACCGAGGACAGGGCGAGACCTATTCACCAGAACCCTTATCGTGTAGCTTTAAGGGAACGCGAAGCCATACAACAACAAGTAGCGAAAATGCTTGAAGATAATGTAATTCAACCGTCACAGAGCCCCTGGGCATCGCCTGTAGTGCTAGTAAAGAAAAAGGACGGCACGCTGCGTTTTTGCGTGGACTACAGGAAGCTGAATCGGGTGACCAAAAAAGATGTGTACCCGCTCCCACGTATTGATGACTCCCTTGACAGACTTCGGCACGCTCGCTACTTTTCTTCCATGGACTTGAGGAGTGGATACTGGCAGATCGAGGTAGACCCAAGAGACCGAGAGAAAACCGCTTTTGTGACGCCAGATGGTTTATACGAATTTAAAGTCTTGCCTTTCGGTTTGTTCTCCGCGCCCGCGACATTTCAAAGGCTTATGGACACGGTACTTTCGGGATTGAAGTGGAAGACGTGCCTAGTCTATCTGGACGACGTTGTAGTATTTTCAACGACTTTTTACGAGCATCTCCAAAGGCTGGAAGTTGTTTTACGTGCCATACGGTCTGTGGGCCTAACATTGAAACCGGAAAAGTGTCATTTCTGTTTCCACGAACTTCAGTTTCTCGGTCACGTCGTCAGTAACGCAGGCATCCGACCCGATCCTGGAAAAATTGCCGCTGTCGCACGATTCCCAGTACCCTCCAATAAGAAGGTTGTCAGACGCTTCCTGGGCCTTTGTGCCTATTATCACCGATTTATCGCAGACTTTGCCCGCATCGCGTCGCCACTAACTCGTCTCACAAGAGACGACGTTGCCTTTGAGTGGAACGAAGAACAGGAGGCTGCCTTTAATGACCTGTGTCAACGTCTTCAAACGCCCCCAGTGCTTGCCCACTTCGATGAAGAAGCCCCGACGATGCTTCACACAGACGCGAGCAATGTTGGTCTGGAAGCTGTGCTTGTGCAGCAGCAAGAGGGCACAAAAAAGGTAATCGCTTACGCAAGCAGAACGTTAACACGTGCCGAGGCTAATTACTCTACAACTGAGAAGGAATGTCTCGCCGTGGTATGGGCGGTTTTAAAATTTCGCCCGTATTTATATGGCCGCCCCTTCAAAGTAATTAGCGACCACCACTCATTGTGCTGGTTAACAAGTCTAAAAGACCCTACCGGGCGATTAGCGCGTTGGAGTCTCAGGCTGCAAGAATTCGATATTGTAGTCGTAGACAAGTCAGGCAAGCGACATATGGACGCCGACTGTCTGTCCCGTTCACCCATCGAGTCGGCAACCCTACCTGAAGAGGAGCAAATGGCATTTCTCGGTGTCCTCGACACGACTGCCATTGCGCAGCAACAACGTGACGACGCTGAGTTGCTTGGCCTAATTAACTACTTAGATGGCAGATCTCAGAAGGCGCCAAGAGTTTTCGCAAGAGTGTTGTCATCATTTTGTTTACGGGACGGAGTACTCTACAAAAGAAACTTTTCGCCGACGGGATCCGCCTATCTGCTCGTCATCCCAGCAACCCTTCGTACCGAAGTACTCAAAGCATGGCACAACGAGGTGAGCTCTGGCCATTTGGGTTACACGAGAACGTTGGCCAGAATACAGCAAAAGTATTACTGGCCGAGACTAACCACAGCCGTGAAGCACCACGTTCGTACCTGTCTCGACTGCCAGCGACGCAAGTCACCACCGATTAAACCAGCTGGCCTCCTGCAACCCGTAGAGGTCCCAACAGCTCCATTATACCAGATCGGCATGGACATTTTGGGCCCACTACCTACTTCTACTGCAGGGAACCGCTGGGTTATCGTCGCGACGGATTATCTGACCCGTTATGCTGAGACAACGGCTATTCAGAGAGGTACAGCAGCAGAGGTGGCAAGATTTTTCATCGAGAACATTGTACTGAGGCATGGTGCACCAACCGTCGTGATCACAGACAGAGGAGCCGCATTTATGGCAGCTCTTTTGGATCACGTCCTCGTGCTGAGTGGAACAGCGCATCGTAAGACCACCACCTACCACCCACAAACGAATGGGCTGACAGAGCGTCTAAACAAAACCATTGAAGACATGCTTTCGATGTACGTAGACGTTGAACAGAAAAATTGGGATGATATCTTGCCGTACATAACGTTTGCATACAATACGGCAAAGCAAGAAACGACGCGCCTGACCCCGTTCAGCCTCGTTCATGGACGAGAAGTACGAACTATGTTAGATGCGATGCTACCGCACGAAGGTGACGACATCGACCCATACGCCAACACGTTTACGGAACGCGCGGAAGAAGCTAGGCAACTTGCACGTTTACGGATCCGCCAGCAACAAGAGCACGATGCAGGCCGCTACAATGCTCACCGCAGAACAGTTGTCTATCAAACTGGCGACAAAGTATGGGTTTGGACACCCGTACGGAAACGAGGACTTTCCGAAAAGCTTTTAAGAAGATACTTTGGGCCTTCCCGAGTACTGCGACAACTGAGTGAGGTTACTTACGAAGTTGTTCCCGACAGTTCGTGTTGTACCAATCGTCGCCAGCCCCATCCTGAACTCGTTCACGTAGTGCGCATGAAGCCTTACATCAGCGAGTGATTGCGTGAGACTTTTCTTTTAAAAAAAACTGCATTATTGACTTCGCATCGGGTCGATGCTCTTTGAGAGGGATGCAAATGACCCGAGACTGCGTGTGAACGACAACGATGATGTGGGGATTTAGCAGACACCATGTAGTGGGCCTCTGGCTTGACTCAACAACAAAGAAGACAATCTTGCGGCTTAGCTGTTGAAAACACGCTGCTTTCGCTGCCTCAAGGCGTACTTGTGCTTTGTTCGCGTTGTACTGCGACAATATTACAGGCCGGGAATGGTCTCGCCTTTTTCCAAGTCGATGTATACGTTCTACACTACACGGGCTTACACCTATTACAGAAAAAAAGCTTTTGGTTTACAGTTTCAAACAGTTCATCGGCTGATTCATTTGGTCTCTCGGGAAGACCATAGACGATCAAATTATTTCTTCGTTGCCGATTTTCCAGATCGTCGACCCTCCGGGAAAGCACAGCCACTTATTAAGTTAAAGCAGAAACCGCTTCTTTAGTTTCTGTCAGTTTTGGAAGTGATGACTCAATCATAGACATTCGTTCTTCAAATTTTTTTATGACGCTGCCATTATCTTTTACTTTCTTCTGAAGCGCACGTTGATCACGTTTTATATCAGCAAGTGTCTTTGTCTGTTCTTTCAATGTTTGCAAAATTTGTTCAATTTTTTCTTCAAGTACAGCGTGACCGGGATTTGTCTCAATATCACCACTCCTAGCCAACTTCAGCTACACAGACCAGTAATCAGAAGATAGAGACAACAGTGTTTTGGGGCACGGCACGACTATGAGAAATAGTTCATCGTTTCGAAAACATGAAAAGCACCGCCTCACCTGTAAACAAGCAAAGACGAGCGTATTTGAGGTCATGCTTTGGTGAGGGCCGTGCCCGCAACTGAGTCCGTGTGGATCGGAGGTGTTCCTTATGTATGGTTGAGGGGCGTGCACATCCATCTTTGATTGGGCCACGTAGTCACAGCATGGCTCGTCGATGACGTAGGCTGCTGGCTCCAAGGGAACCGCATGAATGCGTCTGCTTGTTGAAAGATGTTCGACGGAGTAGAACACACTTGTTTAGGTCGTGCTGCTTGCAGAAATGATAATCGGAATCTGTAAACAAGCAAAGACGAGCGTATTTGAGGTCTTTAGTGAGTGCCGTGCCCGCAACTCTGCTTTGTTGAGTGCCGTGCCCGCAATCCTTGGAAAAGCAGAGGACCTTGAAATAGAGAGACAATGGACACACGGGAGGACTTACTACTGAGTGCTACGTGTTCGTACTTCTCTATTCCACTGATGGAAGCAGATACGTGCCATCTCATATGTACGTGCCAGCGGTTACAGTCGGAACGCTCCCGTCAACTCCTACAAGCTGGTCTTCTATGCAGTGACACGACCCGTTATGACCGCTGAATGCAGGACAACATATTCCATAAGACACCGCGTCACTTCACACACAGCACTGGCTTATAACAGTGCACGTATAATAAACATATACAAAAAATAGTTTGCTTTAAAGTCAATTCTATGTCGCAAGTAATAAGACACAGGGTTGCTTCTTACAACAATAGGTTTAATTCCTTCATTGTTCCATAAGTTACGTGACGCCAAAGTTGCCGACGGTCACTATGCGTTTCATGAGGCATTTACGTGTTGAAAAACGTTTTTCTTTTCCTGATCCTGCCATACCCCCCCCCCCTCCCTGGTTACTTTTTAAGAAAAGTGTATAGGCGCTGTCCAAAGTGCCCTCGAAATCAAGGAATGCGCTCCTTATTCCTTTTGTCGTTATATCTGTTGGAAGCAAGATATTCTGGATCTCGTTAGAGATTGTTGGGTGGCCGTGCGACTAGCTGCATTCTGTTGTGACTACCAAGCTTTTTAAATGAAGCGAGGCTTGTTTGATCCTGCTTAATTGTTAGAGATCATTTGGCACTAGTAGTTTAATCATGTGCAAACAAGTTTGTCCAGTATTATTAGCGATGGTTCGCCGGCTTTTTATATACGCGCATTCAGACTACTGCACGAGCTGTAATGGCTTTGTTTATCACTTGGTGTATTTACATGTACCCAAACGTGGGAACAATTGTAACCACCAGTACCCAGCTGTTTAACACAACATTGTATCATGTAGACTTTCTTTTTGTGGTTGAGCTAACTTTGGTGATTTTGTATATTTAGTGCATTTGGTATTTTTCATCATCTAGCGCAGTGGTCGGCTACATACGGCCAGCGGAACACTATATCGCCGCCCGCAACACGTCAGAACATCCCTTCCACACTCCCTACTTACCGATGAGCACCTGTCGACTAACTCAAGAACGCTCCAACGACTTGCTGCGTCTGTCGGTGAGTAACCTTGGTGTAGATATTTGAGAGTTCCCAGCAAAAGTCTCATTGAAAGAGCATTTCTGCATATTATAAACCTTCGTTCCAACACAGCCTCAGTGATCGTTCATGAGTTGTCGCAATCAGCGCTCGAAGCACATGTTCAGGATGTTTGGCCGGCATCTCAATCGGCATTTCGCTATACGTCCGTGCTAATTCATATCGTCCTACGTGAAACTCTAGTATCTATCATTATCAGCGTCGCCAGGTACTGGCCCATCAATGTTCGGTGCGTCGACGAAGCTGACGCTTCTCTTGTCTTCTGGCGTAGACTCTGTCTCGAAGAGCGTAACGATGTTCTCTTCCGGATGTGGCCGGAGCAGCACACCGGGAACGTACAGGGTCACCTTCAATGGATTTTTTGAGTCGCTTGCTGGACTCCGGGCCGACCGTTTGTGCGCCCTCGCACTCCGCGCGCTTGCGACCTTCGGCGTCAGCGTAGCTCTGGCCGACTGGGCTCGCCCTACGTCACCTCCTGCCGCCGACGACCTTCGACGACAGTGTAGCTCTGACTTACTGGACCTGCTCTACGCCATCTACAGACGCCGACAACATCTCTCGCAAGTGTACCCCATCCTCGGACTCCAGTGACCGTGCTTCCATCTTTCCTGTCTCTCCTATCCCCTCAGTTTGTTGTTGCTTCTTCTTCCTCTTTTCTACACCTTTACTCCTACCCTTTTTATCCCTCGTCACCCCCACCCCTTGTGAGCTCTGTGGCGGTGTCGCTCACTGAAGCAGACAATAACGGGGCTCACTTTTCTCTTCCTTTCTCTTTCTTAAGAACCGCTCACTGCAATGGATTCGAAGAAGGTGGAGGTCACAATTTTCAGCTGCAAAAGCATGGACAAATTAAGGAGATGCGTAGTGCGCGCGTTACCTTGCAGATGCGTGGAGGAACTATCGCTGATTCAATAGGGAAGAATCGTGGTGTAGTGGGCATTTAGCAACTGTACTTGCTGTACACATCCTATGCTACTTTGAAGCGGCTAACGTTACGTGAGTCGGTTAGTTTCCTTGCGACATGGTTGAGACATGCATGGAGAACCGAAGCCAGGCTGGCAAGTTAGAAGGCCTTGCGCACGGGGCTCGCTTACTTCACTTCACCTTATTACCTTAAAGACCCTGGTGAGGGGGTATTACATAAGGGGTGGGTTAACAAATGGAGGTTACAGAGAGTGATCTTCTGACAAACAATATGTATTTATGTTTTGCGCAAACGTTTATGAACACGTGATTGCTGCAGTGACACGGGGAAGGCCATTCCAGTCCACTGCTGTGCGAAGAAAAAATGAGGCAGCAAAAGTAGTAGTGCGAGCGCGTGCGTGTGCGATTGAATAAGGATGGGTTGTACGGTGAGATATGTGCGTTAATGGGAGATTTAAGGTGCTTGATTGAGGGAACTGTGAAAGAACTTGTGAAACAAACACAGGCTGGCGATGCGGCGACGCACAGATAGATTATCAATGTCAATGTCACGTTCTAGGGATGATATGCTTATGTCGTATGAATATGAAGAGTGAATGAACCTAGTGGCACGATTTTGTACAGATTCTATTTCGTTTATTAGGTATATCTGGTGCGGGCTCCAGATGGGCGCTGCATATTCTAGTTTAGGTCTGATGAGCGATTTGTAAGCCAGAAGTTTTATGTCTAGTGGTGCGTGACGCAAATGACGCTTTACGTATCCGAGGGATCTGTTCGCGGATGATATGACGTTGTTGATGTGTGTGTTCTAGGAAAGGCCAGATATTAAGGTGACGCCTAGGTATTTATATGACTGAACGTGTTCGATAGCGGAATTAGAGATTAGGTATGAGAATGATAAAGGATTACGCTGGCGTTGAAATGAGACGAGTTTGCATTTAGTGGGGTTAAGCTTCATTAACCAAAGATCACACGACTGTTTCACGAGATCCAGATCTTGTTGGACTGTAGTTTGATCAGAAATTTTAGTAACTGTGCGATAGATGACACAGTCGTTGGTAAACAAACGGATATGGGAAGTTACATGAACAGGATGATCATTAATATATATTAGGAACAAGAGGGGTGCGAGTACAGATCCTTGGGGGACGCCGGATGTTACTGGGAGGGAGCTAGAACGGGTATTTTTAATGGAGACGAACTGAGAGCGGTTAGTAAGAAATTGTGTGATCCATGCCAGAATGTTGGGGTGCAGGTTTTGCTGGGAAAATTTTAATAGTAGGCGTTTGTGCGGTACCTTATCAAAGGCTTTTGCGAAGTCGAGAAAGATTGCATCGGTCTGGAAGTGGCGGTCGAGAGAAGAGTGTATATCATGAATAAATATAGCAAGTTGGGTTTCACAGGATAATGATTCACGAAATCCGTGCTGGGAAGAATGAAAAAAATTGTTGGTGTCAAGAAAGTTCATGATGCGTGAATATATGAAATGTTCCATGATCTTGCAGGGGACGCTTGTTAGAGAGATGGGTCGATAATTTAAGGGGGACCGTCTGTTACTTGATTTGTGGACTGCAATGACCTTTCCCTCCTTCCAGTAGTCTGGTAAAATTCCTGTTTCGAGTGACAATGAGAACATAATCAAAAAGTACACTGCAATAATTTCTTTGGTATTTTTTAACAATTTAGAGTTAATATTGTCTACTCCAGCTGATGATGAAAGCTTTAATTTGTCAATGATTGATGAAATGCCACTAACGGATAAACACAACAGGGGCCATCACTGGTAATGTCGTAGTAGGTGGCGTAGGAAACGGTACGTTGGCTTCTTTAGTGAACACTGATGAGAACGCGGTGTTAAAGATATTGGCACAAACAGTGTCGCTTACGTCTTCATTTTTATCGTTTGTAAGCGTGATGTCTCGTGTTAGTTGCGGGTTTATGATTTCCCAGAATTTTCTAGGGTTAGATTTGAGATGAATCACTGTGATAGAATCTCTGTTTACCTTTTCTAATTTCAGCATAGTAAGCATCTTCCGCGGCATAGTACTTGCCCCATATGCGCACGCATTACCATTAAACTTCGCAGCTCGGAAGAGGCGCTATTTTTATTTTCAGGTGTTTTCAAACTTTTGGAAAACCATGGTTTACTTTTATTGGCAGTAAAGCTCACTGTGGGTATGAATTTATCAGTCAAGTCAGTTATCTTGTCTTTAAGCATTAGCCGCTGTCATTGAGAGAACAGGAACGGAAGTTAAGTTCGAAGTATGGTAGGAAATCTCGTAATTCACGATTAATTAATTTATAACTACCCTTATCATACACGTGAATTATTTTGCGGAAAATGGGGCGTATTTTTGGGGTGAAGTTAAATATGGTATGAATGACTTTGTGATCGCTGATTTCACGTAAGTATGCAATAGATTTTAAGCTTTTGGGGCTATTTGTTAGTACCAGGTCTAAAATGTTTGATGTTTGAGGATTCACTGGTGACGCGCGTTGGTTCGGTTACCTGTTGGATGAGGTTAAAGTTGAGGCAAACATCGACGAATTCTCTTGCTTCAGTATTTCCCGAGGTTGGTGAAACCTGCTTGAGCCAATTAATGGAGGGAAAGTTAATATCCCATAACGCAGAATACGTGCGTTAGGGTGTTTATTAGTTAGCTGGGATGAGATTTCGTTAAGTTTGCGGGGGAAGTCTGGGTAATTTGAGGGGGCCTATAGCATACGCCAAGTACTATTGCTTCGGGAAGGGTACGGCATATTACCCATAATGATTCTAGTTGTGAAGATGTGTTGATTAGAGAGCATGATAGTTCTTTTGTAGTGGCGATGAGTACGCCTCCGCCACGTGCATTTTTACGATCGTGACGAAAGACGTTAAAGTTTGACAAGTCGGCCAAAACCTGTGTATCTGAAATGTCGTCACTGAGCCATGTTTCTGTTAGTATCAGTACACTACTGCTGGATAATTGTACTAGATTAGACAGGGGCACGTGCTTGGGAAGAAGACTACGTATGTTAGTATGAAGTACAGAAAATGACAGGTTTGCTCTTGCGTTTGTACGGGGCTGATGGCGTTCTAGCTGACGGCGACATGATCCCTACGATATGGCTCTGGAAATGCCTGCTGCATTGTTAAAGATAGATCACTGCGCTCCGATGTGCAGGGTTTTGAGGCGTAATGAAAATGGTACGGATTTGCTTCTAGCAAAGGTTACAAGCTGTTTTCGTGCAGTTCGAACTGGACGCGTGAAATCTTCGCCAATGCTGAAATTAGTGCATTTTAGTTTTGGGCCGCTCGAAAGGATAGATTCTTTAGTTTTGAAGGATGAAAGCTTAACAATAATGGGTCGTTTCCGGTTTGTGTTGTAACGCCCTAGACAATGTGCACGCTCTATGTCTTTAGTCTTGACTGTAAGACCAAAGCTTTCGAGGCAGTGGCTAATGATTATTTGTTCCGATTGAGCGTGTGTTTCCTTCGGGTTGGTGTGGGGAAACCCGTAAAATATTAAGTTGTTGCGTCGGGAACGGTTTTCGAGGTCGTCAAGGCGCTCTTCAATGTCACACATATGATGGGTTAGTTGACTGGTCTTAGAATTAAATGCGTCGACTTCTGTTCAGAGAGCTAGAAGACTTTGGTAACGCTTTTCTAAGTCTGCGAGACGGGTGCTTAGATTAGTGATAGAGTTGTTTGTACTTGTTAGCTGGGTTTTGAGGCTCTGCATTTCGGTTATCAAAGTGGCCTGGCCGGCAAACAACTTTCTCAGTTCTTCGACGACGATTTTGTCAGGACTGGGGTTTGTCTCTACCTCCCCCGACAGCAGTAGCAAGGCGCGTACGACATCAATACATTCAGAAACAAGTAAAAGGCAGCACTGTGGGCTTGGTAGCTGCACCAAAAAGTAATCACTCGATTTTTTAGTAAGTGCTTGATACGAGCTACTAACCTGCATGATCAGGATGAACGGATTAGCGGTCTGTGAATTGGCACAGCCGCGAAGCCCACACTGCGCGGTGGACGGTGGTTGCTGCTTTATAGTCTGCGCATAGGATGTTGTCGATGGCGATAGGGCAGCTAGATTCCTTTCAATGATCCACAGCGAAATTGGGGGGGGGGGGGGGGGGCTGCTCAAGGTCCTGCAGCATGGGTGACAGGCAGGAGGAAAACGCAAGGTTCACTTCCGTTGCCAGCAGGCCCGAAGTTTCCCGGAGTGGCAGACGAGGCTGTCAGAAAGGCAGACACGAGAAGGTCGGTGATGATGCGGGCAAAAACCTGCATGATCAGGATGAATGTATTAGCGGTCTGTGAATTGGCACAGCCGCGAAGCCCACCACGCGATCTTGAAGGCAAATCTCAAGTGTCCTCCAGGATTTCAATCCTCTCGCATTGATAAATAAATAAATTGATAAATAAATAAATAAGTACCGTTCCCTTTCACTGAAACTTACTTGTGGCCCGATGCTAGGCCAGTATCGCCCGAGGTTAAAGTTGTTGACGAAGGCGACACCTTTTCCCCAACCCGTTGGGTCAAGGAAGTTGTCCAACGTATTTTGTCCTTCTGGCAACACGAACTTTCTGAAGAACGCCCCGGGAGCTGAACAATTCTGCTCGGCGTTCGGCGTGTTAAAGGCCTCTGCCAGTTGCCCCACCACATCTGACTTGTCCAAAAGCAGTGGTTCCATGGTCCAGCCAGAGAGGACGTGGTTGTCCAGGGTGACGTTTTCGATTATTCCCTGCGCTAGTCCACTAGTGTGCGCACGTGCGTCTCCTGTCTTTTCGCTTTTCCTCTGTGTCTCAGCCTAGCGTAGCAAAATAACAATAAACACTTCCAGTTAGTAGAGAGTGTCTCCAACATTGCTCGTACGAATAAGAGAGAAAAACGATAGTTATTTTGAGTAGATTACCACCTTCATTACGCAAGACGTATCTTTCATTATTTCTTCGTTCTCTTGTACGCTGAATTGAGATAAATGAATAATCAAGGCCAGGCGAACGCAGTACCTCTCGTGCGAGAATGGAGCCTCAGTATATAATGTCTATAGGCACGGTATTTGCTGAATTCAGAGAAACGCATCTTCCTTATGCCCTTTAGCATTCCTGGTACAATTCCAATTGGCTAAACTGACAGGGATCCACCGTTCGAAGCACATTTTCGAAGTTCTCGATGATCGCCCGAGCCCGCTGGATGGCCCACAGCTGATTTTTGGGGTCCTCGACGAGGAGGGCTGCCTTCCAGATCTCAGCAAGGCATCTCGTTTCAGGACGTCTCTCAGTTAGCGTCGTCTTTCATCGTGGCTTATCATCGTTCGTTGAGCATTCCCAAAGTACGTGGGCCATATTGTATACCGTTCGTCCTCGTACCACTAACAGCCAGGCGATGGGTGCCGCGCGGGTCACTGGCGTCGGTACATCGTTTAGGTCGCTGGTAGTCGACAAAGTACACCTTGATGGTTTGAAAGAACCCTCGCGTATTCTAATTCCTATTGGTTTCAAGACGGCGATGTTCGTCGAAAAATTCATAAATGTTAATGAGTTAAGAAAGCAGGTTGATAGAGGAAATTTCCGAAAAGCATGGAGAAGAACCGAGTGAGAGGTTTACTTTGCGCGAGGTGGAACGGAAAGTGGTAAGATGAAAAGATTAACCGAGAAAACAACCTGCTATGTAAAAAAAATGCATAGCAGTTATTGTAAGAATCGGAAAGTTATAAGCTTTTTTAATGTCAACATGACGTAAGAAATTTTTTGCTGCCTTATTTCACTTCCGGTGCAGCGAACAATGCTTAAAGGGCGTTTTAGGGAAAATTTGTTTAGACTACTGTATGCTATGTGCATGATTAATGTACATATTACTTAAAATGTCAAATAAGCGAAATATTCATTTATACTAACCTTTCTTTCAAATTCCCAACTAAAGCACCATTGAACGCAACGGTCATGCACTTCAGTTTAACAAAATTACGCGACCAAATCGGTGTGGTAGACTGCCAGGAACTAATAGCTAATGGGTTCAAGCGCGGACTGTCACCTGAAGTCCAGCAAACTGTCCGTTGCTTTATCAGACAAATAATTCTACATTTCCTGAGAAATAACGGACGAGGTCCGTCATAGCTCTTCTGCCTCGTGCACGGGGTGTAAAAATTGGTCTTTGTGATTCTTTTAACGGCTATCTTTTCCTTTCCTGTTTAAGTATTATGTACGCGGTATGTGAAAAATGAACCTTCAGTGAATAGTCTACAGGCTAGTCCCCATCTGCTTATCGCCCTTGTTCTTCTACCGCGCATTTACATTGATCATGGATCACCGAATTGCGGAGTCACGCGATTCGATTGGTGTAGAGCTCATCTAATTTCTGCGAACACATTGCATGGTACATTCGAACACATTACATGCCATATCGATCACATCAAGAAGTACAACCGCACTTCTTGTGGCACAGTTTTTCCGTGTCCTCCTTTGGAGGACCCAATAAAAGTTTAGCCAATCCAATCTACGGTCAGCTCCGCCAACGGCAAGCGTCGTTTTATCAACCATCAACCGACTTCACTGTGTGAGTGGGTGGGCTGCGCTTGCAATGATAGCACTCATGGCACACATATGTTAACGAACAAAGCGCCGTTGGCAATGCTTCGACGTTGCCAACAGTGCTTCATTATCCCTTGACGAATGTAATAATTGTCATCAGCCTAGCTGCACCTACTCCAGAGAGAGAGATAGAAACCTCTCCCATCTTTTGCTAATCAACCCGGTCATATATGCTTGCTGCAGTCAGGTCATCTCCGCAGAATTTTTAATCTCATATGCACACCTGACTTTCTGCCGCCCTTACGCGGCGAAAATTGGGGCCTTTTTTTTATGGCTAGTGGTGGACTTCAATTGGCTTTCAGTTGAATCGGCTGCTTACATATTTTTTTTGTTAAGCTAGCTGTAGCCCTAGTCCTGGTGAGAGCTACTGTATATAGTCCCTCAACCTCGAGTGTTGGGTGTTGAAATAAACGTCTTTTCTGGTGCAGCAGAGCATTTTGCCGCAGATGGTTCATGAGAGCTCGCACACCGACTTAATCGTGGTAAATTAGGTCTTTGTTTCACAAGTGCAGCGAAATATTCCTGTATTTTACAATATATGCTAAGCAAGCAGAAACACATACGTGGACGGGACTCGATGATTAAATGGGCTGAAATTTCACTAGAACACCTCATATTTGCTTTAGTTGCCATAAGTTTTTACGCAGCTGTTTAAATTTAGTGAACTTGCACGTAAAAAAAATTTCCTGTGGCGCCTTGAAATTCGTTAATGTGCTTTCACTGTATCGGCTGCCTATAACCACATTTGTCTTTTTGAAAGTTTATCCAGTATTTAGAAAAATAAAAATAGAAAATATTATAAAACAGGAGGTCCCGAAGTAAAAATTGTCAGGCAGACTTCTTGTTAACACATGCATAGAAATGTTAGAATTAAGATTGTCACCTTAGGAAAAAGCAGCGAGAGTAAGATAAAGCTAATGTAATAAATGGTGTTACTTAAGGCTGCGGTAGGTAGTAAATATACCCTTGAAATAACTTAAACCAGTCATAAAACAACTATAGGAATAAGGTGAATATAACATCATAACGCATATCAATAACTAATGACGCAGTTTCTCACGTCATGGCATATATTTATATGTATGTAGACACATATACGTAAGCAATGAGAGTTTTTCAGGTGCAGGGTTTCGAACGTTTTTTGCGTCGTCCATTAATACGACATTCTCTCTCACGGACGGACATAACGAGTTGTTCATTGTTCAGTTCGTTTAAATATCCCGGCGTTCCGGTATTCACAGTCTGTTCTTCCGTGCATCACGCTGCTGCCACTGTCGAACACTTACGAGACCGGAGTACATAACGAGCCTTTTCTCCATTCGGTCGCTGTTATCTTCGTATTGCCACAGGTGTTTACGTTTTCGTGCCCGACACAGTCGATCTTGTTTGCGCCTATTGATGTCACGCGAAAATTAGACACGTTGCACCTATAACCAGTAACTTACGCTCTAATTTAGTCGGTCCTAGTTTGACAGGTGGCAAACTAGGACCGACTAAATTCATTTTCGCTACCATCGGAAATGCAGCCACCGGGGCCGGGTATTCAATGTCGTGACCTGCAGGTCCGCCAGCAAGTGCCTTTAGCACTAGACCACCGTGGCGGGGCTTGTTGATGTGTTCGCTAGTCAACAATGATACACGTGATATCTCAGGGGGTCTCATGTTTCTTCTAGGAGAGAGAGAGAAGGAAAAGTAATTAGGGAAAGGACGAGACCCTAGCCAGCCTTGAATGCGGTCGGCCTTCCTCAATGCCAAGGTTGGTGGGGAAGGGTTCTAAGAAGAAAGGAGGGAAACTTCATATAAATAACCAAGAAATTCAGAGCACGCTGTGCAGTCTGGAACAATATAAGAGAGAACACTTACTTCGTGTTTCAGCAGCGATTGCTTGTAATGTACTCGTACTTATATTAATTCGACATATTGGATTGCAAAATACGCCCTTCCATTCGAGGATAGTGTTATGAACACTTGCACCCTTGTCAGCTGCGTTTTGTCACTCCGATGCCTGAAAAGTTATTTCCATATTTTCTCTCGCATTTCTCAGCGCTGTACTCAATCGTGGAGGCCCTGTTATGGTTCACTTAGGCAGCACCAAGTATATGAGCTCGCTTATTTGAAGATTCGAAGATCCTCTTTATTTACTTTATGACAAGAAACTCTCATAACCTAGCGTTAACGCGTACCATTTCCACAGAGGAAATATCAGCCGTTTAACTCAGTCTACTGACCTCACTTGGCGTAAAGCGGCGTGATGATGTTGACTGCATCAAAACGTCGCATTACTAGAAGTTTCCACCGCATTTGCATCGACCTTTACGTAACTCATTTAAGGGTGTGGGCTTGCCGGGTCGGCGGTGAGGTACGGCTTGTCATGAAATCTCACACCACGTTCGCCCTTGTCGCTCCACAACCCTTCCACCTCGAACAAGATTAGTTTGTTCTCTTCGGGATGTGGTCTCAGGAACACGCCCGGAACGTAGAGTCTGATCTGCGGTCCGGCCGCGGGCCAGTAGCGACCCAAGTTGATGCCGTTGATGAACGCGATTCCTTTCGTGTAGTTCCCCGGGTCTAGGAACGTGTCCAGCGGCTTCTGCCCTTCGCGTAGCTTGAAAGTGCCGTGAAAGAAGCGCGGCGTCTTCTTCTTCCCGTCCACGTCTCCTTTACCACGGCTTTCCAGCAGGCGCATCAACTCGGTGACATCCCTGTTCCTCGTCACCGGCACAGCCTCGATGGTCCAGTCGGTCAGGTTGACACCATTCACAGTCACGTTCTGCATACCCTGCGCGCAAAGGACAGTACATTGTCAAATTGAGTCTGTTTTCTTCTTTTGTTTAGTGGCCCTCAGTCATTTCAACATGGTTTTGGTAGGGCTGGTACACTCTGCGGGACAAGGAGTATGGTGTAGCGGCTGTTCATATAAGGACGTAGCTCAATTTTAGAGCACTGTGTGGTCCAGTTCATTTCCTTCCGCTTGACTATAGTTTTGCTAGCTGTTTATTCAATAAAGACGATATTCGACGACACGCAGTTTTCAATATTGTTCCTTACGCAGCAGTTACTTATATGGAAAGTGACTACCATCCAGCAAGTAATTACCGCGTAGTCAAGCAAGTAACGCGCAACAAGTAATTACTAAGTATTAGTTATGCTTATACTTATAAATAATTACTTATAAAGAAAGTGATTACCATCGCAATGAGTTTATTTACAGAACATGTGTACTGAAAGAAAATCCTTGCTTAGCTGATATGTAATTGGGTCATGCGAATTTTGATAAAGCGTGCATAAAGTTTGTCTCAAAGTAATTAGGTCAGTTTCTGGGAAAATGGCATTATTATGTTCTAATCGGAAGGGCTTTTGTGAATTGGAGGGTGCACTGATAATCACTGAATATTTGTCACTGAATACAAGTAAGCACTTTTTTTTCGAACTGTTTATAGTAAACAGGCCATCACACAGTCACCCAACAATTTGTGATTTTATAAAAAACAGAGAATAATGCAGTCATTACCATCATCATCTCTCACTGTGCCCACAGCAGGGCCTCTCCCGTGTTTCGTCAATCAACCCCGGTCGTTCCTGTGATTGCTTGCGACTACGTTATCCGTATAAATTTTCTGAATCTCATGCGCCTACCTAGCTCTCCGCCTTCCTCTAACGTCCTTGCCTTCTTTTTGAATTGGTCTGTTACTCTTAATGACCAGCTGTTATCGTGCCTTCGCGCGAATGCAGTATTTTACTTTTCTTCGCATGCTTTAGGCTGCTCACCTTGGGGTCGAGATTCTTCGGTCCAAAGTGTTCTCGGCCCATATTTTCAACAAAAATGGAAATCCTTTCACCCTTGGTGAGTTTCACGGTCGCGTTTGTCACGACATGTAAACGGCTTGTCTGGAAGCAGCGCATCATGTGGCGCTCGTCCCTCACGAAAAGCTGGGCCATGTCACGCAGTGCGTGCACCTTTAACAACTGAGACCCGTTGATGTTCATGCGCACCTCCGTGCTGTACACGAGAAATCCGTAGTCCTGTCCCAGCTGCTCGAATGTCACTGGATACTTGAAACTGGTTCTCCTGAGCCATCCCTTCCGTCGGAAGTGGTCCATGACCTCTGCGAGAGTCATGACGTGGGTCATGTACACCGCGTCCAGTTTTAGTTTTGGTGAACCCTTCGGAGCGTCTCCCTGCTTGAGCGGTAAGTACTTGCCGATGACGTCTCTCAGCGAATAGTAGTAAGCCTTGGGGTCCCCGTCTTCGCCGATGGGGGCGTCGAAGTCGTAACTTGTCACTATAGGCGCGCCGCCGCTTGTGGCAGCCTTGAAGCCGAAGCTCGTTCCGCCATGGTACATGTAGATGATAATGTTCGCGCCTTCGTCCATCAACTTCTTGAAGGTATCGAGGACTTTTGCCGGGTAGGCTGGATTGTTGTCCCAACCCCAGAAGTTCATCCAACCGGTGTAGTATTCGGCAACCAGGAGAGGACCTCCCGGTTTAACCTGGACCTTGCGGATCGTGTTGAAGATGGACATGTTGCACTCGGAAGCGCAGTTTCCGGCCGCCAATATGTCGCGTACCTTGTCGCAATAGAAGCGTCGTTCGTTGGGAAAGTTCGTGTGATACATTACCACGTCCTTGCCGAGCCCCTTCTCCTGTAAAGTGAGCATGAATTCCATGTAGTTCGGGTCACAACCGTTGTCCAGGTGACCGTACTCGTTCTCAACCTGGAACATGATGATGGGTCCTCCATTCTTGTACAGATATGGGACGAACATCGGTAGCAGCTTGTGGAACCATTTGGTAACTTCGTCCACGTACTCCTTTTGCGTGCTGCGGTAGCGTATGTTCGGATGCTTGCGGAGGAGCCAGTAAGGGTAGCCGCCGTTGTCCACCTCGCCGCATATGTACGGGCCTGGCCTGATGACGGCTAAGAGGTCAGCCTTCTTGATGGCTTCGAGGTAGGCCACGACGTCATAGTTGTCGATGAAATTGTACTGTTCCGGTTCCGGCTCGTGCCCGCTCCAGTCAATGTAAAAGTCTACGGCGTTCAGGCCGCCCATTCGGAGCTTGTACAGGCGGTCATCCCAGTATGCTCTGGGAACGCGAAAGTAGTGCATCGAGCCGCCCACCAGTCTAAAGGGCTGGCCGTCCTTGACAAAGGTGTGCTTGTCATAGTCGATGTAAAAGGAGCGGCCGCACGACGCTGGTGTGGCCAGGATCACGAGAATGGCACTCAAGCTCCATACGTCCATGCCTTCCATGGAGTTGCGGAAAACGTGCCCTCCTATAGAGAAGGCTCGCATAACATTCCTGATAAGTTCATAAAAACGTCTTCCTTTATCTCCGAAGCATCTGTGGCCATTCGGAGAAGTGTATACGCATTACACCTGTTCCTCATCGTTGTGTTTTCGGAGAACTTCTATTTCGTGGTCTACTTGCTTCTTGTTTATTTGAAGCATCATCAAGTGAGTGCAGCGACGCGCAACGCTTTCCACTAGCATACTGGCATATGACGTGTCTAGTTGTTTTGCATGGCGCAAAATGTTTCGAATTTTTTTTTATTTTGTGGCTGTGTCTGAATAAAATAACCCAAAGTAATGTATTCCTCGTGACAGTGATCACTTCTTGAATACTCATCACTTATACAAGCTCTTAGCGAAAGAAAAGAACTGTACGAGCAGTTGTTTCCTTTGTTACACATAGCGTTAGTGAAACTCTACTAAGAACGCTGCCCAAGAATGTATATGGGATGTTGTTTGTAGACTAATTGTAGTGCAGTGCGTATAAGAAATGTCATGAAATAAAAGCGGACGAATAGACAACTCGCCACCAGCATCAAGCGAACATACAACAATAGGAAAATGGAAACGGTGTCGTTTATCCCAATATGGGGCCGCAACTAAAGAGCTGTTGGACGGTCTTAATGTAGCCAATCATATAATTCATGTTCGCCCGTTTTAAACCCTGACTGCAGTTAAATTTAGGAACGTCAAGTTTCTTGTTTTGCTTCTTTTTCAGCTCACGGAGATTCATTATTCATTATTGTTCGGGAATAATGAATTCTTATTCTACATAATCCATTGGTTATCCGTGCGTCTTCTATTTAATCACTAGCAAACGAAAAGTAGTTAGAAAATCATGTGTGAAATTACCTATCGAGCACTTCGCGAACTTGTTTAAGTTTTGCTTTCGGGTTTCCTACAGGGCGCATCAACTTTTGATTAAATTACGCTGCATGAATGAAAGCCTTAAGCGACTTGGCCCTTAGCTCGCAGTGAGGTAACATAAAAAACACTATAAGCATAGGTCGTCCATTCTTCTTTTTCCAAGCCAAACTTCCTTTTAGAAAAACCGGCAGATCTGATGTACAGTGGGAGCTGCCGTTTACGAAACAAGAGGTGGGTAGG
This sequence comes from Rhipicephalus microplus, assembly GCF_043290135.1. NCBI lineage: Eukaryota > Metazoa > Arthropoda > Arachnida > Ixodida > Ixodidae > Rhipicephalus > Rhipicephalus microplus. The sequence goes on along the minus strand of NC_134709.1, from coordinate 14,553,661 downwards.
TGACTGTGACGTAACTTTTTTCACTTAACCAACTTAATGAAATGACGCTACAGATATGTACATATTTTATACGCACACAGATAAGTTGATGAGCGGCGTATGTCTTAAATAACAAGTTGTTTATAGTTGAGCAACGATACCAACAAAAACTTTGGTTTTACCAACACGAGAAGTGTGAAGATGTTACGTAGTGCTTATGTTGCCTCCATTACAGCATTACCGCCTTTACCTGCCTTATTTTATTCTTGCGAAGTGTAACACAATACCTGTCTCGCGATTAACATATATAGTTACCATTTCGAATAATTTATCTACATCTACGCTTATATAACACCCCCAAGAAGAGTCTTTAGGGTTTTTAGGGTAATAAAATGAAATTAAAATGAAATATGTTTATTTTGACGGAGAACGCACGCATGTTTTGTGAACCTGTGTGCTCTTGCGAAAGGGTTTCTTCACAGTTCTTCCACAAGGTGATCATCAGGTGGATCAGTGAGCACCAGGAGCGGGACAGGACTTGTTATCAGATGTGTTCATGATCGCAATGACAAGGGGTCTATGTAAACTGCAGTATCGTAATATTAATCATCATCATCATCATCATCATCATCAGCCTTAACACGTCCCCTGCAAGACAAAGGCCTCGCCCATGTTTCACCAGTCAACTCACTCCTGTACTTGCTGCTCCCACTTCATATCCGCAAACTTCGTAAACTTCCACACAATTTTGTGTCTCCCCCTAGCCCGCTTGCCTTTTCTGGCAATCCAGTCAGTTACCCTTGGTGACCGGTCGTTAACCGGTGGTTATCCTTCCTACGCGCTACATGCCCGGCCCATGTCTATTTCTTCTTCTTGATTTCATTTATGATGTCTTTAACTGAAGCATAGAGTTTTTCATTAGCAAGTAGAGGGAACTCTGGCTCTGCGACTGTTCCGCCACCATGCATAGGAACGATGGGTAATCGAAAAATGCATGGGCAGTAATTCCCGGCCAGGCCTTGGTCTGGGCCCGATATTCGTTTACTATATATTTCCCCACGATGACTCAAAGCAAGACACAGATTCAATACAACCCCGTCCCCTCAAAAAAGAAAAGAAAATTTGGGAACCCTTAAGCTTCGCGTTTCAGAGTAAAACACGATAGGGAAATCCAGCCCCTAGTACGCCCTTCAACCGCTAAGTGCATACAAAAATAGGTTTAGTTATACAAACACACGCACACAACCACACACACACACAAACGCGTTTGCTTGCAAGAGCGACGCATCTATAGTAAGAGTACGGGTTTTTGATCTGTTTAACAGCACTTTTATAACAACTTCAGGAAAATATTGTCAGTCATATAGTCACATGGTCCTGTATTATAAATTGCCCGTAGGCGTTATTCTTGTATTTGTAAATGGTCACATTCTGTCGTCCGTCTTGCTTTAGTTATCTGGCAATTGTTCGGCTTGTTCTTCTAGAGACCACTTCCGGCCAACCGCAACAAGCGTCGCCTTATGAAATGGCAACTGTAGTACTTGACTTCTTAATGGTGTCGTGAGAATGAAAAGCTAAACCTATGCAAGTGCTGTGGTTTGTTGCAATAGCATTTTTTTTTTTGAAGGGGCATAAAGAGTCTCACAACGCCTCACAGACGGCAGCACATTATCTGGAGTTTGCTGTTCGCTTGATCAACACCTGTAGAAAGGCATGATATGTTTTCCGCTAGATGGACATAGTTGTCAATATGTAGAGCTGTTTGAAAGTTCCTGTGTGTGTTTATCGGCGATGGCGGCCCTGTCCCGGCCTTTTTCGACGCAGTTTGATGGCGTCCCGAATGCGCCTACAAATCGCCGAATGGGCTCGTTTGGCATCGTGACTCCTGTCGAACAAAATGCGTCAAGGAGACTCCTTCCACTGCGTGGCGTTTATGTAGTGTTTTTTTTTTTTTTTTGAAGCAGCTGCAAGTAACATCGTGGCTTTGTGGTACACCTATTTGCTACGTGAACGGCCCGGGTTCGATCCTCAATGGGACCGAAATTTTGTTCTTTATTTTATTTGCATTTTTCTCGATTTTTTCGCTCACAACCAACGGTGCCGGCGTTGATGGCGGAATTTTTGCGACACGAGCTCTCTAACGCTATCACGTTAAACAAAATTACCCACCTGGTACGGTTTGGCTCGACCACAGATCGGACCTCACTGAGGCCCGAGCCAATAATGTAGTCAGTGTTACCTGAACATGGAACCGACAGCAAGTGATTTTAAGTAGCGCATATCAATGTAGGCAAGAGTTCGATGAAAGTTCGTTTGCTCTGGCATTGAATGAGATGAAAAAAGGGGACTGACGAAGTGTAGTGAAATTATCTAACACATTGGAGCCGCATACTTGATATGTGACAACGACGTCCAGTTCAGTTCACTGACCAGTGAACTGGTCAGTGAACAGGTAAGCATTGAGTGAACAATACAGTTCACTGTATGCGGTTCCGAAACGTCACATAGTTTCGTCAAACTTAGAGAACGTCTTTCATCTCAGCAAATATCAATGCTTTCGTGGTGCATTTATCGCTAACAAATACAATTTAACCTACGGTCATTTTTTGCACAGAACGGCCTTAGGTGGAAATGGTTGAGCTGGGTACTGGGTACTATGAATGTTTGTTCGGTAGTGGTGTACTGTTTCTATTTTTCCTCGAATGTAATGGAAATAAGCCAGAATGTTTATATTGTAGCAGGGAAAGTGATTTGTAGCATGACATCAGTTTCAATAGAAAGCGCAATAAAAGCAGAGGAGACCGAGAACAGAAACCTCGTTTTGTTTTTATCACTCTCTATATTTATATTTAAAGAATGATCTACCAAGAAAGACTACAGTCCACCCTTTTGGATATACAACACCTGTCTGCAGCACTTAGTATGACCTTACCATAGCAAGACAAGAAAGAGGGGCGAGTATGTTACATTACCTATGAATTAAAACCTAGACAAAAATTATGACTGATCACCTTGCGCCTTCACTGTAACGTAGTGATGTTAGTCGTGAAATATAGATGTGCAGAAGTGTATGTGCCCTGTTACTGGAATGGTATGAAGCCTTTGTGTTCTGTACATGCTGTAAATAAACTTTTTCTAAACAAGGAGCTTCTTAGCGTCTCACGTCGTCGTTAGCGTCTCACGGCGTCCCTGGGCTGGCGGACGCCCGTCATGACGAGCCAGCCCCCGAAGAAGGCGTTAGCCTTCGACGTAGTCGTCCCCGAGGGGACTAGTCCTGAAGACGTCGTTGACGCGACGTCTTCAATAGTAGGAATCGAAGAAGTGTACTGCGTTCAGCACTTTGGAGGCCGGAACTACCAAGTTACCGTCAACAGTGAGGCCGCACTGGCCCAAATCGTAGACGCGTCGCACCTTATCATCCGAGGAGAGCGCGTCGCCATCGTACCCCTGGGACCCCAAGTGACCCAAGTGACCGTCCTGTTCCTGCCGTGCCGCGTACCCAGCGAAGTCCTCGCACAAGCACTCTCTCCCTACGGGAAGGTGCTGCACATCACCAGAGGACTCATGGGATCGCGCCCAACCGTGACCACTGGGACGCGATACGTTCGCATGGAAATGAAGGCTTCGTCACCGGTGCCCAGCTACCTCAAGGTCGCGGGCCATCGAGTAACCTGTGACTATAAAGGCATCCAGCGAGTGTGCCGTCGATGTGGAGACAGTGGGCACTTCCGCATGAACTGCACAGCTCCGTTTTGTGGAAGGTGCGGTGTTTATGGCCACGACGGGAAAGGCTGCTCGCTGCCGTGTCGCCGTTGTGGGGACCCGCATGCCACCGTGGCCTGCACCATCAGGCCATCGTATTCCGAGGCGGCATCCAAGGATTTCCCTCCACTTCAACCAGGAACGCCATCTAAGAACAAGTGCGACGATTCGTCAACGCGAGCCGCGGTAACCGACCACGACCAAGGTGTGCCAATCGCAACGCTGCACCAGACGCCCACTGCGTCCCCAACGATTCCGGGCCTGGTACTCCCTCCAGGTACTGAAAACTTAAGTTCCCCGCGTCCCGTGGCCATTTCTGAGGAATCGCAGGCCAAGCCCTCGTCTGACGAAGCGCCTCGTGAGGACGGCGTCTCGGATGGGAATATTGCATCTGAGGCTCCTCGCGTTGCTGCTCTGTCGACAACAAGTTCAGGTGTCATCGAGGAGTCTACATCTCAAGACGACGACGCCTGCATTAACGAGGACTCCAACAGCACCGCGAGTGAGGCGCCCCTACAAATTGACGAAGACACCAGCCCCAGTGACTTAAGCCAGGACAGTGGAGACGTCTTTGTACCATCCTCGCTCAAAAACCCGGACACGAAACGCCACCGGATAGCTACTCGGGACTTGGAAGCCCCCGTCAGAGACAGAAGTCCCCTGCGGACTTCGACGCGATCCCGGAGGCCCCGAGCTTCCGGTGGATCGCCTGGCCGGAAAAAAATGACTCAGCCATTTGCGGGGCATTGGCTCCCGCACCTGATAAAGGTACCCCTGCATTTGCGTGATTCTATACTATGTTTTCATTTTCCCCATGGCTCTTACTCTAAAAATTATTACTTTTAACGTTCAAGGTTTCCGAAATCCACAAAAACAGGCTGAGGTATTGGCTTTTGCACGTTCAGTGCACTGTGATTTGCTGTTCTTGCAAGAAACAAATTTTTTCAAGCTTTCTGATGTACTCGCTTTCAAGCGCGCGTTCAATTTTGATTGTTTCTTTTCGTACGCCAGCACGCATTCCACTGGCGTCGGAGTCGTTATTTTTAACCGAGGTCTTTTACGTGACCATCATGTTTCCTTCGATGCCTTCGGACGCGTGCTGGCGTTCGACTGCACCTTTTTTTCGTTAAGAATAAGATTTGTTGCCGTGTATGCCCCAGCGGCACGCGAGAACTCAAACGCGTTCTTCCAATCTCTTGATGCGTTTCTTTTAAATCCCCGACATGTGGTACTTTTAGGGGATTTCAATTGTGTCTTAGACTCACGCGCAGACGTTCGAGGTCCGGGTCGCGGCCGGTCAAACTGGAATGCCAGAGAACTCGAACGTCTAGTGCAGCAATTGGCATTGAGTGACATTCATCAAATTGTGCATGGCAGTAATTATGCCTATACTTGGCGTCGAGCAGCGTCGAGCAGCCGAATTGATCGCGTGTATGCATCCCCCAATCTCATTGCCTACGTTCACGACACCGGGGTAATGTCATTGCCACCGACACCGGTGTACATTAGCGACCATCGGCCGATCATGTTATCTCTCCGCCTGCCAGCGGGGACGCCGACGGTTCACAGACCATGGCGTCTCGATTGCCGCGTCCTCCAGGACTCTCAGGCTACGGAGAAATTATCCCGAGCGTTACGCGCATCGCTTATTGGGGCCGATGTAGCTGATTGGGATCGCCTCAAAGAACAGTGGCGGCATCATTGCAGTGCGTCCGGCAGAGGACTTTGCACCCGTATGTCGAAAGATGCGTCATTGTTAATCCAGAAGATACGCATTGCCAATCGAGATCCCAGTCCTTCCACTGTAATGCGGGCATGGCAAGAGGAGCTCGTTGAACGGTACCAGCGTATTATGCGCGCTTCTTCACTCTCGGCTGCAGCTTGGCGCTGTAGACGTGCACCCTGTGCGCACCCTGAGGTGCTAAGGTATGCACGCAGAGCTCTGCTTTGTCCACCAGGCTCGCCTGCCCACTCGCTGAACTCTATCACCCCAGCTGCTGCGGGTACGCGCGACTTTCAGGAATTCACTCAACACTTTGAGTCAATGGCTAAATCTGGTGCTAATGTCTGTTACCCAGGATCCGTTTCTTCACATCCTCTGCTAACAGATTTACCTCATGATTCCAACATGTCAAATGACGTCCTCCTATCACCGCCTTCCGATGACGAAATCAAAGGTGCATTAGACGCAATGAAAAAGGGATCGGCCCCAGGGCCTGACGGACTACCTGCAGAGTTTTATGTACAGTTCTGGCCCATCATTGGTCCAACTATGTCACGCGTCATTCGCAAGTGTTTCCAAGACATTACACTTCCAACTTCTTTCCACAAAGGCCGTATAACACTAGTTCCCAAGAAAGACCCAATGTCTACGCGACCAGAAGATTGGCGCCCTATTACCCTGCTCAATGTAGATTACAAGCCCTTGGCTAACATTTTGGTGCGCCGAATCAGTCCATTTCTTGCAACATTAATCGCTCCCCACCAGGTCTGTTCTGTTCCGGGCCGAGAAATACACGCCCATACGTGGTTAACGCGTGACATCATTCAATACACCATTAGCCGATGTGCGCAAGGACTGTTGGTTTCATTAGATCAAGAGAAAGCTTTTGATTTCATAGAACATGGCTACATACTAAATGTTTTACATGCATACGGATTCCCGGATAAGTTCATTGACCTTATCAACGCGATGTACACTAATTTAGAAAGTACCCTATACTTAGATTCCCGTGAGAGTCACGCATTTAGAGTCACGCGTGGGGTCCGTCAAGGGTGTCCCCTCTCCCCAGTGTTATTTATCCTTGCATTAGAGCCCTTCTTAAGGGCCGTTGAACATCACCCGCAGATTCGTGGCTTACCTCTACCCGGTAACACTCAAGTAAAAGTCGCTGCATATGCAGATGATATCACTCTATATGTACATAATGAACAGTCGCTGCAGCATGCTCTTGATACATTCCATGATTTCGGTATTATCTCCGGTGCAAGGTTAAACTTTTCTAAAAGCTTGTATTTTTTTCATTGGCAACCCCATCGGTCGCATCAACATCACGTCGCCTTTACAGTGGTCTCATGAGATTTCAATACTCGGAGTTACTTTCACTGTATTTGGTATACAGGATAGCATCTGGTCATCCGTTGTACAAACTCTTCTAAATGATATCAAAGCAGCCAGGCACTTCGAATTCCCCCTCTTGGAACGCCGATACTTAACTCAAACGGTGTACCTAGGAAAATTTTGGTACCTTTGCCATTCTGTTAAACCACCGCTCCACGTCTGCAGGAAAGTGCAAACCTGCATCAGTTCATTTTTTTGGTCTGGTGGCACAGAATTGTTATCGCGTCCAGCGTTAGCTCAACCGCGAGATCAAGGCGGTTTTGCATTCCCCGACGTTTCCGTCGCGGCTTCTACATTGTGCCTCCGCACTCTATTGCGAATACTAAGCAATGATGACATACCCGCTCAGACACTGGCTCGCTACCATCTGGGGCCATCACTACGTGTCTTCTTGCCGGATAGCCAAACAAACAAAGGTCCCCAATCAACTGAATTACCACCTTTGTATCGAGCCCTTCTGGCATTTCACCGACGTTTGGAAGCTACGTGCCCAGAGATAGAGGTGGCCGATTCTAAAGTGGTGGACACAATGGCCGCCCTTCTACGGCCCCTGGTGCCCCAGCATCGTCAATCTGTATTGAACCGCGCTTGGAAACCAATAACTGCCGCAGTGTTGCCAGGGCATCTCAGAGACTTTGTCTGGAAGCTGTGCTGGGGCTTGCTCCCCACGCGAGATCGGTTGCAGCGATGGCAGGTGGTTCGCACTTCCACTTGCCCCAACTGCGTCATGGTAGAGACCAATCGACATGCGACGTTTGAATGTGTGGTTTCCCGCCTTTTTTGGCGTGCGGTTAATGCTGGTTTTCGGGGACAGGGTGTGCGAACGTTCGTGTCCAACGGCCGATTTCCGCGTAGCCGCTTCTCCGCTCTCTTAATAGTTGCGGGGCTTTTCAGCCTTTGGAGAAACCGATGTGAGGCCGTAGCTGCCAATTGCCGCCGGCGTGCTTTGTGGCCGATACTGGGGAGAATGAGACGAGAGATCCTCGCGTTCCTCTCCGAAGAGCTTTTCTTCCTCGGGGAGCAAGAGTTTCTGCGGCATTGGTCGTGCCCTTTCGTCAAGGTGGAACACGAAAGGATACAGCTAATTTTTCGACCAACTTGGTGCTAAGCAGCGCCCGTTGAGTTGTTATATATGATTTCATTTGTTACAAATTGTGTTTTATTTGGATCTATTGTATCGTTATACCCTTGTATCGTGATATCACATTGAATTTTTGTGTACATGTATGCCAACATAATCATGTATATTAGAGCAAATGTCTTCACTGTGACGTAGTGATGTTAGTCGTGAAATATAGATGTGCAGAAGTGTATGCGCCCTGTTGCTGGAATGGTATGAAGCCTTTGTGTTCTGTACATGCTGTAAATAAACTTTTTCTAAACAATACGTATAATAATTGCGCATAATACGTTTTTTTTCTCGTTTGTTGTTCATTCCTTCAACTTGTCTGCTTTCTTGCATCATTTATTGTACTTCTGCACCAGTGTTGTTGCTTGATGTAGAAAGAGCTGGACGGAGGGCTTCTAGCGTTTCAAGTGTCCCATCGCAATTCCTCGTTCTGGTCTCGTCTTTCTAGAACTTACATCGTGGTGGCGGGGCATTGAGAAGCACTCGAGAACATCCTCCCTGAAAAAAAAGAAGGAACAAAAAGGGGGGGTGGTCTGGGGCGATAGGCTTGGAAGCAATCGTACACCCGGAGGGGGTAAGGGCCGTTGCACGCGCTTCCCGCACAGCCGCAATGCACGAGCCGGGACGCCTACTGCACGCAAGCGTGGTACAAATAAGCCAATTGGTGACGCTGCGGAGGTGAAAGAGCGTTGCCAATTGGCTTATTTGTCCCCCGCTTGCGTGCGGTTGGGGTCCCGGCACGTGCGTTGCGGCTGTGCGGGGAGTGCGTGGAACAGCTCTAAAGGGGGGGACAAAACTCTGGATGCCCCGCAAGTAGATCGCTATCCCGTGAAGCGCACTGGGTCGCCTGGAACCGGACCGTCGATGTTGGGGACGTCCACGAAGCTAACAGTCCTATTTCCCGGTGGCGTGTACTCGGTCTCGAAAAGCAGGATTGTGTTCATCTTCGGGTACGGGTGGAGTAGCACCCCTGGAACGTACAGGGTGACCTGCGTGAATCATCATCATCATCATCACCATCATCAGCCTGTCTACGTCCACTGCAGGACAAAGGCATCTCCCATGTTCCGCCAGTTAACCCGGTCCTGGGCTTGCTGCTGCCAATTTATACCCGCAAACTTCTTAATCTCATCTGCCCACCTAACCTTCTGTCTCCCCCTAACCCGCTTCCCTTCTCTCGGAATCCAGTTAGTTACCCTTAATGACCAGCGGTTATCCTGTCTACGCGCAACATGCCCGGCCCATGTCCATTTCTTCTTCTTTATTTCAACTATGATATCCTTAACTCCCGTTTGTCCCCTAATCCACTCTGCTCTCTTCTTGTCTCTTAAGGTTACACCTACCATTTTTCTTTCCAGTGCTCGCTGCGTCGTCCTCAATTTAAGCTGAACCCTCTTTGTAAGTCTCCAGGTTTCTGCTCTGTAGCTAAGTACCGGCAAGATACAGCTGTTATATACCTTCCTATTGAGGGATAGCGACAATCTACCTGTCATAATTTGGCTGCATTTCCGATGGAGGCGGAAATGTCGAGGCCCGTGTGCTCAGATTTGGGTGCACGTTAAAGAACCCCAGGTGGTCAAAATTTCCGGAGCCCTCCACTACGGCGTCTCTCATAATCATATGGTGGTTTTGGGACGTTAAACCCCACAAATCAATCAATACCTGTCATAATTTGAGAGTGCTTGCCGAATGTGCTCCACCCCATTCTTATTCTTCTAGTTCCTTCAATCTCGTGGTTCGGCTCTGCGGTTATTACCTGCCCTAAGTAGACATGGTCTTTTACAACTTCAAGTGCACTATTACCTATCTCGAAGCGCTGCTTCTTTCCGAGGTGGTTGTATATTACTTTCGTTTTCTGCAGATTAATTTTAAGACCCACCTTTCTGCTCTCCTTGTCTAACTCCATAATCATGAGTTGCAATTCGTCCCCTGAGTTACTCAGCAATGCAATGTCATCGGCCAAGCGCAGGTTACTAAGGTACTCTCCATTAACTCTTATCCCTAACTGTTCCCATTCTAGGCTTCTGAAAACCTCCTGTAAGCACGCGGTAAATAGCATTGGGCAGATTGTGTCCCCCTGCCTTACACCCTTCTTGATTGGTATTCTGTTGCTTTCTTTATGAAGCACTATGGTAGCAGTTGATCCCCTGTAGATTTCTTCCAGAATGTTTATATATACTTCATCTACGCCCTGATTCCGCAGTGTCTGCATGACGGCTGATATTTCTACTGAATCAAACGCCTTCTCGTAATCTATGAAGGCAATGCATAGTCGTTGGTTACACTCTGAGCATTTCTCTATTACCTGATTGATAGTATGGATGAATGAATGAAGGTGCGGCGATGGCGCAGTGGTTAGAGCATCCGCCTCGCATGCAAGAGGTCCGTGGTTCAAATCCCGGTGCCGCGCAGTTCCCAACCGGATTTTAAAAAAAAATCCGCGTGGTGATGGAACTGCATTACGAGGCCTGGGGTGCGGCCTCACCAGTAACCACCGCCGGGAACGCACTCCCTCACCAGAGAAGGATTGGCCACCCTGGTGCAGTATCTGGCCACTACCTCCCACATGCATACGTCAAATAACTCACGGCCCTCAGTCCCCAGCAGCTGCGAAGCTACTGACCACGGCGGCGTGAATAGCCAAAACATGTCAAATCAACTGTCGCCGTCAACATGAGCATGTGCAGTGTTCGACATTAAATGGAGGAGAGGCACCTCAGCCCCTCCTCTGATTGGTCGAGACGGATGGAGAGCAAGCTCCACAATGGACGCACTAATGAAAATGGAGCGATGGCGTGCCTCTCGCAAAGGCCTGCCGTCGGTGCCCTACTTTCTGGGTAAAAGTTGGCTGAAGACAAAATTTTTGAATATGTCATCGGTGTCAGTTGGTCTCCACTGTCATCACGTAAACATGTGTAGCCGTAACCTGGTGCAATATAAAACGGCGTGAATGGTCGTACTGTGTAAATGTAAGGTACGGAATGGTCTCCCTATTATAAATGACCTCAAGAAGTGGTGTGGCCCGCCCCCATTTAAAAAAATACGTAAATTGACTCGTTTAAACTTCCAGCCTTTCGCGACCGTCGACGAGCATATATAGTTGTCGCGATATTTTCAAACGTGACAAATGAAGACTTTTTAATCAACAAAAATGGTCCTATTTAGAACAAATAAACTGTATAAAAATTGATTGAGTGATTGAAACTTCTATTGGGCCAAATATGATGTGCTCTCGCTGGTCGGCTTCAGCACCGTGGTAGAAAAAAAAGAGAAAGAAAAAAACTGAAAAAAAAAGACCGATGAACCAAAGATGACCATAATCGCTGTAGTTCTGTTTTTCGGCGTGCGGTGGTCACATGTGTCCATGGTTCTATAATAGTGCTTTTTATTCCAGTTCCTCACTTTTCGTTGCGTTGCCGGTTCTGATACCGCGAGCGCTGTATATTTTTACGCAAATATAAAAGTAAAACAAACGTTATTGTATTAAAACATGGTGCTATTTTATTAGGGAAAAAGGGCTTTAAATAGTGAGTGAAAAACATTTTCGCTCATTTTGGTAAGTTTTTATCAGTCGCGAAGGGTTAATGAATCCTTAATGTTTATGAAATTCGATATCTCAAGTGATTGTTGTTTCCCTTCTCCACTAAACCACCCCGAGGTGTGAAACTAAGAACGCTATTAACCAAGTCGAGTCATAACCAGCCTAATTTCATCAACTGTGGTAATGCGCATGCAATTTGGCTAACTTTCAATGTAGTAACTGATAGAACACAGAAATTGTAATAGCTCGGTCATGTGCAAGTTCGCGCAACTAGCAATAAGCTTTATTTTATAAGAAAGAAGAAAGGCGTTTTGTCAAACCTGTAGGAAAAGAAAGTCTGCCCAAGTTCTGCACTTGTGCTGATGGACTGGTTAGAGTTGCTGTATAGAAGATTGAAGAATTGAAAATTTTACTATCTCCGAGGAATGCCACAAATAAATGAATTAAGGAACAACTTGATTTGTCCCTCTTTAAAGAGAAACAAGTCGTTGGGCATAGGGGGAGGGGGAGAATTACTTGGAGAGTGCTTCCTCCGCCTTTCGGCCCACTTCAGGGCGGCCTTCTGAATGTCGGGCCTCGAGATGCAGAAAGCAGCTGCCCGCTGCTCCTCACTAGAAATCGCTTAAAAAAAGGGTATGGGGTGTTTAGGGTACCTCTACAAGGATGTCAGCCTACTGTGTAAGAGACCCAGAATTTGCAAGATTGAGAAGGCTAACTGTTGGGGTGACGACAATAGGATTACCTCAGCGCGAGTGTGTATAAAAAAAGGGGTTTACCTGCGGGCCTATACTAGGCCAGTATCGTCCAAGGTTGGAGCCATTAACGTAGGCTGCGCCTTTGCCCCAGCCTGTTGGGTCCAGGTAGGTATCCAGTACTTTCTGGCCTTTGGGCAGCATGAATGTCCCGAAGAACGCGCCAGGTACACTGCAGTGTCCGCCTGGATTCTAGCTCTCCAGAACGTCTGTCAGATGCCTGATGACGTGTTGCTTGTCCAATGGCGAAGGCTCCATAGTCCACCCGCAAAGCACTTCGTGTCCGAGAGTGACGTTAGAAGTGATTCCCTGTGAATGAAGCCCCTGGTAATATTTTTGCACACGTTTGTGATCTATTACGTTCGTGGTATATTTTGAATAGTGTTACACGGGATTCTACCACAGAGCCACGCCAGGTCTCGGAACTACTTTTCAAATAGACGCTAATCTTCGTGAAATGCCACTAGTGGTTGCAGTGCTGCCTGCCAAATTTTATAATCATTACATATGTACTCCTTTCATACAGCCGTCACGTCGGGTAAACGTCAATTGTGGTGAGATGCCATGTGCTGAAATTGATTTAAGTAGCAGTGTCAAGGGCCAGCATCTTCGCGAGCATCAGCGCTTCATATCAGCTTCTGGTGTTGCTAAAACACATGTCCAGCTGACATCGTTGGGCAAGTGGAAAAATGATTATATAAACATCTGCGACTCTTCAACATATTACCCTGCATGCAACATTTGTACATATATTTAGCGTCATGTGACGTGTCGCTAAAAAAATGCAACATGGTCATTTTCCCTCCGCGTGCTTCGCATAAAGTTGATTCCCAGGCACGTAGGATCTACCGAATTTGTTTTATAATAGTCATAGCCAAATAGCACCGACTAGACGTATAACAATTATTCTCCTACCTATAGAGGGTGGAGTTAGGCTCGTCTGTACTGAACAACACAACGTCCTGACCGAGGTAGCGTGTACTCAGATAGACGAGGTGGCACATGTAGACGCTGTCGCACATACCGTAGTAGCCGTACTCGTTTTCTACCTGCACGAGCACAATGGGACCGCCGTTCTTGTAGAGGAACGGCCGGGCCAAGAGAAGCAGGACGTGAAACCACTTGTTGACGCGTTTGATGAAGGAGGCGTCCGAAGACCAGTACCTCATGGCGGGATCAATCCTCAGCAGCCAGTATGGCAGCCCACCGTTGTCCCTTTCCGCGCATATGAAGGGACCCGGTCTGAAGACGACGAGTAGGCCGACGTCCTTGGCGACATCCAGGAAGGCCCTCAAGTCGTAGTCTCCCTCGAAGTTGAACGTGCCTGGTTCCACTTCGTGTCCACTCCACTCGGCGTAGACGTCGACCGCGTTCAAGCCTGCGAATCGCATCTTTAGCAGGCGGTCCTTCCAGTGCGCCCTCGATACGCGGAAGTAGTGCAGAGAACCGGAAATGATGCGGAAGGGCTTGCCGTCTATGAGGAACTGATTGTTGGCGTAGTCTACGGTGAAGGAGCGGCGGTGTGAGAAGAAGGACTCGCCGCCTGGGGATGTCCAAGCTATTGTTAACATAAAAACAAGCCAACTCAACTCAGCCATGACACTTCAATACGCTCATATGTGTTGCTCCAGTATCACTATGGGTCTGGAAAGCCTTCATCCCCTAGTGGACGTTTCTGCGTCGCCTTTGCGCAAGTATCCAGTGTCACCGAACTTACGCTATACTCGGGTGCAATCTAAGAAGACAATGTCATCTCAACCCACTGCCGTCGCTATGTGTTCGACAGAACTTGCTTCACTTCTTCGTCCAGTAGCGTTGGCTTATTTTCGTGAAGTCATACACTTCTCGAGTGTTTCAGCTAGTTGAATTTCCCATCCGGACACACGCTTGAACTGCTGGTTTCGGGATTGAAACTTCAATGCCCTGGTAAATTTTCTCAGTGATTTTGAAGCAGCTGCTCAACCAAGCGTATTCTTCGATGCAGTAATGACGAACCTTTAACTCTAATGAGGCGTAGTACTTATTGTAGTTGAGTGTTTCCTCCTTGAGTTAAACAACTAGCATTACTCTTTCAGAGTAGACACTCTGTAGTTTTGTAAGCGGAACTGGCATTTTTTCATTAGGTTGTAACCTAACACATAAGATTTGAAGCCGTTGAGAACAAGAAGAATGACAACGGGCGTGTTTTCAAGGGCAATTCGTTTTGATTATTATGAAATATGAAGCGAATATAGAAACGTGGCCTCTTTCGGTGACCTTATTTTGAACCTGAAGGGCGCTCATTACACTTTAGAAAGCATACGAGAAAGAACGTTGGCATAGCTTTGATTGTAACTGCATGAAATTCTCGGGCTCAAATTCACACGAAGCACGCCCGCCAGCGACGGAAAATAAGGTTGAAGGCTCGTATGAAGAGAAGGCTGATTGCGGGACAAGTATAGCTTCATTCATACGGGCCGAGTATAGAAGTCCTCAAGCGCTCACGCCAGCTGCTTTTGAAGAAATCGATATACTTTAACTTTGGCACGAAAGGTTGAGGAGAAGTTTTTACGGCGTGTGCCGATAAATTAACTATCAATGTAGCCTAGATAGTGGTCGGATGCGAATGTACCGCTATGGATAGTTAAATAGTATGGATTGTGAATACTCTAAATCTTCAAAGTAAATGTCTGAACAAGCTGTTCTGACGAGCCATAGCTTCCACAGTTTAATGTCATAGGAAGATCAGGATTAGTCCTTCATTGTACACCATACGCTGTCTCAAGTCGTTTTCTGAAGACATACACAAATTCATGCCGGCTCTCAGGTTAATTTTCAATGTAATTGAGAATAATAGCACAAACAGTTTGTCAATTCACGTTACAGGTGGGGACCAATGCATGGAAGCGAAATGCGGTGCACAGTTTCTATGGAACGGAAAGTTGGCCGAATTGTAGCCTTAAACAGTAATGAATCTACATTTCTAATCCCATTACATGAATTTTTCTAAATGTAATTCCCTTTCATTTAAATTACAGCTGGTTCGATCATGTGAGCAATAAGCTGACATAGGCCTTGTTGATGTCGCATCCATATTGTAATTTCCGATATCTTTGTTCCACGGTTCTCAGGTGAACTTTTCGATTCTGATTAGCTTGTTTCATTTTACTCGTTCTTGTTGTTTTTTCTTGACCTTCATGCCATAAAGAAAGCGCGCATGCGATGTTTAGTCATAATTAGTCAGAAATATTTGGGAACACTCAATTTCACACAATTCAATTTCGAACAATTCAATTTTTTGAACAATTCAATTTTGAACACTTCATCAAGATATCGCTCTTTTCTTTGGAGTTGTATAAGGCAAATATTGACCCGAGACTGCATGCGTGTGAACGACAACGATGATGTGGGGATTTAGCAGACACCATGTAGTGGGCCTCTGGCTTGACTCAACAACAAAGAAGACAATCTTGCGGCTTAGCTGTTCAAAACACGCTGCTTTCGCTGCCTCAAGGCGTACTTGTACTGCGACACTGGTGGAGGTGCTGGCCCGCGACACCACCTGATGCTCCACACTCCCACGGGGAGCCGTTCATCCAGTCCAGAAGCACTTGTCGACACTCCCGTGCATCGCTTCAGTCGTCACTTGCGAAGCCTCCCTCCAGAGTTCACCCCCTCGCAGGAACACTCTACAAGGCAGCGCTCACATCTACCAATGGCAACCGCCAGTCCACAACAGTTACTACGAGACAGCAGTCCACCAACCCCATCTCAGGTAACCTTTTTTTCACCGCTGGTGCCTGATCGCTTTGGTGGTGGAGCACATGGAGACGTCGAAGACTGGCTTGAGCACTATGAACGTGTCGCCAACACCAACCAGTTGTCTCTTGAACAAAGGCTTTCCCGCGCCTATTTCTATCTCGACGACAGTGCTCGTACTTGAGAACAGAGAAGGCAGTTTGTCAACATGGAGTGACTTTAAAAGAGGGATGATTCACACATTTGCCGATGTTGACCGGCGCGAACGTGCGCAACATATGCTCGAGCTACGGGTTCAGAAACGCTATGAAAGGTCGTAATGTTCGCTGAGGACATGACCCGTCTCTTCCGTAAAGCTGACCCGCACATGACCGACGACAAAAAGTTACGCTACCTCATGCGTGGCGTTAAAGAGCAATTGTTCGCCGGACTTTTGCGGAACCCGCCAAGCACCATGACAGACTTCATCAAAGAAGCTACGGCTATCGAGCGGGCGCTTCACCTACGATGCCGACAATACGATCGCTTGTCCAGCAGCACCCACATTCCACTCGCCGCTACGACATATGATAATCACAGCTCGTTACGCGATTTAATACGAGAGATTGTTCGCGAAGAGCTGCTGAAGCTGCGGACTCTGGTCACGGAACCACCCACGGCGTCTGTCGCTGAAGTCGTCCGCGAAGAAATACGCCAAGCGTTTTCGGCAGCTGATCTTACTCACGATCAGCGACCCATGAGCTACGCAGCCGCGCTTCGCCGCCCGCCGCCCGTTCCGCCGTCGTACCGCCAGCCATCGACAGCCGTTCCTTGGTCGTCACCGCAAGAACAGACACCGCGGCGCCCTTCCGTCGTGCCACCGTACGAAATGCTGCCGTACGAAGAGCCGTCTCCCAACGAGACACGGCATTTACAACATTATGAGCCGTTGCGGCGTCCACAGCTTCGTAAAACAGACGTCTGGCGCACCGTGGATATACGTCCACTTTGTTTTACCTGCGGAGGTGTCGGCCACATTTCTCGTCATTGCTGGCACCGCGTCGACACGTTTCGACCTCTTCGGCAATGGTCTGACGATCGACGCCCCAACGACGACTACCCACCACGCCGGGACGCTGATTCTCAACGACCTTCCTTGTCTCGGTTCCATTTTGACAACCGCCGTGCCAACAATGACGACAGTGAGCCTAATTACCAGCCAGGTTTGGGACGTCGACCACGTTCTCCGTCTCCGGCATAATCGCCTTCATCGCGCCACGGCTCTACAGCCGACGCCAGAGGAAGGAGGTCACCAAGTCCACGCAGGGGAAACTGAAGGCGGCGACCTCCGGGGGTGAGGTTGCAGGCCGCCAAGGCGACGAAAAAAGGCCCCTGTTACTCTTACCACAGGACGCCGTAAAGCCTAGTTGTAACGTTGACGAAACTGTGACCACAGATCTTACCGTTTTTGTAGACGGACAGCAAGTAACAGCCTTAGTTGACACCGGTGCCGACTTTTCTATTATAAGTGAAAACCTTGCCGTGCGCCTAAAGAAAGTGAAGACTACGTGGACGGGACCTCACCTGAGGACAGCAGGCGGCCAGCTGTTGATGCCTGTCGGAAGGTGTACAGCGAGACTCGGCATCGGCGGCTCTTCTTTCGTGGCGACGTTTGTCATCCTCACCTCATGTTGCAAGGACCTGATCATAGGGATGGACTTCTTAAGAGAATATGGTGCCGTCATCAACATCCTGGACCGTTCAATTACGTTCCGCAACAGCCCTGGTTTGGTTTTCTGTTCAGACGCAATACGTAGCACTTTACGTATAATCGATGATGATGTGGTCGTCCCGCCACGGTCATGCACTTTTGTTTCGGTGGAAGGGTACGAAGCGTTTGATGGCGAAGGCATTGCTGACCAAATTGGCTCGCTGCTATTTAGCCATGGCATTTCGGTCGCACGAGGTATCGTCCGTCTCACTGGTGAGCGCACGAATTTACTTTTGACCAACTTCAGTACTGAGCGCCGGCACCTTACGAAGGGCACGGCTATCGCTTCTTACGACAATATCGTAGACATGCGAGGCAGTTTATGTTTATCGGTATTAGACGAAGTGCCTAATCAAGAACCAGAACCCGTTCTCGATGTTAGTCCCACTCTGTCAGAGGATGACCGACAGAGACTTCTTCAGCTACTAGCCGAATTCCACGACTGCTTTTCATCGACCTCACGAGTTGGTCGAACACCTTTGACAAAACATCAAATAATCACCGAGGACACGGCGAGACCTATTCACCTAAACCCTTATCGTGTAGCTTTAAAGGAACGCGAAGCCATACAACAACAAGTCGCGAAAATGCTTGAAGATAATGTAATTCAACCGTCACAGAGCCCCTGGGCATCGCCTGTAGTGCTAGTAAAGAAAAAGGACGGCACGCTGCGTTTTTGCGTGGACTACAGGAAGCTGAATCGGGTGACCAAAAAAGATGTGTACCCGCTCCCACGTATTGATGACTCCCTTGGCAGACTTCGGCACGCTCGCTACTTTTCTTCCATGGACTTGAGGAGTGGATACTGGCAGATCGAGGTAGACCCAAGAGACCGAGAGAAAACCGCTTTTGTGACGCCAGATGGTTTATACGAATTTAAAGTCTTGCCTTTCGGTTTGTTTTCCGCGCCCGCGACATTTCAAAGGCTTATGGACACGGTACTTTCGGGATTGAAGTGGAAGACGTGCCTAGTCTATCTGGACGACGTTGTAGTATTTTCAACGACTTTTGACGAGCATCTCCAAAGGCTGGAAGTTGTTTTACGTGCCATACGGTCTGTGGGCCTAACATTGAAACCGGAAAAGTGTCATTTCTGTTTCCACGAACTTCAGTTTCTCGGTCACGTCGTCAGTAACGCAGGCATCCGACCCGATCCTGGAAAAATTGCCGCTGTCGCACGGTTCCCAGTACCCTCCAATAAGAAGGCTGTCAGACGCTTCCTGGGCCTTTGTGCCTATTATCGCCGATTTATCGCAGACTTTGCCAGCATCGCGTCGCCACTAACTCGTCTCACAAGAGACGACGTTGCCTTTGAGTGGAACGAAGAGCAGGAGGCTGCCTTTAATGACCTGTGTCAACGTCTTCAAACGCCCCCAGTGCTTGCCCACTTCGATGAAGAAGCCCCGACGATGCTTCACACAGACGCGAGCAATGTTGGTCTGGGAGCTGTGCTTGTGCAGCAGCAAGAGGGCACAAAAAAGGTAATCGCTTACGCAAGCAGAACGTTAACACGTGCCGAGTCTAATTACTCTACAACTGAAGGAATGTCTCGCCGTGGTAAGGGCGGTTTTAAAATTTCGCAACTGTGAGAAAGGCAGACACGAGCAGGTCGGTGATGATGCGGGCAAAAACCTGCATGATCAGGATGAACGGATTAGCGGTCTGTGAATTGGCACAGCCGCGAAGCCCACAGTGCGCGGTGGACGGTGGTTGCTGCTTTATAGTCTGCGCATAGGATGTTGTCGACGGCGATAAGGCAGCTAGATTCCTTTCGATGATCCACAGCGGTATTGGGGGCGCTGCTGAAGGTACTGCAGCACGGGTGACAGGCAGGAGGAAAACGCAAGGTTCACTTCCGTTGCCAGCAGGCCCGAAGTTTCCCGGAGTGGCAGACGAGGCTGTCAGAAAGGCAGACACGAGCAGGTCGGTGATGATGCGGGCAAAAACCTGCATGATCAGGATGGACGGATTAGCGGTCTGTGAATTGGCACAGCCGCGAAGCCCACAGTGCGCGGTGGACGGTGGTTGCTGCTTTATAGTCTGCGCATAGGATGTTGTCGACGGCGATAGGGCAGCTAGATTCCTTTCGATGATCCACAGCGGAATTGGGGGCGCTTCTGAAGGTCCTGCAGCACGGGTGACAGGCAGGAGGAAAACGCAAGGTTCACTTCTGTTGCCAGCAGACCCGAAGTTTCCCGGAGTGGCAGACGAGGCTGTCAGAAAGGCAGACACGAGCAGGTCGGTGATGATGCGGGCAAAAACCTGCATGATCAGGATGAATGGATTAGCTGTCTGTGAATAGGCACAGCCGCGAAGCCCACAGTGTGCGGTGGACGGTGGTTGCTGCTTTATAGTCTGCGCATAGGATGTTGTCGACGGCGATAGGGCAGCTAGATTCCTTTCGATGATCCACAGCGGAATTGGGGGCGCTTCTGAAGGTCCTGCAGCACGGGTGACAGGCAGGAGGAAAATGCAAGGTTCACTTCTGTTGCCAGCAGACCCGAAGTTTCCCGGAGTGGCAGACGAGGCTGTCAGAAAGGCAGACACGAGCAGGTCGGTGATGATGCGGGCAAAAACCTGCATGATCAGGATGAATGGATTAGCTGTCTGTGAATAGGCACAGCCACGAAGCCCACAGTGCGCGGTGGACGGTGGTTGCTGCTTTATAGTCTGCGCATAGGATGTTGTCGACGGTGATAGGGCAGCTAGATTCCTTTCGATGATCCACAGCGGAATTGGGGGCGCTTCTGAAGGTCCTGCAGCACTGGTGACAGGCAGGAGGAAAACGCAAGGTTCACTTCTGTTGCCAGCAGACCCGAAGTTTCCCGGAGTGGCAGACGAGGCTGTCAGAAAGGCAGACACGAGCAGGTCGGTGATGATGCGGGCAAAAACCTGCATGATCAGGATGAATGGATTAGCTGTCTGTGAATAGGCACAGCCACGAAGCCCACAGTGCGCGGTGGACGGTGGTTGCTGCTTTATAGTCTGCGCATAGGATGTTGTCGACGGTGATAGGGCAGCTAGATTCCTTTCGATGATCCACAGCGGAATTGGGGGCGCTTCTGAAGGTCCTGCAGCACTGGTGACAGGCAGGAGGAAAACGCAAGGTTCACTTCTGTTGCCAGCAGACCCGAAGTTTCCCGGAGTGGCAGACGAGGCTGTGAGAAAGGCAGACACGAGCAGGTCGATGATGATGCGGGCAAAAACCTGCATGATCAGGATGAACGGATTAGCGGTCTGTGAATAAACATAGCCGCGAAGCCCACAGTGCGCGGTGGACGGTGGTTGCTGCTTTATAGTCTGCGGATAGGATGTTGTCGACGGCGATAGGGCAGCTAGATTCCTTTCGATGATCCACAGCGGTATTGGGGGCGCTGCTGAAGGTCCTGCAGCACTGGTGACAGGCAGGAGGAAAACGCAAGGTTCACTTCTGTTGCCAGCAGACCCGAAGTTTCCCGGAGTGGCAGACGAGGCTGTGAGAAAGGCAGACACGAGCAGGTCGGTGATGATGCGGGCGAAAACCTGCATGATCAGGATGAACGGATTAGCGGTCTGTGAATTGGCACAGCCGCGAAGCCCACAGTGCGCGGTGGACGGTGGTTGCTGCTTTATAGTCTGCGCATAGGATGTTGTCGACGGCGATAGGGCAGCTAGATTCCTTTCGATGATCCACAGCGGTATTGGGGGCGCTGCTGAAGGTCCTGCAGCATGGGTGACAGGCAGGAGGAAAACGCAAGGTTCACTTCCGTTGCCAGCAGGCCCGAAGTTTCCCGGAGTGGCAGACGAGGCTGTCAGAAAGGCAGACACGAGCAGGTCGGTGATGATGCGGGCAAAAACCTGCATGATCAGGATGAACGGATTAGCGGTCTGTGAATAAACACAGCCGCGAAGCCCACAGTGCGCGGTGGACGGTGGTTGCTGCTTTATAGTCTGCGGATAGGATGTTGTCGACGGCGATAGGGCAGCTAGATTCCTTTCGATGATCCACAGCGGTATTGGGGGCGCTGCTGAAGGTCCTGCAGCACGGGTGACAGGCAGGAGGAAAACGCATGGTTCACTTCTGTTGCCAGCAGACCCGAAGTTTCCCGGAGTGGCAGACGAGGCTGTCAGAAAGGCAGACACGAGCAGGTCGGTGATGATGCGGGCAAAAACCTGCATGATCAGGATGGACGGATTAGCGGTCTGTGAATTGGCACAGCCGTGAAGCCCACCACGCGATCTTGAAGGCAAATCTCAAGTGTTCTCCAGGATTTCAATGCTCTCGCATTGATAAATAAATAAATAGATAAATAAATAAGTACAGTTTACTTTCACTGAAACTTACTTGTGGCCCGATGCTAGGCCAGTATCGCCCGAGGTTAAAGCCGTTGACGAAAGCGACACCTTTTCCTCAACCCGTCGGGTCAAGGAAGGTGTCCAACGTATTTTGTCCTTCTGGCAGCACGAACTTTCCGAATAACGCACCGGGAGCTGAACAATTCTGCTCGGCGTTCGGCGTGTTAAAGGCCTCTGCCAGTTCCCCACCGCATCTGACTTGTCCAAAAGCAGTGGTTTCATGGTCCAGCCAAAGAAGACGTGATTGTCCAGGGTGACGTTTTCGATTATTCCCTGCGCTAGTCTGCTAGTGTGCGCACGTGCGTCTCCTGTCTTTTCGCTTTGCCTCTGTATTGCAGCCTAGCGTAGCAAAATAACAATAAACACTTCCAGTTAGTAGAGAGTGTCTCCAACATTGCTCGTACGATTAAGAGAGAAAAACGATAGTTAGTTTAAGTGGGTTGATACCTTCATTACGCAAGACGTATCTTTCATTATTTCTTCGTTCTGTTGTACGCTGAATTGAGATAAATGAATAATCAAGGCGAGGCGAACGCAGTACCTCTCGTGAGAGAATGGAGCCTCAGTATATAATGTCTATAGGCACGGTATTTGCTGAATTCAGAGAAACGCATCTTCTTTATGCCCTTTAGCATTCCTGGTACAATTCCATTTGGCTAAACTGACAGGGATGCACCGTTCGAAGCACATTTTCGAAATTCTCGATGATCGCCCGAGCCCGCTGGATGGCCCACAGCTGATTTTTGGGGTCCTCGACGAGGACGGCTGCCTTCCATATCTGAGCAAGGCACCTCGTTTCAGGACGTCTCTCACTTAGCGTCGTCTTTCCTCGTGGCTTATCATCATTCGTTGAGCATTCCCAAAGTGTGTTTAGAAAAAGTTGTTAACGATTTAGAGTACTAGGCATTCCCGAAGTACGTGGGCCATATTGTATACCGTTCGTCCTCGTACCACTAACAGCCAGGCGATGAGTGCCGCGCGGGTCACTGGCGTCGGTACATCGTTTAGGTCGCTGGTAGTCGACAAAGTACACCTTGATGGTTTGAAAGATCCCTCGCGTATTCTAATTCCTATTGGTTGCAAGACTGCGCTGTTCGTCGAAAAATTCATAAATGTTAATGAGTAAAGAAAGCAGGTTGATAGAGGAAATTGCCGAAAAGCACGGAGAAGAACCGAGTTAGAGGTTTACTCTGCGCGAGGTGGAACGGAAAGTGGTAAGATGAAAAGATTAACCGAGAAAACAACCTGCGATGTAAAAAAAATGTATAGCAGCTATTGTAGGAATCGGAAAGTTATAAGCTTTTTTAATGTCAACATCCCGTAAGAAATTTTTTGCTGCCTTATTTCACTTCCGGTGCAGCGAACAATGCTTGAAGGGCGTTTTAGGGAAAATTTGTTTAGACTGCTGTATGCTATGGGCATGATTACTGTACATATTACTTAAAATGTCAAATAGGCCAAATATTCATTTATACTAACCTTGCTTTTAAACTAAAGCGCCATTGAACCCAACGGTTATGCACTTCAGTTTAACAAAATTAGGCGACCGAATCGGTGTGGTAGACTGCCAGAGACTAATAACTAATGGGTTCAAGCGCGGACTGTCACCTTAAGTTCAGCAAACTGTCCATTGCTTTCCCAGATAAATAATTCTACATTTCCTGAGAAATAACGAGCGTGGTCCGTGAGTCTACTCTTCTGCCTCGTGCACGGGGTGTAAAAATTGGTCTTTGGCATTGTTTTAACGGCTATCTTTTCCTTTCCTGTTTCAGTAATATGTACGCGGTATGTGAAAAATTAACCTTCAGTGAATAGTCTACAGGCTAGTCCCCGTCTGCTTATCGCCCTTGATCATCTACCGCGCATTTACATTGATCACGAATCACCGAATTGCCGAATCGTGCGATTTGATTGGTGGAGAGCTCATTTAATTTCTGCGAACACATTGCATGGTACATTCGAACACATTACATGCCATATTGATCACATCAAGAAGTACAACCGCAGTTCTTGCGGCACAGTTTTACCGTGTCCTCCTTTGGAGGACCCATTAAAAGTTTAGCCAATCCAATCTACGGTCAGCTCCGCCAACGGCGAGCGTCGTTTTATCAACCATCAACCGACTTCATTGTGTGAGTGGGTGGGTAGCGCTTGCAATGATAGCACTCATGGCACGCATATGTTAACGAACAGAGCGCCGTTGGCAATGCTTTGACGTTGCCAACAGTGCTTCATTATCACTTGACGAACGTAATAATTCTCATCAGCCTAACTGCACCTACTCCAGAGAGAGAGAGAAAAAAAAACCTCTCCTATCTTTTGCTAATCAACCCGGTCATATATGCTTGCTGCGGTGAAGTCATCTCCGCAGAATTGTTAATCTCACATGCACACGTGACTTTCTGCCGCCATTACGCGGCGAAAATTGGGACCTTTTTTTTTATGGCTAGTGGTGGACATCAATTGGCTTTCAGTTGAATCAGCTGCTTACATATTTTTTTTTGTTTAGCTAGCTGTAGACATAGTCCGGGTGACAGCTACTGTATGTAGTCCCTCAACCTCCCGTGTTGGGTGTTGAAATAGACGTCTTTTCTGGTGCAGCAGAGCATTTTGCCATGATGGTTCATGGGAGCTCGCACACTGACTTAATCGTGGTAAATTAGGTCTTTATTCCACAAGTGCTGCGAAATGTTCCTGTATTTTACAATATATGCTAAGCAAGCAGAAACACATACGTGGACGGGACTCGATGATTAATTGGGCTGAAATTTCACTAGAACACCTCGTATTTGCTTTAGTTGACCATAGGTTTTTACGCAGCTGTTTAAATTTAGTGAACTTGCACATAAAAAAATTTTCCTGTGGCGCCTTGAAATTCGTTAAAGTGCTTTCACTGTATCGGCTATCTATAACCACACTTGTCTTTTTGAAAGTTTATGCAGTATTTAGTAAAATAAAAATAGAAAATTATTATAATACAAAAGGACGTCCCGAAGTAAAAATTGTCAGGCAGACTTCTTGTTAACACATGCATAGAAATGTTAGAATTAAGATTGTCACCTTAGGAAAAAGCAGCGAGAGTAAGATAAAACTAACGTAATAAAAGGTGTTACTTAAGGCTGCGGTAGGTAGTAAATATACCCTTGAAATAACTTAAACCAGTCATAAAACAACTATAGGAGTAAGGTGAATATAACATCATAACGCATACATCAATAACTAATGACGCAGTTTCTCACGTCATGGCATATATTTATATGTATGTAGACACATATACGTAAGCAATGAGAGTTTTTCAGGTGCAGGGTTTCGAACGTTTTTTGCGTCGTCCATTAATACGACATTCTCTCTCACGGACGGACATAACGAGTTGTTCATTGTTCAGTTCGTTTAAATATCCCGGCGTTCCGGTATTCACAGTCTGTTCTTCCGTGCATCACGCTGCTGCCACTGTCGAACACTTACGAGACCGGAGTACATAACGAGCCTTTTCTCCATTCGGTCGCTGTTATCTTCGTATTGCCACAGGTGTTTACGTTTCCCTGCTCGACACAGTCGATCTTGTTTGCGCCTATTGATGTCACGCGAAAATTAGACACGTTGCACCTATAACCAGTAACTTACGCTCTAATTTAGTCGGTCCTAGTTTGACAGGTGGCACGTTTACGCACTTGCTGGCGTTTTCAAGTTTATTTTTCGCTTTTATGTGGTCTACAAGCACGCTTGTTTTAACTTATTAATTTAAAGTTTATTAAACTTCTCTGACGCGCCTCTGTCGAGAAACGATGTACTTTTAACATAAATTTGCATGTTAGAGGATCCAAAGGTCATGGCATACTCACGTATTCTCAATGCATTCTTTTTGCTGCTGAGTTGGCTGCATTTATTCAAATGCCTTGTCCCCTCCCTCCCCCCCTTTAGCAAGTCACATACCACACTCTAGTTATTTCTTGCTTATAACACAAGAAAACTAAAAACCAAACAACAGAATCTCCTGATGTTTTACGGTGTTACCGTGACTTAGTTTATCTGGCGCTCTGGTTAACCACTGAAGTGTTTAGCAGTCTAATGAGACGTGAATATTTTGTTTTGAACTGTACTTGAAAACCATTCATTTTTTTTTCAAGCCATCCTCTCTCCACAGTTGTACAGATCCAGTGAGATCGCTTAGGTGTGATATGCCGCTACTATTCGGAATATGTTAGCCTCATTACAAGGTACATCCCGCAGAGCACTTCTTGAACTTGGTCACAGCCTTCATTATTTTTTAACTGGCTCACAAGTGACCTGTGTTGACGGTGTTCTTTGGATGCTGCAAAGAACAGAGTATTGTACTGAAAAACATTCTAAAGAACAATACAATTTCGTTTTTTCCGTTAACGGGTTCGTAAACGTAGTGTGTGTGCTTTTTTTCAGGTGCTTTCGCAGTGCTAATTTTTTGTTTACATACATTGAAAGACACCGCGAAGTCTGCCAAAGAAGGACGCGGAATAGATTAAACTGCTAAAGTTTGCTCATCATTTGCTCATCAAAGTTTGCTCATCATTACTACCTAGGTTTTTTTTACCGTGCATCTAAGCTGACGGGCCTCAATCATTTTCGCTACCATCGGAAATGCAGCCACCGGGGCCGGGTATTCAATGTCGTGACCTGCAGGTCCGCCAGCAAGTGCCTTTAGCACTAGACCACCGTGGCGGGGCTTGTTGATGTGTTCGCTAGTCAACAATGATACACGTGATATCTCAGGGGGTCTCATGTTTCTTCTAGGAGAGAGAGAGAAGGAAAAGTAATTAGGGAAAGGACGAGACCCTAGCCAGCCTTGAATGCGGTCGGCCTTCCTCAATGCCAAGGTTGGTGGGGAAGGGTTCTAAGAAGGAAGGAGGGAAACTTCATATAAATAACCAAGAAATTCAGAGCACGCTGTGCAGTCTGGAACGATATAAGAGAGAACACTTACTTCGTGTTTCATCAGCGATTGCTTGTAATGTACTCGTACTTATAATAATTCGACATATTGGATTGCAAAATACGCCCTTCCGTTCGAGGATAGTGTTATGAACACTTGCACCCTTGTCAGCTGCGTTTTGTCACTCCGATGCCTGAAAAGTTTTTTCCATATTTTCTCTCGCATTTTTCAGCGCTGTACTCAATCGTGGAGGCCCTGTTACGGTTCACTTAGGCAGCACCAAGTATATGAGCTCGCTTATTTGAAGATTCGAAGATCTTCTTTATTTTCTTTATGACAAGAAACTCTCATAACCTAGCGTTAACGCGTACCATTTCCACAGAGGAAATATCAGCCGTTTAACTCAGTCTACTGACCTCACTTGGCGTAAAGCGGCGTGATGATGTTGACTGCATCAAAACGTCGCATTACTAGAAGTTTCCACCGCAGTTGCATCGACCTTTACGTAACTCATTTAAGGGTGTGGGCTTGCCGGGTCGGCGGTGAGGTACGGCTTGTCATGAAATCTCACACCACGTTCGCCCTTGTCGCTCCACAACCCTTCCACCTCGAACATGATTAGTTTGTTCTCTTCGGGATGTGGTCTCAGGAACATGCCCGGAACGTAGAGTCTGATCTGCGGTCCGGCCGCGGGCCAGTACCGACCCAAGTTGATGCCGTTGATGAACGCGATTCCCTTCGTGTAGTTCCCAGGGTCTAGGAATGTGTCCAGCGGCTTCTGCCCTTCGCGTAGCTTGAAAGTGCCGTGAAAGAAGCGCGGCGTCTTCTTCTTGCCGTCCACGTCTCCTTTACCACGGCTTTCCAGCAGGCGCATCAACTCGGTGACATCCTTGTTCCTCGTCACCGGCACAGCCTCGATGGTCCAGTCGGTCAGGTTGACACCATTCACAGTCACGTTCTGCATACCCTGCGTGCAAAGGACAGTACATTGTCGAAATTGAGTCTGTTTTCTTTTTTTTTTAGTGGCCCTCAGTCATTTCATCATGGTTTTGATAGGGCTGGTACACTCTGCGGGACAAGGAGTATGGTGCAGCGGCTGTTAATATAAGGACGTAGCTCAATTTTAGAGCACTGTGTGGTCCAGTTCATTTCCTTCCGCTTGACTGTAGTTTTGCTAGCTGTTTATTCAATAAAGACGATATTCGACGACACGTAGTTTTCAATATTGTTCCTTACGCAGCAATTACTTATATGGAAAGTGACTACCATCCAGCAAGTAATTACCGCGTAGTCAAGCAAGTAACGTGCAACAAGTAATTACTAAGTATTACTTATGCTTATACTTATAAAGAATTACTTATAAAGAAAGTAATTACCATCGCAATGAGTTTATTTACAGAGCATGTGTACCGAAAGAAAATCCTTGCTTAGCTGATATGTAATTGGGTCATGCGAATTTCGATAAAGCGTGCATAAAGTTTGTCTCAAAGTAATTAGGTCAGTTTCTTGGAAAATGGCATTATTATGTTCTAATCGGAAGGGCTTTTGTGAATTGGAGGGTGCACTGATAATCACTGAATATTTGTCACTGAATACAAGTAAGCACTTTTTTTTTCGAACTGTTTATAGTAAACAGGCCATCACACAGTCACCCAACAATTTGTGATTTTATAAAAAACAGAGAATAATGCAGTCATTACCATCATCATCTCTCACTGTGCCCACAGCAGGGCCTCTCCCGTGTTTCGTCAATCAACCCCGGTCGTTCCTGTGATTGCTTGCGACTACGTTATCCGTATAAATTTTCTGAATCTCATGCGCCTACCTAGCTCTCCGCCTTCCTCTAACGTCCTTGCCTTCTTTTTTAATTGGTCTGTTACTCTTAATGACCAGCTGTTATCGTGCCTTCGCGCGAATGTAGTATTTTACTTTTCTTCGCGTGCTTTAGGCTGCTCACCTTGGGGTCAAGATTCTTCGGTCCAAAGTGTTCTCGGCCCATATTTTCAACAAAAATGGAAATCCTTTCACCCTTGGTGAGTTTCACGGTCGCGTTTGTCACGACATGTAAACGGCTTGTGTGGAAGCAGCGCATCATGTGGCGCTCGTCCCTCACGAAAAGCTGGGCCATGTCACGCAGTGCGTGCACCTTTAACAACTGAGACCCGTTGATGTCCATGCGCACCTCCGTGCTGTACACGAGAAATCCGTAGTCCTGTCCCAGCTGCTCGAATGTCACTGGATACTTGGAACTGGTTCTCCTGAGCCATCCCTTCCGTCGGAAGTGGTCCATGACCTCTGCGAGAGTCATGACGTGGGTCATGTACACCGCGTCCAGTTTTAGTTTTGGTGAACCCTTCGGAGCGTCTCCCTGCTTGAGCGGTAAGTACTTGCCGATGACGTCTCTCAGCGAATAGTAGTAAGCCTTGGGGTCCCCGTCTTCGCCGATGGGGGCGTCGAAGTCGTAACTTGTCACTACAGGCGCGTCGCCGCTTGTGGCAGCCTTGAAGCCGAAGCTCGTTCCGCCATGGTACATGTAGATGATAATGTTCGCGCCTTCGTCCATCAACTTCTTGAAGGTATCGAGGACTTTTGCCGGGTAGGCTGGATTGTTGTCCCAACCCCAGAAGTTCATCCAACCGGTGTAGTACTCGGCAACCAGGAGAGGACCTCCCGGTTTAACCTGGACCTTGCGGATCGTGTTGAAGATGGACATGTTGCACTCGGAAGCGCAGTTTCCGGCCGCCAATATGTCGCGTACCTTGTCGCAATAGAAGCGTCGTTCGTTGGGAAAGTTCGTGTGATACATTACCACGTCCTTGCCGAGCTCCTTCTCCTGTAAAGTGAGCATGAATTCCATGTAGTTCGGGTCACAACCGTTGTCCAGGTGACCGTACTCGTTCTCAACCTGGAACATGATGATGGGTCCTCCATTCTTGTACAGATACGGGACGAACATCGGTAGCAGCTTGTGGAACCATTTGGTGACTTCGTCCACGTACTCCTTTTGCGTGCTGCGGTAGCGTATGTTCGGATGCTTGCGGAGGAGCCAGTAAGGGTAGCCGCCGTTGTCCACCTCGCCGCATATGTACGGGCCTGGCCTGATGACGGCTAAGAGGTCAGCCTTCTTGATGGCTTCGAGGTAGGCCACGACGTCATAGTTGTCGATGAAATTGTACTGTTCCGGTTCGGGCTCGTGCCCGCTCCAGTCAATGTAAAAGTCTACGGCGTTCAGGCCGCCCATTCGGAGCTTGTACAGGCGGTCATCCCAGTATGCTCTGGGAACGCGAAAGTAGTGCATCGAGCCGCCCACCAGTCTAAAGGGCTGGCCGTCCTTGACAAAGGTGTGCTTGTCATAGTCGATGTAAAAGGAGCGGCCGCACGACGCTGGTGTGGCCAGGATCACGAGAATGGCACTCAAGCTCCATACGTCCATGCCTTCCATGGAGTTGCGGAAAACGTGCCCTCCTATAGAGAAGGCTCGCATAACATTCCTGATAAGTTCATAAAAACGTCTTCCTTTATCTCCGAAGCTTCTGTGGCCATTCGGAGAAGTATACGCATTACACCTGTTCCTCATCGTTGTGTTTTCGGAGAACTTCTATTTCGTGGTCTACTTGCTTCTTGTTTATTTGAAGCATCATCAAGTGAGTGCAGCGACGCGCAACGCTTTCCACTAGCATACTGGCATACGACGTGTCTAGTTGTTTTGCACGGCGCTAAATGTTTCGATTTTTTTTCTCTTTTGTGGGTGTGTCTGAATAAAATAACCCAAAGTAATGTATTCCTCGTGACAGTGATCACTTCTTGAATACTCATCACTTATACAAGCTCTTAGCGAAAGAAGGGAACTGTACGAGCAGTTGTTTCCTTTGTTACACATAGCGTTAGTGAAACCCTACTAAGAACGCTGCCCAAGACGGTATATGGGATGTTGTTTGTAGACTAATTGTAGTGCAGTGCGTATAAGAAATGTCATGAAATAAAAGCGGACGAATAGACAACTCGCCACCAGCATCAAGCGAACATACAACGATAGGAAAATGGAAACGATGTCGTTTATCCCAATATGGGGCCGTAACTAAAGAGCTGTTGGACGGTCTTAATGTAGCCAATCATATAATTCATGTTCGCCCGTTTTAAACCCTGACTGCAGTTAAATTTAGGAACGTCAAGTTTCTTGTTTTGCTTCTTTTTCAGCTCACGGAGATTCATTATTCATTATTGTTCGGGAATAATGAATTCTTATTCTACATAATCCATTGGTTATCCGTGCGTCTTCTATTTAATCACTAGCAAACGAAAAGTAGTTAAAAAATCATGTGTGAAATTACCTATCGAGTACTTCGCGAACTTGTTTAAGTTTTGCTTTCGGGTTTCCTACAGGGCGCATCAACTTTCGATTAAATTACGCTGCATGAATGAAAGCCTTAAGCGACTTGGCCCTTAGCTCGCAGTGAGGTAACATAAAAAACACTCTAAGCATAGGTCGTCCATTCTTCTTTTTCCAAGCCAAACTTCCTTTTAGAAAAACCGGCAGATCTGATGTACAGTGGGAGCTGCGGTATACGAAACAAGAGGTGGGTAGGTGACTGTGACGTAACTTCTTTCACTTAACCAACTTAATGAAATGACGCTACAGATATGTACATATTTTATACGCACACAGATAAGTTGATGAGCGGCGTATGTCTTAAATAACAAGTTGTTTATAGTTGAGCAACGATACCAACAAAAACTTTGGTTTTACCAACACGAGAAGTGTGAAGATGTTACGTAGTGCTTATGTTGCCTCCATTACAGCATTACCGCCTTTACCTGCCTTATTTTATTCTTGCGAAGTGTAACACAATACCTGTCTCGCGATTAACATATGCAGTTACCATTTCAAATAATTTATCTACATCTACGCTTATATAACACCCCCAAGAAGAGTCTTTTGGGTTTTTAGGGTAATAAAATGAAATTAAAATGAAATATGCTTATTCTGACGGAGAACGCACGCATGTTTTGCGAACCTGTTCTCTTGTGGCAGAGGTTCTTCACAGTTCTTCCACAAGGTGATCATCAGGTGGATCAGTGAGCACCAGGAGCGGGACAGGACTTGTTATCAGATGTGTTCATGATCGCAATGACAAGGCGTCTATGTAAACTGAAGTATCGTAATAATAGTCATCATCATCATCATCATCATCATCATCAGCCTGAACACGTCCCCTGCAAGACAAAGGCCTCGCCCATGTTTCGCTAGTCAACTCACTCCTGCACTTGCTGCTGCCACTTCATATTCGCAAACTTCGTAAACTTCCACACAACTTTCTGTCTCCCCCTAGCCCGCTTGCCTTTTCTGGAAATCCAGTCAGTTACCCTTGGTGACCGGTAGTTATCCTTCCTACGCGCTACATGCCCGGCCCATGTCTATTTCTTCTTTTTGATTTCATCTATGATGTCCTTAACTGAAGCGTAGAGTTTCTCATTAGCAACTAGAGGTAACTCTGGCTCTGCGACTGTTCTGCCACTATGCATGGGGACGATGGGTAATCGAAAAATGCATGGGCAGTAATTCCCGGCCAGGCCTTGGTCTGGGCCCGACATTCGTTTACTATATATTTCCGCCCGATGACTCAAAGCAAGACACAGATTCGATACAACCCCGTCCCCTCAAAAAAGAAAAAAAAATTTGGGAACCCTTAAGCTTCGCCTTTCAGTGTTAAACACGATAGCAAAATCCGGCCCCTAGTACGCCCTTCAACTGCTAAGTGCATACTTAAAATAGGTTTTGTTATACACACACACGCACACAACCACACACACACACAAACGCGTTTGCTTGCAAGAGCGACGCATCTATAGTAAGAGTACGGGTTTTTGATCTGTTTAACAGCACTTTTATAACAACTTCAGGAAAATATTGTCAGTCATATAGTCACATGGTCCTGTATTATAAATTGCTCGTAGGCGTGACTCTTGTATTTGTAAATGGTCACATTCTGTCGTCCGTCTTGCTTTAGTTATCTGACAATTGTTCGGCTTGTTCTTCTAGAGACCTCTTCCGGCCAACCGCAACAAGCGTCGCCTTATGAAATGGCAACTGTAGTACTTGACTTCTTAATGGTGTCGTGAGAATGAAAAGCTAAACCTATGCAAGTGCTGTGGTTTGTTGCAATAGCATTTTTTTTTTTTTTGAAGGGGCATAAAGAGTCTCACAACGCCTCACAGACGGCAGCACATTATCTGGAGTTTGCTGTTCGCTTGATCAACACCTGTAGAAAGGCATGATATGTTTTCCGCTAGATGGACATAGTTGTCAATATGTAGAGCTGTTTGAAAGTTCCTGTGTGTGTTTATCGGCGATGGCGGCCCTGTCCCGGCCTTTTTCGACGCAGTTTGATGGCGTCCCAAATGCGCCTACAAATCGCCGAATGGGCTCGTTTGGTATCGTGACACCTGTCGAACAAAATGCGTCAAGGAGACTCCTTCCACTGCGTGGCGTTTATGTAGTGTCTTTTTTTTTTTTTTTGAAGCAGCTGCAAGTAACATCGTGGCTTTGTGGTACACCTACTTGCTACGTGAACGGCCCGGGTTTGATCCTCAATGGGACCGAAATTTTGTTCTTTATTTTATTTGCATTTTTCTCGATTTTTTCGCTCACAACCAACGGTGCCGGCGTTCATGGCGGAATTTTTGCGACACGAGCTCTCTAACGCTATCACGTTAAACAAAATTACCCACCTGGTACGGTTTGGCTCGACCACAGATCGGACCTCACTGAGGCCCGAGCCAATAATGTAGTCAGTGTTACCTGAACATGGAACCGACAGCAAGTGATTTTAAGTAGCGCATATCAATGTAGGCAAGAGTTCGATGAAAGTTCGTTTGCTCTGGCATTGAATGAGATGAAACACGGGGACTGACGAAGTGTGGTGAAATTATCTAACACATTGGAGCCGCATACTGGATATGTGACATCGACGTCCAGTTCAGTTCACTGACCAGTTCACTGGTCAGTGAACAGGTTAGCATAGAGTGAACAATACAGTTCACTGTATGCGGTTTCGAAACGTCACATAGTTTCGTCAAACTTAGAGAACGTCTTTCATCTCAGCAAATATCAATGCTTTCGTGGTGCATTTATCGCTAACAAATACAATTTAACCTACGGTCATTTTTTGCACAGAACGGCCTTAGGTGGAAATGGTTGAGCTGGGTACTGGGTACTATGAATGTTTGTTCGGTAGTGGTGTACTGTTTCTCTTTTTCCTCGAATGTAATGGAAATAAGCCAGAATGTTTATATTGTAGCAGGGAAAGTGATTTGTAGCATGACATCTGTTTCAACAGAAAGCGCAATAAAAGTTGAGGAGACCGAGAACAGAAACCTCGTTTTGTTTTTATCACTCTCTATATTTATATTTAAAGAATGATCTATCAAGAAAGACTACAGTCCACCCTTTTGGATATACAACACCTGTCTGCAGCACTTAGTACGACCTTACCATAGCAAGACAAGAAAGAGGGGCGAGTATGTTACATTACCTATGAAATAAAACCTAGACAAAAATTATGACTGATCACCTTGCGCCGCGGGCGGCTTTCGAAATGTGCATAATACGTATAATAAATGCGCATAATACGTTTTTTTTCTCGTTTGTTGTTCAGTCCCTCAACTTGTCTGCTTTCTTGCATCATTTATTGTACTTCTCCACCAGTGTTGTTGCTTGATGTAGAAAGAGCTGGACGGAGGGCTTCTAGCGTTTCAAGTGTCCCATCGCAATTCCTCGATCTGGTCTCGTCTTTCTAGAACTTACATCGTGGTGGCGGGGCATTGAGAAGCACTCGAGAACATCCTCCTTGAAAAAAAGAAGGAAAAAAAAAGGGGGGGGGGTCTGGGGCGATAGGCTTGGAAGCAATCCTACACCCGGAGGGGGTAAGGGCCGTTGCACGCGCTTCCCGCACAGCCGCAATGCACGAGCCGGGACGCCTACCGCACGCAAGCGTGGTACAAATAAAGTGCCAACCACTACAACACCTGTCTGCAGCACTTAGTACGACCTTACCATAGCAAGACAAGAAAGAGGGGCGAGTATGTTACATTACCTATGAAATAAAACCTAGACAAAAATTATGACTGATCACCTTGCGCCGCGGGCGGCTTTCGAAATGTGCATAATACGTATAATAAATGCGCATAATACGTTTTTTTTCTCGTTTGTTGT
Source organism: Rhipicephalus microplus (assembly GCF_043290135.1). Classification (NCBI taxonomy): domain Eukaryota; kingdom Metazoa; phylum Arthropoda; class Arachnida; order Ixodida; family Ixodidae; genus Rhipicephalus; species Rhipicephalus microplus. The sequence goes on along the minus strand of NC_134709.1, from coordinate 14,518,436 downwards.
TCAGTCCCTCAACTTGTCTGCTTTCTTGCATCATTTATTGTACTTCTCCACCAGTGTTGTTGCTTGATGTAGAAAGAGCTGGACGGAGGGCTTCTAGCGTTTCAAGTGTCCCATCGCAATTCCTCGATCTGGTCTCGTCTTTCTAGAACTTACATCGTGGTGGCGGGGCATTGAGAAGCACTCGAGAACATCCTCCTTGAAAAAAAGAAGGAAAAAAAAAAGGGGGGGGGGTCTGGGGCGATAGGCTTGGAAGCAATCCTACACCCGGAGGGGGTAAGGGCCGTTGCACGCGCTTCCCGCACAGCCGCAATGCACGAGCCGGGACGCCTACCGCACGCAAGCGTGGTACAAATAAAGTGCCAACCACTGGCACGCGTATGCTTGCGCCTACGCGTCAAAAGCGTCTAGTCGCGCCTGTGGAGGAAAAGGGCGTGCAACTACTGGCACGCGTCGACCACGTTGACGCCCACGCGTCCAAGGCCGATGCGCAATGTTGCTTGATCTTTTGGCTTGGAACTGTCCAAGTTCAGCACAGAACGGCACGTTCTCAACTGGAGCGGGAATGTATGTTTCAGAGGATATGAGAACACGTTAACAAGTTGATAGTGCTTCAACCACCACAGTTTAGACTATTTTAGAGGTAATTGACATTTCAGTGCCCAAAGTAACTACAGCGGTAGCACCAGAAATCAACATCGGTGCGTGTGCCGCTCCCGCGAATGAACATTCGCGTCTAGCATACTGTACGGCTATCATAGGCGTGTGCAGGGCTCTCCTTAAGGGGGGGGGGGGGGCAAAAGTTTGTCCCAGTGCCCCTCCCCAGGGCTGACTTAGCACCCCCTCCCTATTATGTTAATATATGGAATTGACATTGAGCTCCCCCCCCCCTCCTCTCTGCGGTGGATGAGGCGTGGCTGCCTTCCTGATCAGGTTTACAAACCACCGGGTTTCTAGACCTGCACTACCAAAGTTACTAACAATATCTTGTATATGCTGGTACCTTCAGTATATTTACACAACATATTTTATATCAGTCAACTTAATAATCACGCCTGCAACTTCATGATCTGAGAGATTTAAGTCAGTCATAAGACTACAATTGAGGCCAGAGTAGCAGGCTTTCGGTTGATGTGTGTGTTCGAAATATCCTCTAATGCAACAAAGCACACCCGGTTCTTATTGACACAAGAGATATTGGTCATAAGATAGGAACCAAATACTGCGTAGAATGCCTTCGGGCATTTTCCATAGCTGAAATGTGCTCTAATGCAACTAACTGTGCCTGACACTTCATGATGTGACAGATATTGGTCAGAATATTTCAACTGAACCTTGCACTGGAAGACTTCTGGACGTTGTCTTTAGTCAAAGTATTCTCTAAAACGACAGACGACACCCAACTGTTCATGAAGTGACAGATATCGGTCATAATATTAGAACTGAAACCTCAATACAAGACTTCTGGACGTTGTCTTTAGTCAAAGTATTCTCTAAAACGACAGACGACACCCAACTGTTCATGAAGTGACAGATATCGGTCATAATATTAGAACTGAAACCTCAATACAAGACTTCTGGACGTTGTCTTTAGTCAAAGTATTCTCTAGAACGACAGATGACACCCAACTGTTCATGAAGTGACAGATATCGGTCATAATATTATAACTGAAACCTCAATACAAAACTTCTGGACGTTGTCTTTAGTCAAAGTATTCTCTAGAACGACAGACGACACCCAACTGTTCATGAAATGACAGATATCGGTCATAATATTATAACTGAAACCTTAATACAAGACTTCTGGACGTTGTCTTTAGTCAAAGTATTCTCTTGAACGACAGACGACACACAACTGTTCATGAAGTGACAGATATCGGTCATAATATTATAACTGAAACCTCAATACAAGACTTCTGGACGTTGTCTTTAGTCAAAGTATTCCCTAGAACCACAGACGACAATCAACTGTTCATGAAGTCACAAATATTGGTGATAACATTAGAACTGAAACCTTAATGCAAGACTTCTGGACGTTGTCTTTAGTCAAAGTATTCTCTAGAACGACAGACGACACCCAACTGTTCATGAAGTGACAGATATCGGTCATAATATTAGAACTAAAACGTTAATACAAGACTTCTGGAGGTTGTCTTTAGTCAAAGTATTCTCTAGAACGACAGACGACACCCAACTGTTCATGAAGTGACAGATATCGGTCATAATATTAGAACTGAAAGCTCAATACAAGACTTCTGGACGTTGTCTTTAGTCAAAGTATTCTCTAGAACGACAGACGACACCCAACTGTTCATGAAGTGACAGATATCGGTCATAATATTAGAATTGAAACCTTAATACAAGACTTCTAGACGTTGTCTTTAGTCAAAGTATTCTCTAAAACGACAAACGACACCCAATTGTTCATGAAGTCACAGATATCGGTCATAATTATAGAACTGAAACCTGTAAGGAAGACTTCTGAATGTTATCTTTAGTCAAAGTATTCTCTAAAACGACAAACGACACCGAACTGTTCATGAAGTCACAGATATCAGTCATAATATTGGAACGGAACCCTGTATGGAAGACTTCTGGACGTTCTCTTTAGTCAAATTATTCTCTAAAATGACAAACCGCACCCAACTGTTCATAAAGTCAATGTTATCAGTCATAATATTGGAAGTGAACCCTGTATAGAAGGCTTTTGAACGTTGTCTGCAGCCGAAATGGCCTGCAGCCAAAATGAACGTTGTCTGCAGCCGAAACAACGCACACCCTACTCTTCATGATGTGACGGATTTAGGTCATGAGGCTGTAATTGTGCCCTGTTCAGAGGGCTTTGAATGATAAGCGTATTGGAAATATCCTGTCATGCAAGAAACCGCATCTGGCTCTTAATGATACAACAGATACTGTCATAAGAATGGAACCAAGCACTACGTAGAATGCCTCTGGGCATTTTTTGTAGTCAAAATATGCTCTAATGCAACTAACTGTACTTGAAGTTTTCATAATAAGACAGATATTGGCCATAGGGCTGCAACTGAACCTTGTAGGAAAGACTTCTGGATGTTGTCTGTAGTTAAAGTATTCTCTAAAACGACAAACCGCGTCTAACTCTTCATGAAGTCACAGATATCAGTCATAATACTGGAACTGAACCCTGCATGGAAAGCAGCCAAAATGTTCTCCAATGCAATAAATATACCCGACACATCACGATGCAACAGATATTAGCGACTAGATTGGAACCGAGCACAGCGTTGAACACTTTCGGATGGTATATTTATTTATTTTCAAATACAGCTGCTCGCTGTGAGGCTACTGCAAAAGTGGCATACATATATACAAAATGAAAGAATATAAACAGTAATATCACATTAAGTGTGCCAAGGTAAACAAATATCACTACCCTTGAGTGCACCCCTGTAATAAATGAGAGAAATAGGACATTATTATAATACAAGTGCCTCCAAAAAGTCAGACACACTGGGATTAGGAATCAAACCAAGTAGATCAATCCAGTGTTTGATAACTTTATTTGAACGTGTTAGAGAACTCTACAAATGACTTCTAAGCTGGGTGGTGATTGCGGATCAGTGCTGTGTTGAAGACTTCAGCACTTTGCTGGTAGTTTAAATATCCTTTAACATCTACAAAATGCATCTGACACTTCTTGATGAGATAGACATTGGTTTTGAGATTACAGCCAAGCACTGTGGCTTTAGCATGTCATTAATTGTCAAAATACACTATAATGCAATAAAGCATGCCAAAAATTTTTGATGGGACAGATACTGATCAAAGGATTGCACCAGAGCACCGTACAGAAGTTTTGGCAAGTTTTCCAACAGAACTACACAGAATATGCTTAAGTGAATGCGTATATATAATCCAAGTTAATGCATATACTAAAAAACCGAACAGAAATGAAGGACTCCTTGGAAACACATACAAATATTCAATGTTCAGAACCATCGAATATATTGAGCTCATTACAGTCTGGAGGCACAGATAAATACAAGCACAGCTCTGAAAGGACTCATAAGTCACATGAGGTACTTTTTGCATTTCTTCTACACAAAGTGCAGTACCATACTAGTGTACCTTCATTCATTCTGTGCATACATGTGGTGATCTTCTCTTCCCACAATCGTGTCATCGAACAGCTGATTTCAAATCAGGTGCTTCTCACAAGGTTTTCAGTTATCTGTCCAGCTGTAAACAGATCGCGCGTTATGTTATAGTAAACTGTAAAATGACGGAGAAGCGCCATTGTATGCCTATAGCTATGAGTATCAGAATGAACTACAAATTAAGAATGTGTGTGTTAGAATGCCTCCAAACAACGTATGTGCTACTGAGCGTAGCACAGAAGCAGAAGAAGCGAGAAGTGAAATAGCAGGCAATACCAGCAGCACTTAATCATGCAACTTTCTTTTTCGATCACCACGGCGACGCACGCTCGAGTTTCTGTCTTGTACGTGAATGGAAATGAGACCGCTGACAGCCCAGTGTGTCAGCGTCGCTGGTACCCGACACGAAGTTGCATCTCACTGCTACCAACCAGCGCACGCTTATGATTAGCTTGGCAACACACAAAAACGATTAGCACCGAAGCCAACGAATGTTTCCGCGTCATACAATTCGCGAATACACTTATATAAGTACGTACGTTTTCACATCACGGAAATGTGTTGGCTAGTGCGAGGTTCGCTTTCAGCGATGATGAATATTGATGTTGAAAACAAACACAAACACAGTGCAGATAAAAACTCCTCCGTATGACCTACGCGATATTTCGGTCGTCATATATGGTGTCTATGTTGCGACGGAAACTACCGTAGAGTTTTTTTCAGCCGATGTGCCTCGCATGTGCTGGTTCATACGAACTAGATGGTAGAGGCCTGCGCTGGATGCAGATGACACCGATCTGAATTGCCTCCGCGGTAGGCGAGGGCTCACGCTCAAACCTTCGAACCTCCGAAGTATGTTCGCACTCGTTTTTAGCACAGAAAGTCACAGATGAAAGCACAAGAACACCGACATGCTCCTTTCGCTCGGCCGACGATCGCACAGGGGTCCGGCGCTAGCATAGCCGGCCGGCATTCGCTGGATTTGTCGGCGTCGCTCGAACTCGGCACGAAACCGCGTCACGCTGGTAGCACTCGCAGTCGTTCGTCGTTTCGTTGTCGTTCTAGATTACGAAGCGGTCATTCAGGAACGTTAGGAGTAGTTTTCATGCTTGCTTTCAGCACTCGGCTGTGCCTTCGAAGCGGCGGCCATTAGGCACAGCATTCGGAGTCATCGCGGCCTCTGGTTGGTTGGCGCGCGGCCTCTGGTTGGTTGGCGCCGCTGTACGCGTGGTGACGTAGCGTACGCGAGGCGAAATATCAAGCCCGGCTTGATCCCTCGCGCCTGCTCGCGTATTCCCCTCCGAAGCCGACGCCGAGAGGCGCATTTGACGCTTTTGACGCGTAGGCGCGAGCGAACGCGTGCCAGTGGTTGGCACTTAAGCCAATTGGTGACGCTGCGGAGGTGAAAGAGCGTTGCCAATTGGCTTATTTGTCCCCCGCTTGCGTGCGGTTGGGGTCCCGGCACGTGCGTTGCGGCTGTGCGGGGAGTGCGTGAAACAGCTCTAAAGGGGGGGACAAAACTCTGGATGCCCCGCAAGTAGATCGCTATCCCGTGAAGCGCACAGGGTCGCCTGGAACCGGACCGTCGATGTTGGGGACGTCCACGAAGCTAACAGTCCTATTTCCCGGTGGCGTGTACTCGGTCTCGAAAAGCAGGATTGTGTTCATCTTCGGGTACGGGTGGAGTAGCACCCCGGGAACGTACAGGGTGACCTGCGTGAATCATCATCATTATCATCACCATCATCAGCCTGTCTACGTCCACTGCAGGACAAAGGCATCTCCCATGTTCCGCCAGTTAACCCGGTCCTGGGCTTGCTGCTGCCAATTTATACCCGCAAACTTCTTAATCTCATCTGCCCACCTAACCTTCTGTCTCCCCCTAACCCGCTTCCCTTTTCTGGGAATCCAGTTAGTTACCCTTAATGACCAGCGGTTATCCTGTCTACGCGCAACATGCCCGGCCCATGTCCATTTCTTCTTCTTTATTTCAACTATGATATCCTTAACTCCCGTATGTCCCCTAATCCACTCTGCTCTCTTCTTGTCTGTTAAGGTTACACCTACCATTTTTCTTTCCAGTGCTCGCTGCGTCGTCCTCAATTTAAGCTGAACCCTCTTTGTAAGTCTCCAGGTTTCTGCTCCGTAGCTAAGTACCGGCAAGATACAGCTGTTATATACCTTCCTGTTGAGGGATAGCGACAATCTACCTGTCATAATTTGGCTGCATTTCCGATGGAGGCGGAAATGTCGAGGCCCGTGTGCTCAGCTTTGGGTGCACGTTAAAGAACCCCAGGTGGTCAAAATTTCCGGAGCCCTCCACTACGGCGTCTCTCATAATCATATGGTGGTTTTGGGACGTTAAACCACACAAATCAATCAATACCTGTCATAATTTGAGAGTGCTTGCCGAATGTGCTCCACCCCATTCTTATTCTTCTAGTTACTTGAATCTCGTGGTTCGGCTCTGCGGTTATTACCTGCCCTAAGTAGACATGGTCTTTTACAACTTCAAGTGCACTATTACCTATCTCGAGGCGCTGCTCCTTTCCGAGGTGGTTGTATATTACTTTCGTTTTCTGCAGATTAATTTTAAGACCCACCTTTCTGCTCTCCTTGTCTAACTCCATAATCATGAGTTGCAATTCGTCCCCTGAGTTACTCAGCAATGCAATGTCATCGGCCAAGCGCAGGTTACTAAGGTACTCTCCATTAACTCTTATCTCTAACTGTTCCCATTCTAGGCTTCTGAAAACCTCCTGTAAGCACGCGGTAAATAGCATTGGGCAGATTGTGTCCCCCTGCCTTACACCCTTCTTGATTGGTATTCTGTTGCTTTCTTTATGAAGCACTATGGTAGCAGTTGATCCCCTGTAGATTTCTTCCAGAATGTTTATATATACTTCATCTACGCCCTGATTCCGCAGTGTCTGCATGCCGGCTAATATTTCTACTGAATCAAACGCCTTCTCGTAATCTATGAAGGCAATGCATAGTCGTTGGTTACACTCTGAGCATTTCTCTATTACCTGATTGATAGTATGGATGAATGAATGAAGGTGCGGCGATGGCGCAGTGGTTAGAGCATCCGCCTCGCATGCAAGAGGTCCGTGGTTCAAATCCCGGTGCCGCGCAGTTCCCAACCGGATTTTAAAAAAAATCCGCGTGGTGATGGAACTGCATTACGAGGCCTGGGGTGCGGCCTCACCAGTAACCACCGCCGGGAATGCACTCCCTCACCAGAGAAGGATTGGCCACCCTGGTGCAGTATCTGGCCACTACCTCCCACATGCATACGTCAAATAACTCACGGCCCTCAGTCCCCAGCAGCTGCGAAGCTACTGACCACAGCGGCGTGAATAGCCGAAACATTTCAAATCAACTGTCGCCGTCAACATGAGCATGTGCAGTGTTCGACATTAAATGGAGGAGAGGCACCTCAGCCCCTCCTCCGATTGGTCGAGTCGGATGGAGAGCAAGCTCCACAATGGACGCACTAATGAAAATGGAGCGATGGCGTGCCTCTCGCAAAGGCCTGCCGTCGGTGCCCTACTTTCTGGGTAAAAGTTGGCTGAAGACAAATTTTGAATATGTCATCGGTGTCAGTTGGTCTCCACTGTCGTCACGTAAACATGTGTAGCCGTAACCCGGTGCAATATAAAACGGCGTGAATGGTCGTACTGTGTAAATGTAACGTACGGAATGGTCTCCCTATTATAAATGACCTCAAGAAGGGGTGTGGCCCGCCCCCATTTAAAAAAATACGTAAATTGACTCGTTTAAACTTCCAGCCTTTCGCGACCGTCGACGAGCATATATAGTGGTCGCGATATTTTCAAACGTGACAAATGAAGACTTTTTAATCAACAAAAATGGTCCTATTTAGAACAAATAAACTGTATCAAAATTGATTGAGTGATTGAAACTTCTATTGGGCCAAATATGATGTGCTCTCGCTGGTCGGCTTCAGCACCGTGGTAGAAAAAAAAGAGAAAGAAAAAACTGAAAAAAAAATACAGATGAACCAAAGATGACCATAATCGCTGTAGTTCTGTTTTTCGGCGTGGGGTGGTCACATGTGTCCATGGTTCTATAATAGTGCTTTTTATTCCAGTTCCTCACTTTTCGTTGCGTTGCCGGTTCTGATACCGCGAGCGCTGTATATTTTTACGCAAATATAAAAGTAAAACAAACGTTATTGTAATAAAACATGGTGCTATTTTATTAGGGAAAAAAAGGCTTTAAATAGTGAGTGAAAAACATTTTCGCTCATTTTGGTAAGTTTTTTATCAGTCGCGAAGGGTTAATGAATCCTTAATGTTTATGAAATTCGATATCTCAAGTGATTGTTGTTTCCCTTCTCCACTAAACCACCCCGAGGTGTGAAACTAAGAACGCTATTAACCAAGTCGAGTCATAACCAGCCTAATTTCATCAACTGTGGTAATGCGCATTCAATTTGGCTAACTTTCAATGTAGTAACTGATAGAACACAGAAATTGTAATAGCTCGGTCATGTGCAAGTTCGCGCAACTAGCAATAAGCTTTATTTTATAAGAAAGAAGAAAAGGCGTTTCGTCAAACCTGTAGGAAAAGAAAGTCTGCCCAAGTTCTGCAGTTGTGCTGATGGACTGGTTAGAGTTGCTGTATAGAAGATTGAAGAATTGAAAATTTTACTATCTCCGAGGAATGCCACAAATAAATGAATTAAGGAACAACTTGATTTGTCCCTCTTTAAAGAGAAACAAGTCGTTGGGCATAGGGGGAGGGGGAGAATTACTTGGAGAGTGCTTCCTCCGCCTTTCGGCCCACTTCAGGGCGGCCTTCTGAATGTCGGGCCTCGAGATGCAGAAAGCAGCTGCCCGCTGCTCCTCACTACAAATCGTTTAAAAAAAAGGGTATGGGGTGTTTAGGGTACCTCTACAAGGATGTCAGCCTACTGTGTAAGAGACCCAGAATTTGCAAGATTGAGAAGGCTAACTGTTGGGGTGACGACAATAGGATTACCTCAGCGCGAGTGTGTATAAAAAAAGGGGTTTACCTGCGGGCCTATACTAGGCCAGTATCGTCCAAGGTTGGAGCCATTAACGTAGGCTGCGCCTTTGCCCCAGCCTGTTGGGTCCAGGTAGGTATCCAGTACTTTCTGGCCCTTGGGCAGCATGAATGTCCCGAAGAACGCGCCAGGTACACTGCAGTGTCCGCCTGGATTCTAGCTCTCCAGAACGTCTGTCAGATGCCTGATGACGTGTTGCTTGTCCAATGGCAAAGGCTCCATAGTCCACCCGCAAAGCACTTCGTGTCCGAGAGTGACGTTAGAAGTGATTCCCTGTGAATGAAGCCCCTGGTAATATTTTTGCGCACGTTTGTGTTCTATTACGTTCGTGGTATATATTGAATAGTGTTACACGGGATTCTACCACAGAGCCACGCCAGGTCTCGGAACTACTTTTCAAATAGACGCTAATCTTCGTGAAATGCCACTAGTGGTTGCAGTGCTGCCTGCCCAATTTTATAATCATTACATATGTACTCCTTTCATACAGCCGTCACGTCGGGTAAACGTCAATTGTGGTGAGATGCCATGTGCTGAAATTGATTTAAGTAGCAGTGTCAAGGGCCAGCATCTTCGCGAGCATCAGCGCTTCATATCAGCTTCTGGTGTTGCTAAAACACATGTCCAGCTGACATCGTTGGGCAAGTGGAAAAATGATTATATAAACATCTGCGACTCTTCAACATATTACCCTGCATGCAACATTTGTACATATATTTAGCGTGATGTGACGTGTCGCTAAAAAAATGCAACATGGTCATTTTTCCTCCGCGTGCTTCGCATAAAGTTGATTCCCAGGCACGTAGGATCTACCGAATTTGTTTTATAATAGCCATAGCCAAATTGCACCGACTAGACGTATAACAATTATTCTCCTACCTATAGAGGGTGGAGTTAGGCTCGTCTGTCCTGAACAACACAACGTCCTGACCGAGGTAGCGTGTGCTCAGATAGACGAGGTGGCGCATGTAGACGCTGTCGCACATACCGTAGTAGCCGTACTCGTTTTCTACTTGCACGAGCACAATGGGACCGCCGTTCTTGTAGAGGAACGGCTGGGCCAAAGGAAGCAGGACGTGAAACCACTTGTCGACGCGTTTGATGAAGGAGGCGTCCGAAGACCTGTACCTCATGGCGGGATCAATCCTCAGCAGCCAGTATGGCAGTCCACCGTTGTCCCTTTCCGCGCATATGAAGGGACCCGGTCTGAAGACGACGAGTAGGCCGACGTCCTTGGCGACATCCAGGAAGGCCCTCAAGTCGTAGTCTCCCTCGAAGTTGAACGTGCCTGGTTCCACTTCGTGTCCACTCCACTCGCCGTAGACGTCGACCGCGTTGAAGCCTGCGAATCGCATCTTTAGCAGGCGGACCTTCCAGTGCGCCCTCGATACGCGGAAATAGTGCAGAGAACCGGAAATGATGCGGAAGGGCTTGCCGTCTATGAGGAACTGATTGTTGGCGTAGTCTACGGTGAAGGAGCGGCGGTGTGAGAAGAAGGACTCGCCGCCTGGGGATGTCCAAGCTATTGTTAACATAAAAACAAGCCAACTCAACTCAGCCATGACACTTCAATACGCTCATATGTGTTGCTCCAGTATCACTATGGGTCTGGAAAGCCTTCATCCCCTAGTGGACGTTTCCGCGTCGCCTTTGCGCAAGTATCCAGTGTCACCGAACTTACGCTATACTCGGGTGCAATCTAAGAAGACAATGTCATCTCAACCCACTGCCGTCGCTATGTGTTCGACAGAACTTGCTTCACTTCTTCGTCCAGTAGCGTTGGCTTATTTTCGTAACGTCATACACTTGTCCAGTGTTTCAGCTAGTTGAATTTCCCATCCGGACACACGCTTGAACTGCTGGTTTCGGGATTGAAACTTCAATGCCCTGGTAAATTTTCTCAGTGATTTTGAAGCAGCTGCTCAACCAAGCGTATTCTTCGATGCAGTAATGACGAACCTTTAACTCTAATGAGGCGTAGTACTTATTGTAGTTGAGTGTTTCCTCCTTGAGTTAAACAGCTAGCATTACTCTTTCAGAGTAGACACTCTGTAGTTTTGTAAGCGGAACTGGCATTTTTTCATTAGGTTGTAACCTAACACAGAATATTTGAAGCCGTTGAGAACAAGAAGAATGACAACGGGCGTGTTTTCAAGGGCAATTCGTTTTGATTATTATGAAATATGAAGCGAATATAGAAACGTGGCCTCTTTCGGTGACCTTATTTTGAACCTGAAGGGCGCTCATTACACTTTAGAAAGCATACGAGAAAGAACGTTGGCATAGCTTTGATTGTAACTGCATGAAATTCTCGGGCTCAAATTCACACGAAGCACGCCCGCCAGTGACGGAGAATAAGGTTGAAGGCTCGTATGAAGAGAAGGCTGATTGCGGGAGAAGTATAGCTTCATTCATACGGGCCGAGTATAGAAGTCCTCAAGCGCTCACGCCAGCTGCTTTTGAAGAAATCGATATACTTTAACTTTGGCACGAAAGGTTGAGGAGAAGTTTTTACGGCGTCTGCCGATAAATTAACTATCAATGTAGCCTAGATAGTGGTGGGATGCGAATGTACCGCTATGGATAGTTAAATAGTATGGATTGTGAATACTCTAAATCTTCAAAGTAAATGTCTGAACAAGCTGTTCTGACGAGCCATAGCTTCCACAGTTTAATGTCATAGGAAGATCAGGATTAGTCCTACATTGTACACCATACGCTGTCTCAAGTCATTTTCTGAAGACATACACAAATTCATGCCGGCTCTCAGGTTAATTTTCAATGTAATTGAGAATAATAGCACAAACAGTTTGTCAATTCACGTTACGGGTGGGGACCAATGCATGGAAGCGAAATGCTGTGCACAGTTTCTATGGAACGGAAAGTTGGCCGAATTGTATCCTTAAACAGTAATGAATCTACATTTCTAATCCCATTACATGAATTTTTCTAAATGTAATTCCCTTTCATTTAAATTACAGCTGGTTCAATCATGTGAGCAATAAGCTGACATAGGCCTTGTTGATGTCGCATCCATATTGTAATTTCCGATATCTTTGTTCCACGGTTCTGAGGTGAACTTTTCGATTCTGATTAGCTTGTTTCTTTTTACTCGTTCTTGTTTTTTCTTGACCTTCATGCCATAAAGAAAGCGCGCATGCGATGTTTAGTCATAATTAGTCAGAAATATTTGGGAACACTCAATTTCACACAATTCAATTTTGAACAATTCAATTTTTTGAACAATTCAATTCTGAACACTTCATCAAGATATCGCTCTTTTCTTTGGAGTTGTAAAAGGCAAATATTGACCCGAGACTGCATGCGTGTGAACGACAACGATGATGTGGGGATTTAGCAGACACCATGTAGTGGGCCTCTGGCTTGACTCAACAACAAAGAAGACAATCTTGCGGCTTAGCTGTTCAAAACACGCTGCTTTCGCTGCCTCAAGGCGTACTTGTGCTTTGTTCGCGTTGTACTGCGACACTGGTGGAGGTGCTGGCCCGCGACACCACCTGATGCTCCACACTCCCACGGGGAGCCGTTCATCCAGTCCAGAAGCACTTGCCGACACTCCCGTGCATCGCTTCAGTCGTCGCTTGCGAAGCCTCCCTCCAGAGTTCACCCCCTCGCAGGAACACTCTACAAGGCAGCGCTCACATCTACCAATGGCAACCGCCAGTCCACAACAGTTACTACGAGACAGCAGTCCACCAACCCCATCTCAGGTAACCTTTTTTTCACCGCTCGTGCCTGATCGCTTTGGTGGTGGAGCACATGAAGACGTCGAAGACTGGCTTGATCACTATGAACGTGTCGCCAACACCAACCAGTGGTCTCTTGAACAAAGGCTTTCCCGCGCCTATTTCTATCTCGACGACAGTGCTCGTACTTGGTACGAGAACAGAGAAGGCAGTTTGTCAACATGGAGTGACTTTAAAAGAGGGATGATTCACACATTTGCCGATGTTGACCGGCGCGAACGTGCGCAACATATGCTCGAGCTACGGGTGCAGAAACCCAATGAAACGGTCGCAATGTTCGCTGAGGACATGGCCCGTCTCTTCCGTAAAGCTGACCCGCACATGACCGACGACAAAAAGTTACGCTACCTCATGCGTAGCGTTAAAGAGCAATTGTTCGCCGGACTTTTGCGGAACCCGCCAAGCACCATGACAGACTTCATCAAAGAAGCTACGGCTATCGAGCGGGCGCTTCACCTACGATGCCGACAATACGATCGCTTGTCCAGCAGCACCCACATTCCACTCGCCGCTACGACATCTGATAATCACAGCTCGTTACGCGATTTAATACGAGAGATTGTTCGCGAAGAGCTGCTGAAGCTGCGGACTCTGGTCACGGAACCACCCACGGCGTCTGTCGTTGAAGTCGTCCGCGAAGAAATACGCCAAGCGTTTTCGGCAGCTGATCCTACTCACGATCAGCGACCCATGAGCTACGCAGCCGCGCTTCGCCGCCCGCCGCCCGTTCCGCCGTCGTACCGCCAGCCATCGACAGCCGTTCCTTGGTCGTCACCGCAAGAACAGACACCGCGGCGCCCTTCCGTCGTGCCACCGTACGAAATGCTGCCGTACGAAGAGCCGTCTCCCAACGAGACACGGCATTTACAACATTATGAGCCGTTGCGGCGTCCACAGCTTCGTAAAACAGACGTCTGGCGCACCGTGGATATACGTCCACTTTGTTTTACCTGCGGAGGTGTCGGCCACAATTCTCGTCATTGCTGGCACCGCGTCGATACGTTTCGACCTCTTCGGCAATGGTCTGACGATCGACGCCCCAACGACGACTACCCACCACGCCGGGACGCTGATTCTCAACGACCTTCCTTGTCTCGGTTCCATTTTGATAACCGCCGTGCCAACAATGACGACAGTGAGCCTAATTACCAGCCAGGTTTGGGACGTCGACCACGTTCTCCGTCTCCGGCATAATCGCCTTCGTCGCGCCACGGCTCTACAGCCGACGCCAGGGGAAGGAGGTCACCAAGTCCACGCCGGGGAAACTGAAGGCGGCGACCTCCGGGGGTGAGGTTGCAGGCCGCCAAGGCGATGAAAAAAGGCCCCTGTTACTCTTACCACAGGACGCCGTGAAGCCGACTAGTTGTAACGTTGACGAAACTTTGACCACAGATCTTACCGTTTTTGTAGACGGACAGCAAGTAACAGCCTTAGTTGACACCGCTGCCGACTTTTCTATTATAAGTGAAAACCTTGCCGTGCGCCTAAAGAAAGTGAAGACTACGTGGACGGGACCTCACCTAAGGACAGCAGGCGGCCAGCTGTTGATGCCTGTCGGAAGGTGTACAGCGAGACTCGGCATCGGCGGCTCTTCTTTCGTGGCGACGTTTGTCATCCTCACCTCATGTTGCAAGGACCTGATCATAGGGATGGACTTCTTAAGAGAATATGGTGCCGTCATCAACATCCTGGACCGTTCAATTACCTTCCGCAACAGCCCTGGTTTGGTTGACTGTTCAGACGCAATACGTAACACTTTACGTATAATCGATGATGATGTGGTCGTCCCGCCACGGTCATGCACTCTTGTTTCGGTGGAAGGGCACGAAGCGTTTGATGGCGAAGGTATTGCCGACCAAATTGGCTCGCTGCTATTAAGCCATGGCATTTCGGTCGCACGAGGTATCGTCCGTCTCACTGGTGGGCGCACGAATTTACTTTTGACCAACTTCAGTACTGAGCGCCGGCACCTTACGAAGGGCACAGCTATCGTTTCTTACGACAATATCGTAGACATGCGAGGCAGTTTATGTTTATCGGTATTAGACGAAGTGCCTAATCAAGAACCAGAACCCGTTCTCGATGTTAGTCCCACTCTGTCAGAGGATGACCGACAGAGACTTCTTCAGCTACTAGCCGAATTCCACGACTGCTTTTCATCGACCTCACGAGTTGGTCGAACACCTTTGACAAAGCATCAAATAATCACCGAGGACACGGCGAGACCTATTCACCAGAACCCTTATCGTGTAGCTTTAAGGGAACGCGAAGCCATACAACAAAAAGTCGCGAAAATGCTTGAAGATAATGTAATTCAACCGTCACAGAGCCCCTGGGCATCGCCTGTAGTGCTAGTAAAGAAAAAGGACGGCACGCTGCGTTTTTGCGTGGACTACAGGAAGCTGAATCGGGTGACCAAAAAAGATGTGTACCCGCTCCCACGTATTGATGACTCCCTTGACAGACTTCGGCACGCTCGCTACTTTTCTTCCATGGACTTGAGGAGTGGATACTGGCAGATCGAGGTAGACCCAAGAGACCGAGAGAAAACCGCTTTTGTGACGCCAGATGGTTTATACGAATTTAAAGTCTTGCCTTTCGGTTTGTTCTCCGCGCCCGCGACATTTCAAAGGCTTATGGACACGGTACTTTCGGGATTGAAGTGGAAGACGTGCCTAGTCTATCTGGACGACGTTGTAGTATTTTCAACGACTTTTGACGAGCATCTCCAAAGGCTGGAAGTTGTTTTACGTCCCATACGGTCTGTGGGCCTAACATTGAAACCGGAAAAGTGTCATTTCTGTTTCCACGAACTTCAGTTTCTAGGTCACGTCGTCAGTAACGCAGGCATCCGACCCGATCCTGGAAAAATTGCCGCTGTCGCATGGTTCCCAGTACCCTCCAATAAGAAGGCTGTCAGACGCTTCCTGGGCCTTTGTGCCTATTATCGCCGATTTATCGCAGACTTTGCCCGCATCGCGTCGCCACTAACTCGTCTCACAAGAGACGACGTTGCCTTTGAGTGGAACGAAGAACAGGAGGCTGCCTTTATTGACCTGTGTCAACGTCTTCAAACGCCCCCAGTGCTTGCCCACTTCGATGAAGAAGCCCCGACGATGCTTCACACAGACGCGAGCAATGTTGGTCTGGGAGCTGTGCTTGTGCAGCAGCAAGAGGGCACAAAAAAGGTAATCGCTTACGCAAGCAGAACGTTAACACGTGCCGAGGCTAATTACTCTGCAACTGACGGAATGTCTCGCCGTGGTATGGGCGGTTTTAAAATTTCGCCCGTATTTATATGGCCGCCCCTTCAAAGTAATTAGCGACCACCACTCATTGTGCTGGTTAACAAGTCTAAAAGACCCTACCGGGCGATTAGCGCGTTGGAGTCTCAGGCTGCAAGAATTCGATATTGCAGTCGTACACAAGTCAGGCAAGCGACATATGGACGCCGACTGTCTGTCCCGTTCACCCATCGAGTCGGCAACCCTACCTGAAGAGGAGAAAATGGCATTTCTCGGTGTCCTCGACACGACTGCCATTTCGCAGTAACAACGTGACGACGCTGAGTTGCTTGGCCTAATTAACTACTTGGATGGCAGATCTCAGAAGGCGCCAAGAGTTATCGCAAGAGTGTTGTCATCATTTTGTTTACGGGACGGAGTACTCTACAAAAGAAACTTTTCGCCGACGGGATCCGCCTATCTGCTCGTCATCCCAGCAACCCTTCGTACCGAAGTACTCAAAGCATGCCACAACGAGGTGAGCTCTGGCCATTTGGGTTACACGAGAACGTTGGCCAGAATACAGCAAAAGTATTACTGGCCGAGACTAACCACAGCCGTGAAGCACCACGTTCATACCTGTCTCGACTGCCAGCGACGCAAGTCACCACCGATTAAACCAGCGTGCCTCCTGCAACCCGTACAGGTCCCAACAGCTCCATTATACCAGATCGGCATGGACATTTTGGGCCCACTACCTACTTCTACTGCAGGGAACCGCTGGGTTATCGTCGCGACGGATTATCTGACCCGTTATGCTGAGACAACGGCTATCCAGAGAGGTACAGCAGCAGAGGTGGCAAGATTTTTCATCGAGAACATTGTACTGAGGCATGGTGCACCAACCGTCGTGATCACAGACAGAGGAGCCGCATTTATGGCAGCTCTTTTGGATCACGTCCTCGTGCTGAGTGGAACAGCGCATCGTAAGACCACCGCCTACCACCCACAAACGAATGGGCTGACAGAGCGTCTAAACAAAACCATTGAAGACATGCTTTCGATGTACGTAGACGTTGAACACAAAAATTGGGATGATATCTTGCCGTACATAACGTTTGCATACAATACGGCAAAGCAAGAAACGACGCGCCTGACCCCGTTCAGCCTCGTTCATGGACGAGAAGTACGAACTATGTTAGATGCGATGCTACCGCACGAAGGTGACGACATCGACCCATACGCCAACACGTTTACGGAACGCGCGGAAGAAGCTAGGCAACTTGCACGTTTACGGATCCGCCAGCAACAAGAGCACGATGCAGGCCGCTACAATGCTCACCGCAGAACAGTTGTCTATCAAACTGGCGACAAAGTATGGGTTTGGACACCCGTACGGAAACGAGGACTTTCCGAAAAGCTTTTAAGAAGATACTTTGGGCCTTCCCGAGTACTGCGACAACTGAGTGAGGTTACTTACGAAGTTGTTCCCGACAGTTCGTGTAGAACCAATCGTCGCCAGCCCCATCCTGAACTCGTTCACGTAGTGCGCATGAAGCCTTACATCAGCGAGTGATTGCGTCAGACTTTTCTTTTAAAAAAAACTGCATTATTGACTTCGCATCGGGTCGATGCTCTTTGAGAGGGATTCAAATGACCCGAGACTGCGTGTGAACGACAACGATGATGTGGGGATTTAGCAGACACCATGTAGTGGGCCTCTGACTTGACTCAACAACAAAGAAGACAATCTTGCGGCTTAGCTGTTGAAAACACGCTGCTTTCGCTGCCTCAAGGCGTACTTGTGCTTTGTTCGCGTTGTACTGCGACAATATTACAGGCCGGGAATGGTCTCGCCTTTTTCCAAGTCGATGTATACGTTCTACACTACACGGGCTTACACCTATTACAGAAAAAAAGCTTTTGGTTTACAGTTTCAAACAGTTCATCGGCTGATTCATTTGGCCTCTCGGGAAGACCATAGACGATCAAATTATTTCTTCGTTGCCGATTTTCCAGATCGTCGACCCTCCGGGAAAGCACAGCCACTTATTAAGTTAAAGCAGAAACCGCTTCTTTAGTTTCTGTCAGTTTTGGAAGTGATGACTCAATCATAGACAGTCGTTCTTCAAATTTTTTTATGACGCTGCCATTATCTTTTACTTTCTTCTGAAGCGCACGTTGATCACGTTTTATATCAGCAAGTGTCTTTGTTCTTTCAATGTTTGCAAAATTTGTTCAATTTTTTCTTCAAGTACAGCGTGACCGGGATTTGTCTCAATATCACCACTCCTAGCCAACTTCAGCTACACAGACCAGTAATCAGAAGATAGAGACAACAGTGTTTTGGGGCACGGCACGACTATGAGAAATAGTTCATCGTTTCGAAAACATGAAAAGCACCGCCTCACCTGTAAACAAGCAAAGACGAGCGTATTTGAGGTCATGCTTTGGTGAGTGCCGTGCCCGCAACTGAGTCCGTGTGGATCCGAGGTGTTCCTTATGTACGGTTGAGGGGCGTGCACATCCATCTTTGATTGGGCCACGTAGTCACAACATGGCTCGTCGATGACGTAGGCTGCTGGCTCCAAGGGAACCGCATGAATGTGTCTGCTTGTTGAAAGATGTTCGACAGAGTAGAACACTCTTGTTTAGGTCGTGCTGCTTGCAGAAATGATAATCGGAATCTGTAAACAAGCAAAGACGAGCGTATTTGAGGTCTTTGGTGAGTGCCGTGCCCACAACTCTGCTTTTTGAGTGCCGTGCCCGCAATCCTTGGAAAAGCAGAGGACCTTGAAATAGAGAGACAATGGACACCCGGGAGGACACACTGCTGAGTGCTACGTGTTCGTACTTCTCTATTCCACTGATGGAAGCAGATGTGTGCCATCTTATATGTATACGTGCCAGCGGTTACAGTCGGAACGCTCCCGTCAACTCCTACAAGCTGGTCTTTTATGCAGTGACACAACCCGTTATGACCGCTGAATGCAGGACAACAGATTACATAAGACGCCGCGTCACTTCACACACAGAACTGGCTTATAACAGTGCACGTATAATAAACATACACAAAAATAGTTTGCTTTAAAGTCAACTCTATGTCGCAATAAATAAGACACAGGGTTGCTTCTTACAACAATAGGTTTAATTCCTTCATTGTTCCATAAGTTACGTGACGCCAAAGTTGCCGACGGTCACTATGCGTTTCATGAGGCATTTACGTGTTGAAAAACGTTTTTCTTTCCCTGATCCTGCCATACCCCGCCCCCCCCCCCCCCCTCCCTGGTTACTTTTTAAGTAAAGTGTATAGGCGCTGTCCAAAGTGCCCTCGAAATCAAGGAATGCGCTCCTTATTCCTTTTGTCGATATATCTGTTGGAAGCAAGATATTCTGGATCTCGTTAGAGATTCTTGGGTGGCCGTGCGACTAGCTGCATTCTGTTGTGACTACCAAGCTTTTTAAATGAAGCGAGGCTTATTTGATCCTGCTTAATTGTTAGAGATCATTTGGCACTAGTAGTTTAATCATGTGCAAACAAGTTTGTCCAGTATTATTAGCGATGGTTCGCCGGCTTTTTATATACGCGCATTCAGACTACCGCACGAGCTGTAATGGCTTTGTTTATCACTTGGTGTATTTACATGTACCCAACCGTGGGAACAATTGTAACCACCAGTACCCAGCTGTTTAGCACAATATTGTATCATGTAGACTGTCTTTTCGTGGTTGAGCTAACTTTGATGATTTTGTATATTTAGTGCATTTGGTATTTTTCATCATCTAGCGCAGTGATCGGCTACATACGGCCAGCGGAACACTATATCGCCGCCCGCAACACGTCAGAACATCCCTTCCACACTCCCTACTTACCGATGAGCACCTGTCGACTAACTCAAGAACGCTCCAACGACTTGCTGCGTCTGTCGGTGAGTAACCTTGATGTAGATATTTGAGAGTTCCCAGCAAAAGTCTCATTGAAAGAGCATTTCTGCATATTATAAACCTTCGTTCCAACACAGCCTCAGTGATCGTTCATGAGTTGTCGCAATCAGCGCTCGAAGCACATGTTCAGAATGTTTGGCCGGCATCTCAATCGGCATTTCGCTATACGTCCGTGCTAATTCATATCGTCCTACGTGAAACTCTAGTATCTATCATTATCAGCGTCGCCAGGTACTGGCCCATCAATGTTCGGTACGTCGACGAAGCTGACGCTTCTCTTGTCTTCTGGCGTAGACTCTGTCTCGAAGAGCGTAACGATGTTCTCTTCCGGATGTGGCCGGAGCAGCCCACCGGGAACGTACAGGGTCACCTGCAATGGATTTTTTGAGTCGCTTGCTGGATTCCGTGCCGACCGGTTGTGCGCCCGCGCACTCCGCGCACTTGCGACCTTCGGCGTCAGCGTAGCTCTGGCCGACTGGGCTCGCCCTACGTCACCTCCTGCCGCCGACGACCCTCGACGACAGTGTAGCTCTGACTTACTGGACCTGCTCTACACCATCTGCAGACGCCGACAACATCTCTCGCAAGTGTACCCCATCCTCGGACTCCAGTGACCGTGCTTCCATCTTTCCTGTCTCTCCTATCCCCTCAGTTTGTTGTTGCTTCTTCTTCCTCTGTTCTACACCTTTAATTATACCCTTTTTATCCCTCCTCACCCCCAACCCTTGTGAGCTACTGTGGCGGTGTCGCTCACTGAAGCAGGCAATAACGGGGCTCACTTTTCTCTTCCTTTCTCTTTCTTAAGAACCGCTCACTGCAATGGATTTGAAGAAGGTGGAGGTCACAATTTTAAGCTGCAAAAGCATGGACAAATTAAGGAGAGGCGTAGGTGCGCGCGTTACCTTGCAGATGCGTGGAGGAACTATCGCTGATTCAATAGGGAAGTATCGTGGTGTAGTGAGAATTCAGCAACTGTACTTGCTGTACACATCCCATGTTAGTTTGAAGCGGCTAACGTTACGTCAGTCGGTTCGTTTCCTTGCGACATGGTTGAGACATGCATCGAGAACCGAAGCCAGGCTGGCAAGTTAGAAGGCCTTGCGCACGGGGCTCGCTTACTTCACTTCACTTCACTTTATTACCTTAAAGACCCCGGTGAGGGGGTATTACGTAAGGGGTGGGTTAACAAATGGAGATTACAGAGAGTGATCTTCTGGCAAACAATATGTATTTTTGTGTTTTGCGCAAACGTTGATGAACACGTGATGGCTGCAATGACACGGGGAAGGCCATTCCAGTCCACTGCTGTGCGAAGAAAAAATGAGGCAGCAAAAGTAGTAGTGCGAGTGCGATTGAATAAGGATGGGTTGTGCGGTGAGATATGCGCGTTGGTGGGATGATGTGAGGTGCTTGACTGAGGGAACTGTGAAAGAACGTGTGAAACAAACAGAGGCTGGCGATGCGGCGACGCACAGAATGATTAGCAATATCAATGTCACGTTTTAGGGATGATATGCTTATGTCGTATGAATATGAAGAGTGAATGAACCTAGTGGCACGATTTTGTACAGATTCTATTTCGTTTATTAGGTATATCTGGTGCGGGCTCCAGATGGGCGCTGCATATTCTAGTTTAGGTCTGATGAGCGATTTGTAAGCCAGAAGTTTTATGTCTAGTCGTGCGTGACGCAAATGACGCTTTAGGAATCCGAGGGATCTGTTCGCGGATGATATGATGTTGTTGATGTGTGTGTTCCAGAAAAGGTCAGATAATAAGGTGACGCCTAGGTATTTATATGACTGAACGTGTTCGATAGCGCAATTAGAGATTAGGTATGAGAATGATAAAGGATTACACTGGCGTTGAAATGAGACGAGTTTGCATTTTGCGGGGTTAAGCTTCATTAACCAAAGATCACACCACTGTTGCACGAGATCCAGATCCTGTCGGAGTGTAGTTTGATCAGAAATGTTAGTAACTGTGCGATAGATGACACTGTCGTTGGTAAGTAAACGGATATGGGAAGATACATGAACAGGAAGATCATTAATATATAATAGGAACAAGAGGGGTGCGAGTACAGATCCTTGGGGGACGCCGGATGTTACTGGGAGGGAGCTAGAACGGGTATTTTTAATGGAGACGAACTGAGAGCGGTTAGTAAGAAATTGTGTGATCCATGGCAGAATGTTGGGGTGCAGGTTTTGCTGGGAAAGTTTTAACAGTAGGCGTTTGTGCGGTACCTTATCAAAGGCTTTTTCGAAGTCGAGAAAGACTGCATTGGTCTGAAAGTGACGGTCGAGAGAAGAGTGTATATCATGAATAAATATAGCAAGTTGGGTTTCACAGGATAATGATTTACGAAATCTGTGCTGGAAAGAATGAAAAAAATTGTTGGTGTCAAGAAAGTTCATGATGTGTGAATATATGACATGTTCCATGATTTTGCAGGGGACGCTTGTTAGAGAGATGGGTCGATAATTTAAGGGGGACTGTCTGTTACCTGATTTGTGGACTGGAATGACCTTTCCCTCCTTCTAGTCGTCTGGTAAAATTCCTGTTTCGAGTGACAATGAGAACATCATCAAAAAGTACACTCCGATAATTCCCTTGGTATTTTTTTAACAATTTAGAGTTAATATTGTCTACTCCAGCTGATGATGAAAGCTTTATTTGTCAGCGAGTGATGAAGTGCCACTAGCGGATAACACAACAGGGGCCATCACTGGTAATGTCATAGTAGGTGGCGTAGGAAACGGTACGTTGGCTTCTTTTGTGAACACTGATGAGAACGCGGTGTTAAAGATATTGCCACAAACAGTGTCGCTTACGTCTTCATTTTTATCGTTTGTAAGCTTGATGTCTCGTGTTAGTTGCGGGTTTATGATTTCCCAGAATTTTCTAGGGTTAGATTTCAGATAAATCACTGTGATAGAATGTCTGTTTCCCTTTTCTAGTTTCAGCATAGTAAGCATCTTCCGCGGCACAGTACTTGCCCCATGCGCACGCATTACCATTAAACTTCGCGGCTCGGAAGAGGCGCTTTTTTTATTTCCAAGTGTTTTCAAACTTTTGGGAAAACCATGATTTATTTTTATTGGCAGTAAAGCTCACTGTGGGGATGAATTTATTAGTCAAGTCAGTTATCTTGTCCTTAAGCATTAGCCAGCTGTCATTGAGAGAACAGAAACCGAAATTGAGTTTGAAGTATGGTAGGAAATCTCGTAATTCACGATTAATTAATTCATAATTACCCTTATAATACAAGTGAATCGTTTTGCGGAAAATGGGGCATATTTTTGCGGTGAAGTTAAATATGGTATGAATGACTTTGTGATCGCTGATTTCACGTAAGTATGCAATAGATTTTAAGCTTTCGGGGCTATTTGTTAGTACCAGGTCTAAAATGTTTGATGTTTGAGGATTCACTGGTGACGCGCGTTGGTTCGGTTACCTGTTGGATGAGGTTAAAGTTGAGGCAAACATCGACGAATTCTCTTGCTTCAGTATTTCCCGAGGTTGGTGAAACCTGATTGAGCCAATTAATGGAGGGAAAGTTAAAATCCCCACAAAGTAGAATACGTGCGTTAGGGTGTTTATTAGTTAGCTGGGATAAGATTTCGTTAAGTTTGCGGGGGAAGTCAGGGTCAGTTCGAGGGGGCATATAGCATACGCCAAGTACAATTGCTTCGGGAGGGGCACGGCATATTACCCATAATGATTCTAGTTGTGAAGATGTTTTGATTAGAGAGCATGATAGTTCTTTTTTAGTTGCGATGAGTACGCTCCGCCACGTGCATTTTTACGATCGTGACGAAAGACGTTAAAGTTTGGCAAGTCGGCCAGTACCTGTGTATCTGAAATGTCGTCACTGAGCCATGTTTCTGTTAGTATCAGTACACTACTGCCGGATGATTGTACTAGATTAGACAGGGGCACGCGCTTGGGAAGAAGACTACGTATGTTAGTATAAAGTACAGAAAATGACAGGTTTGCTCTTGCATTTGTACGGGGCTGATGGCGTGCTAGCTGACGGCGACATGATCCATACGATACGGCTCTGACAATGCCTGCTGCATTGTCAAAGATATATCACTGCGATCCGATGTGCAGGGTTTTCAAGCGTAATGAAAATGGTACGGACTTGCTTCTAGCAAAGGTTCCAAGCTGTTTTCGTGCAGTTCGAACTGGACGCGTGAAATCTTCGCCAATGCTGAAATTAGTGCATTTTAGTTTTGGGCCGCTCGAAAGGATAGATTCTTTAGTTTTGAAGGATGAAAGCTTAACAATAATGGGTCGTTTCCGGTTTGTGTTGTAACGCCCTAGACAATGTGCACGCTCTATGTCTTTAGTCTCGACTGTAAGACCAAAGCTTTCGAGGCAGTGGCTAATGATTATTTGTTCCGATTGAGCGTATGCTTCCTTCGGGTTGGTGTCGGGAAACCCGTAAAATATTAAGTTGTTGCGTCGGGAACGGTTTTCGAGGTCGTCAAGGCGCTCTTCAATGTCACACATATGATGGGTTAGTTGACCGGTCTTAGAATTAAGGGCGTCGACTTCTGTTCGGAGAGCTAGAAGACTTTGGTAACACTTTTCTAAGTCTGCGAGACGGGTGCTTAGATTAGTGATAGAGTTGTTTGTACTTGTTAGCTGGGTTTTGAGGCTCTGCATTTCGGTTATCAAAGTGGCCTGGCCGGTAAACAACTTTCTCAGTTCTTCGACGACGATTTTGTCAGGACTGGGGTTTGTCTCTACGTCCCCCGACAGCAGTAGCAAGGCGCGTACGACATCAATACATTCAGAAACAAGTAAAAGGCAGCAACTGTGGGCTTGGCAGCTGCACCAAAAAGTAATCACTCGATTTTTTAGTAAGTGCTTGATACGAGCTACTAACCTGCATGATCAGGATGAACGGATTAGTGGTCTGTGAATTGGCACAGCCGCGAAGCCCACAGTGCGCGGTGGACGGTGGTTGCTGCTTTATAGTCTGCGCATAGGATGTTGTCGATGGCGATAGGGCAGCTAGATTCCTTTCAATGATCCACAGCGAAATGGGGGTGGGGGGGGGGGTGCTGCTCAAGGTCCTGCAGCATGGGTGACAGGCAGGAGGAAAACGCAAGGTTCACTTCCGTTGCCAGCAGGCCCGAAGTTTCCCGGAGTGGCAGACGAGGCTGTCAGAAAGGCAGACACGAGAAGGTCGGTGATGATGCGGGCAAAAACCTGCATGATCAGGATGAATGGATTAGCGGTCTGTGAATTGGCGCAGCCGCGAAGCCAGCCACGCGATCTTGAAGGCAAATCTCAAGTGTCCTCCAGGATTTCAATCCTCTCGCATTGATAAATAAATAAATTGATAAATAAATAAATAAATAAGTACAGTTCACTTTCACTGAAACTTACTTGTGGCCCGATGCTAGGCCAGTATCGCCCGAGGTTAAAGTTGTTGACGAAGGCGACACCTTTTTCCCAACCCGTTGGGTCAAGGAAGTTGTCCAACGTATTTTGTCCTTCTGGCAGCACGAAGTTTCTGAAGAACGCCCCGGGAGCTGAACAATTCTGCTCGGCGTTCGGCGTGTTAAAGGCCTCTGCCAGTTGCCCCACCACATCTGACTTGTCCAAAAGCAGTGGTTCCATGGTCCAGCCAGAGAGGACGTGGTTGCCCAGGGTGACGTTTTCGATTATTCCCTGCGCTAGTCCGCTAGTGTGCGCACGTGCGTCTCCTGTCTTTTCGCTTTTCCTCTGTGTCTCAGCCTAGCGTAGCAAAATAACAATAAACACTTCCAGTTAGTAGAGAGTGTCTCCAACATTGCTCGTACGAATAAGAGAGAAAAACGATAGTTAGTTTCAGTAGATTACCACCTTCATTACGCAAGACGTATCTTTCATTATTTCTTCGTTCTCTTGTACGCTGAATTGAGATAAATGAATAATCAAGGCCAGGCGAACGCAGTACCTCTCGTGCGAGAATGGAGCCTCAGTATATAATGTCTATAGGCACGGTATTTGCTGAATTCAGAGAAACGCATCTTCTTTATGCCCTTTAGCATTCCTGGTACAATTCCATTTGGCTAAACTGACAGGGATCCACCGTTCGAAGCACATTTTCGAAGTTCTCGATGATCGCTCGAGTCCGCTGAATGGCCCACAGCTGATTTTTGGGGTCCTCGACGAGGAGGGCTGCCTTCCACCTCTCAGCAAGGCACCTCGTTTCGGAACGTCTCTCAGTTAGCGTCGTCTTTCCTCGTAGCTTATCATCGTTCGTTGAGCATTCCCAAAGTACGTGGGCCATATTGTATACCGTTCGTCCTCGTACCACTAACAGCCAGGCGATGGGTGCCGCGCGGGTCACAGGCGTCGGTACATCGTTTAGATCGCTGGTAGTCGACAAAGTAAACCTTGATGGTTTGAAAGAACCCTCGCGTATTCTAATTCCTATTGGTTGCAAGACGGCGATGTTCGTCAAAAAATTCATAAATGTTAATGAGTTAAGAAAACAGGTTGATGGAGGAAATTGCCGAAAAGCATGGAGAAGGACCGAGTTAGAGGTTTACTTTGCGCGAGGGGGAACGGAAAATGGTAAGATGAAAAGATTAACCGAGAAAACAACCTGCTATGTAAAAACAATGCATAGCAGGTATTGTAAGAATCGGAAAGTTATAAGCTTTTTTAATGTCAACATCACGTAAGAAATTTTTCGCTGCCTTATTTCACTTCCGGTGCAGCGAACAATGCTTAAAGGGCGTTTAGGGGAAAATTTGTTTAGACTACTGTATGCTATGTGCATGATTTCTGTACATATTACTTAAAATGTCAAATAAGCGAAATATTCATTTATACTAACCTTGCTTTTAAATTCCCAACTAAAGTACCATTGAACCCAACGGTTATGCACTTCACTTTAACAAAATTACGCGACCAAATCGGTGTGGTAGACTGCCATGGACTAATTTTTTGCTAATGGGTTCAAGCGCGGACTGTCACCTGAAGTTCAGCAAACTGTCCATTGCTTTCTCAGATAAATAATTCTACATTTCCTGAGAAATAATGGGCATGTTCCGTGAGTCTACTCTTCTGCCTCGTGCACGGGGTGTAAAAATTGGTATTTGTGATTCTTTTAACGGCTATCTTTTTCTTCCCTGTTTCAGTAATATGTACGCGGTATGTGAAAAATGAACCTTCAGTGAATAGTCTACAGGCTAGTCCCCATCTGCTTATCGCCCTTGATCATCTACCGCGCATTTACATTGATCACGAATCACCGAATTGCCGAGTCGCGCGATTCGATTGGTGGAGAGCTCATCTAATTTCTGCGAACATATTGCATGGCACATTCGAACACCTTACATGCCATATTGATCACATCAAAAAGTGCAACCACACTTCTTGTGGCACAGTTTTTCCGTATCCTCTTTTGGAGGACCCAATAAAAGTTTAGCCAATCCAATCTGCGGTCAGCTCAGCCAACGGCGAGCGTCGTTTTATCAACCATCAACCGACTTCCCTGTGGGAGTGGGTGGGCTGCGCTTGCAATGATAGCACTCATGGCACGCATATGTTAACGAACGGAGCGCCGTTGTCAATGCTTTGACGTTACCAACAGTGCTTCATTATCACTTTACGAACGTAATAATTGTCATCAGCCTAGCTTCACCTACTCCAGAGAGAGAGAGAGAGAGAAAAAAACCTCCACCATCCTTTGCTAATCAACCCGGTCATATATGCTTGCTGCGGTCTGGTCATCTCCGCAGAATTGTTAATCTCATATGCACACCTGACTTTCTGCCTCCCTTACGCGGCGAAAATTGGGGCCTTTTTTATGGCTAGTGGTGGACTTCAATTGGCTTTCAGTTGAATCGGCTGCTTACATCTTTTTTTTTGTTAAGTTAGCTGTAGCCCTAGTCCCGGTGACAGCTACTGTATATAGTCCCTCAACCTCGCGTGTTGGGTGTTGAAATAAACGTCTTTTGTGGTGCACCAGAGCATTTTGCCGCAGATGGTTCATGACAGCTCGCACGCTGACTTATTGGTGGTAAATTAGGTCTTTATTCAACAAGTGCAGTGAAATATTCCTGTATTTTACAATATATGCTAAGCAAGCAGAAACACATACGTGGATGGGACTCGATGATTAAATGGGCTGAAATTTCACTAGAACACCTCGTATTTGCTTTAGCTGACCATAAGTTTTTACGCAGCTGTTTAAATTTAGTGAACTTGCACATAAAAAAAATTTTTCCTGTGGCGCCTTCAAATTCGGTAAAGTGCTTTCACTGTATCGGCTGTCTATAACCACATTAGTCTTTTTGAAAGTTTATCCAGTATTTAGTAAAATAAAAATAGAAAATTATTATAATACAGAAGGAGGTCCCGAAGTAAAAATTGTCAGGGAGACTTCTCGTTAACACATGCATAGGAATGTTAGAATTAAGATTGTCACCTTAGGAAAAAGCAGCAAGAGAGTAAGATCAAACGAACGTAATAAAAGGTGTTATTTATTGCTGTGGTAGGTAGTAAATATACACTTGAATGAATTTCAAACAGTCACAAAACAACTATAAGAAAAAAGTGAATATAACATCATAACGCATATATCAATAACTAATGACGCAGTTTCTCACGTCATGGCATATATTTATATGTATGTAGGCACATAAACGTAAGCAATGAGAAATTTTCAGGTGCAGGGTTTCGAACGGTTTTTTTTTTGCGTCGTCCATTAATACGACATTCTCTCTCACGGACATAACGAGTGGTTCATTGTTCAGTTCATTTAAATATCCCGGCGTTCCGGTATTCACAGTCTGCTCTTCCGTGCATCACGCTGCTGCCAATGTCGAACACTTACGAGACCGGAGTACATAACGAGCCTTTTCTCTATTCGGTCGCTGTTATCTTCGTATTGCCACAGGTGTTTACGTTTCCGTGCTCGACACAGTCGATCTTGTTTGCGCCTATTGATGTCACGCGAAAATTAGACACGTTGCACCTATAACCAGTAACGTACGCTTTAATATAGTCGGTCCTAGTTTACAGGTGGCTAGTTTGTGCGCTTGCTGGCGTTTTCAAGTTTATTTTTCGCTTTTATGTGGTCTACAAGCACGCTTGTTTTTACCTTATTAATTTAAAGTTGATTAAACTATGCTCTGACGCGCCTCTGTCGAGAAACGATGTACTTTTCACATAAATTTGCATGTTAGAGGATCCAAAGGTCATGGTGTACTCACGTATTCCCAATGCATTCTTTTTGCTGCTGAGTTGGCTGCGTTTATTCTAATGCCTTGTCCCCCCTCCCCCCCTTTAGCAAGTCACATACCACACTCTAGTTATTTCTTGCTTATAACACAAGTAAACTAAAAACCAAACAACAAAATCTCCTCATGTTTTTACGGTGTTACCGTGGCTTAGTTTATCTGGCGCTCTGGTTAACCACTGAAGTGTCTAGCAGTCTAATGAGACATGAATATTTTTTTTTGAAATGTACTTGAAAACCATTCATTTTTTTTTCAAGCCAGCCTCTCTCCACAGTGGCACAGATCCAGTGAGATTGCTTAGGTGTGCAATGCCGCTACTATTCGGAATATGTTAGCCTCATTATGCAAGGTACATCCCGAAGAGCACTTCTTGAGCTTGGTCACAGCCTTCATTATTTTTTAACTGGCTCACAAGTGACCTGTGTTGACGGTGTTCTTTGGATGCTGCAAAGAACAGAGTATTGTACTGAAAACATTCTCAAGAACAATACAATTTCAATTTTTACGTTAACGGGTCCGTAAACGTAGTGTGTGTGCTTTTTTCAGGTGCTTTCGCAGTGCTAATTTTTTGTTTACATATACATCGAAACACACTGCGTACTCTGCCAAAGAAGAACGCGGAATACATTGGATTGCTAAGGTTTGTTCATCATTTCTCCGACTTTTAGCAATGGGTTAATAGAAAACAAACCATTTTCATAACTTCATGATCATTTTAGGCGATGGCTTTCATTATATTATAACATAAGTTCAGAAAAATCGGTTTATTTGAGTTCTGATAATTCACGTAATGCGAAGACCTTGCATTTCGGGTTAACGCAGTAGCGTCATGTCATGCTGCTTGGTGCATTCATTGCATCATACACTTCGGTGACGCTCATATTCGCATCTAAGTGCGACGTGTTTAGAGAACACAAGGATTTCATTCTTGAGACACTCTACGGGCTCTTTGGCTTTTAAGATAAATTGACTCAACTAATGTTGTTAGTTTTATTAATTTTTAGTATTAACGTCCCAAAACCACTATAGTGGAGGGCCTTGGAAACTTTTCTACCTAGGTTTTTTTTTACCGTGCATCTAAGCTGACGGGCCTCAAGTATTTTCGCTACAATCGGAAATGCAGCCGCCGGGGCCGGGTATTCAATGTCGTGACCTGCAGGTCCGCCCCCGAGTGCCTTTAGCACTAGACCACCGTGGTGGCGCTGGTTGATGTGTTCGCTAGTCAACAATGATACACGTGATATCTCAGGGGATCTCATGTTTCTTGTAGGAGAGAGAGAAGGAAAAGTAATTAGGGAAAGGACGGGACCCTAGCCAGCCTTGAATGCGGTCGGCCTTCCTCAATGCCAAGGTTGGTGGGTAAGGATTTTAAGAAGAAAGCAGGGAAATTTCATATAAATAACCAAGAAATTCAGAGTACGCTGTGCAGTCTGGAACAATATAAGAGAGAACACACATCGTGTTTGAGCAGCGATTGCTTGTAATGTACTCGTACTTCTAATAATTCGACATATTGGATTCCAAAATACGCCCTTCCGTTCGAGGTTAGTGTTGTGAACACTTTCGCCCTTGTCAGCTGCGTTTTGTCACTCCGATGCCTGAAAAGTGATTTCCATATTTTCTCTCGCATTTCTCAGCGCTGTACTCATACGTGGAGGCCCTGTTATGGTTCACTTAGGCAGCACCAAGTATATAAGCTCGCTTATTTGAAGATTCGAAGAGCCTCTTTATTTGCTTTATGACAAGAAACTCTCATAACCTAGCGTTAACGCGTACCATTTCCACAGAGGAAATACCAGCCGTTTAACTCAATCAGTCTACTGACCTCACTTGGCGTAAAGCGGCGTGATGATGTTGATTGCATCAAAACGTCGCATTACTAGAAGTTTTCACCGCAGTTGCATCGACCTTTACGTAACTCATTTAAGGGTGTGGGCTTCCCGTGTCGGCGGTGAGGTACGGCTTGTCATCAAATCTCACACCACGTTCGCCCTTGTCACTCCACAACCCTTCCACCTCGAACATGATTAGTTTGTTCTCTTCGGGATGTGGTCTCAGGAACACGCCCGGAACGTAGAGTCTGATCTGTGGTCCGGCCGCGGGCCAGTAGCGACCCAAGTTGATGCCGTTGATGAACGCGATTCCCTTCGTGTAGTTCCCAGGGTCTAGGAATGTGTCCAGCGGCTTCTGCCCTTCGCGTAGCTTGAAAGTGCCGTGGAAGAAGCGCGGCGTCTTCTTCTTGCCGTCCACGTCTCCTTTACCGCGGCTTTCCAGCAGGCGCATCAACTCGGTGAGATCCCTGTTCCTCGTCACCGGCACAGCCTCGATGGTCCAGTCGGTCAGGTTGACACCATTCACAGTCACGTTCTGCATACCCTGCGTGCAAAGGACAGTACATTGTCAAAATTGAGTCTGTTTTCTTCTTTTTTTTTAGTGGCCCTCAGTCATTTCAACATGGTTTTGGTAGGGCTGGTACACTCTGCGGGACAAGGAGTATGGTGTAGCGGCTCTTCATATAAGGACGTAGCTCAATTTTAGAGCACTGTGTGGTCCAGTGCATTTCCTTCCGCTTGGCTATAGTTGTGCTAGCTGTTTACTGAATAAAGACGGTATTCGACGACACGCAGTTTTCGTTATATTTCCTTACGCAGCAATTACTTATATGAAAAGTGATTACCATCCCGCAAGTAATTACCGCGTAGTCAAGCAAGTAATGCGCAGAAAGTAATTACTAAGTATTAGTTATGCAGTAATTACTTATAAGGAAAGTAATTACCATCGCAATGAGTTTATTTACATAGCATGTGTACCGAAAGAAAATCCTTGCTTAGCTGATATGTAATTGGGTCGTGCGAATTTCCATAAAGCGTGCATAAAGTTTGTCTCAAAGTGATTAGGTCAGTTTCTTGGAAAATGGCAATATTATGTTCGAATTGGAAGGGCTTCTGTGAATTGAAGGGTGCACTGATTATCACTGAATAATTGTCACTGAATACAAGTAAGCACTTTTTTTTCGTACTATCTAATAGTAAACAGGCCATCACACAGTCACCCAACAATTTCTGATTTTATAAAGAACATAGAAGTATTTAGTCTGTTATACCTATACATATGTGATAAGTAGATCAAACTATTTCATTGCAAAACAAGCCCTAGAAATGTCTGGCTCTAAACACCGCCCAATGCGTCTTCTGGGAAACGTCATCTGCTACGAAAGCTCCAGCCGCTGCAAATCATTGTAATTCGGTTTCAGACTGAAGGAAGTGAAAATATCCCGATTTCATGCGGTGCTGACCACAGAACAATCTCGTTTGCTGGAACGCGTATATGCTTGCTCGCACAGAAAGGTATACTTACGTCACGGTTCGCAAATGCGTCAGTGTTGTCCGACTCTCACAGGGCCCGCGTGTTAACAAAAAAAATCAATAATAAGATAAGAGATTGACCGAATGCGCCGAAATCTTCTTAGCGAATTTGTGAATGCACAACGAATAACCCCCATGACAGATTATAAGTAAATTCAGGTGCCATGGCCCAGTTTCACGGCTAGATAAACCTCTGTGGATATAAACGGCTGTCATACTAAATAAATCGGCGACTCTTTTGTCATGTGTATTAAATGTTTTGTATCTTGTGAGTAAGCGGTATAATAAAGTTGGCGTCATCTTAGTTGCTGTTGTTCAGTGACATATTCTCACTCTTGGAAAACACCATGAGTGCTTCTGTACGCCAATATTATCGATACAGTGCAAGTCCTAGAATCATACAGATTCAGTCTCCTTGTGGAGTGAAGAAAGCGATCTCGTGCAAGCGAGACCGTGTGTGTGTGTGTGTGTGTGTGTGTGTGTGTGTGTGTGTGTGTGTGTGTGTGTGTGTGTGTGTGTGTGTGTGTGTGTGTGTGTGTGTGTGTGTGTGTGTGTGTGTGTGTGTGTGCGTGCGTGCGTGCGTGTGTGTGTGTGTGTGTGTGTGTGTGTGTGTGTGTGTGTGTGTGTGTGTGTGTGTGTGTGTGTGTGTGTGTGTGTGTGTGTGTGTGATTCGTACATCGGCAGTGTACGTAATGTTACCGCTATCCCTTCGAGGTGTTGAACTCGTTTTCCTTCGGAGCAATTACCTACACGGTGTGGTAAAGAACATGTGCTTTATGACGCAGATTCTGCATTGGTTAGGTCCTACTGTTCTTTACACATACTTAGAGAATAATGCAGTCATAACCATCATCATCTCTCACTGTGCCCACAGCAGGGCCTCTCCCGTGTTTCGTTAATCAACCCCGGTCGTTTATGTGATCGCTTTCGACTACGTTATCCGTATAAAATTTCTGAATCCCATGCGCCTACCTAGCTCCCTGCCTCCCTCTAACGTCCTTGCCTTCTTTTTGAATTCGGTCTGTTACTCTTGATGACCAGCTGTTATCGTGCCTTGGCGCGAATGCGGTAATTTACTTTTCTTCGCGTGCTTTAGGCTGCTCACCTTGGGGTCGAGATTCTTCTGTCCAAAGTCTTCTCGGCCCATATTTTCAACAAAAATGGAAATCTTTTCACCCTTGGTGAGTTTCACGGTCGCGTTTGTCACGGGATGTAAACGGCTTGTCGGGAAGCAGCGCATCATGTGACGCTCGTCCCTCACGAAAAGCTGGGCCATGTCACGCAGTGCGTGCACCGTTAACAACTGAGACCCGTTGATGTCCATGCGCACCTCCGTGCTGTACACGAGAAATCCGTAGTCCTGTCCCAACTGCTCGAATGTCACTGGATACTTAGAACTGGTTCTCCTGAGCCATCCCTTCCATCGGAAGTGGTCCATGACCTCTGCGAGAGTCATGACGTGGGTCATGTACACCACGTCCAGTTTAAGTTTTGGTGAACCCTTCGGAGCGTCTCCTTGCTTGAGCGGTAAGTACTTGCCGATGACGTCTCTCAGCGAATAGTAGTAATCCTTGGGGTCCCCGTCTTCGCCGATGGGGGCGTCGTAGTCGTAACTTGTCACTAGAGGCGCGTCGCTGCTTGTGGCAGCCTTGAAGCCGAAGCTAGTTCCGCCATGGTACATGTAGATGATAATGTTCGCGCCTTCGTCCATCATCTTCTTGAAGGTATCGATGACTGCTGGCGGGTAGGCTGGATTGTTGTCCCAACCCCAGAAGTTCATCCAACCGGTGTAGTACTCGGCAACCAGGAGAGGACCTCCCGGTTTAACCTGGACCTTGCGGATCGTGTTGAAGATGGACATGTTGCACTTGGGGTCGCAGTTTCCGGCCACCAATATGTCGCGCACCTTGTCGCAATAGAAGCGTTGTTCGTAGGGAAAGTTCGTGCGAAACATGACCACGTCCTTGCCGAGCCCCTTCTCCTGCAAAGTGAGCATGAATTCCATGTACTTCGGGTCGCAACCGTTGTCCAGGTGACCGTACTCGTTCTCAACTTGAAACATGATGATGGGTCCTCCGTTCTTGTACAGATACGGCACCAACATCGGTAGTAGCTTGTTGAACCATTTGGTGACTTCGTCCACGTACTCCTTTTGCGTGCTGCGGTAGCGTATGTTCGGATGCTTGCGGAGGAGCCAGTAAGGGTAGCCGCCGTTTTCCACCTCCCCGCATATGAACGGGCCTGGCCTGATGACGGCTAAGAGGTCAGCCTTCTTGATGGCTTCGAGGTAGGCTACGACGTCATAGTTGTCGATGAAATTGTACTGTTCCGGTTCCGGCTCGTGCCCGCTCCAGTCAATGTAAAAGTCTACGGCGTTCAGGCCGCCCATTCGGAGCTTGTACAGGCGGTCATCCCAGTATGATCTGGGAACGCGAAAGTAGTGCATCGAGCCGCCCACCAGTCTAAAGGGCTGGCCGTCCTTGACAAAGGTGTGCTTGTCATAGTCGATGTAAAAGGAGCGGCCGCACGACGCTGGTGTGGCCAGGATCACGAGAATGGCAGTCAAGCTCCATACGTCCATGCCTTCCATGGAGTTGCGGAAAACGTGCCCGCCTATAGAGAAGGCTCGCATAACATTCCTGTTAAGTTCATAAAAACGTCTTCCTTTATCTCCGAAGCTTCTGTGGCCATTCGGAGAAGTATACGCATTACAACTGTTCCTCATCGTTGTGTTTTCGGAGAACTTCTGTTTCGTGGTCTACTTGCTTCTTGTTTATTTGAAGCATCATCAAGTGAGTGCAGCGCCGCGCAGCGCTTTCCAGTAGCATACTGGCATATGACGTGTCTAGTTGTTTTGCACGGCGCTAAATGTTTCGAATTTTTTTTTCTCTTTTGTGGGTGTGTCTGAATAATATAACCCAAAGTAATGTATTCCTCGTGACAGTGATCACTTCTTGAATACTCATCACTTATACAAGCTCTTAGCGAAAGAAGGAAACTGTACGAGCAGTTGTTTCCTTTGTTACACATAGCGTTACTACTACAACTAAGAACCCTACTAAGAACGCTGCCCAAGAAGGTATATGGGATGTTGTTTGTAGACTAATTATAGTGCAGTGCGTATAAGAAATGTCATGAAATAAAAGCGGACGAATAGACAACTCGCCATTAGCATCAAGCGAACATACAACGATAGGAAAATGGAAACGATGTCGTTTTTCCCAATATGGGGCCGCAACTAAAGAGCTGTTGGACGGTCTTAATGTAGCCAATCATATCATTCATGTTCGCCCGTTTTACACCCTGACTGCAGTTAAATTTAGGAATGCCAAGTTTCTTGTTTTGCTTCTTTTTCAGTTCACGGAGATTCATTATTCACTATTGTTCGGGAATAATGAATTCCTATTTTACATAATCCATTGGTTATCCGTGCGTCTTCTACTTAATCAGTAGCAAACGAAAAGTAGTTAGAAAATCATGTGTGAAATTATCTATCGAGCACTTCGCGAACTTGTTTATGTTTTGCTTTCGGGTTTCCTACAAGGTGCATCAACTTTTGATTAAATTACGCTTCACGAATGAACGCCTTTAGCGACTTGGCCCTTAGCTCGCAGTGAGGTAACATAAAAAACACTA
Source organism: Rhipicephalus microplus (assembly GCF_043290135.1). NCBI lineage: Eukaryota > Metazoa > Arthropoda > Arachnida > Ixodida > Ixodidae > Rhipicephalus > Rhipicephalus microplus. The sequence continues at coordinate 14,482,058 of NC_134709.1, read as the reverse complement.
TAAGCATAGGTCGTCCATCCTTCGTTTTCCAAGCCAAACTTCCTTTTAGAAAAATCGGCAGATCTCATGTACAGTGAGAGCTGCCGTATGCGAAACAAGAGGTGGGTAGGTGACTGTGACGTAACTTTTTTCACTTAACCAACCTAATGAAATGACGCTACAGATATGTACATATTTTATACGCACACAGATAAGTTAATGAGCGGCGTAGGTCTTAAATAACAAGTTGTTTATAGTTGAGCAACGATACCAACAGAAACTTTGGTTTTACCAACATGAGAAGCGTGAAGATGTTACGTAGTGCTTATATTGCCTCCATTACAGCATTACCGCCTTTACCTGCCTTATTTTATCCTTGCGAAGTGTAACACAATACCTGTCTCGCGATTAACATATGTGGTTACCATTTCAAATAATTTATCTACATCTACGCTTATATAACACCCCCAAGAAGAGTCTTTACGGTTTTTAGGGTAATAAAATGAAATAAAATTAAATATGCTTATTCTGACGGAGAACGCACGCATGTTTTGCGAACCTGTGTGCTCTTGCGGCAGGGGTTCTTCACAGTTCTTCCACAAGGGGATCATCAGGTGGATCAGTGAGCACCAGGAGCGGGACAGGACTTGTTATCGGGTGTGTTCATGATCGCAATGACCATGGGTCTATGTAAACTGAAGTATTGTAATACTAATCGTCATCATCATCATCTTCTTCATCATCATCATCATCCTGAACACGTCCCCTGCAAGACAAAAGCCTCGCCCATGTTTCGCCAGTCAACTCACTTCTGTACTTGCTGCTCCCACTTCATATTCGCTAACTTCGTAAACTTTCACACAACTATCTGTCTCCCCCTAGCCCGCTTGCTTTTTTTGGGGAATCCAGTCAGTTACCCTTGGTGACCGGTGGTTATCCTTCCTACGCGCTACATGCCCGGCCCATGTCTATTTTTTGTCCTTGATTTCATCTATGATGTCCTTAACTGAAGCATACAGTTTCTCATTAGCAACTAGAGGGAACTCTGGCTCTGCGACTGTTCCGCCACCATGCATGGGAACGTTGGGTAATCGAAAAATGCATGGGCAGTGATTCCCGGCCAGGCCTTGGTCTGGGCCCGACATTCGTTTACTATATATTTCCGCCCGATGACTCAAAGCAAGACACAGATACGATACAACCCCCTCCCCTCAAAAAAAAAGGAAAAAAGAAAAAAATGTCGCCACATCCACGAAGTGAATGATGATGAGTGGGCGAAGCTCCGGAGGTAAACCTGGTAAACCATGAATCCTCCGTACATTTTGCCCACTCGATTTTATTGCAATGCTCCCCCTAGCGTACGTCGCCGCACTATATCGAACGATGACACGCGCCATATGTGGCATCATTCCTATTTTATAACACCTCGCATCTTTCATAATCAACTACACGTACCGCCGTCTAGTTTGTAACATCTTGCATCTTTTGGATGGACGGACGGACGGACGGACGGACAGACGGACGGACGGACGGACGGATGGATGGATGGATGGATGGATGGATGGACGGACGGACGGATGAATGGATGGATGGACGGACGGACGGACGGACGGACGGACGGACAGACGGACGGACGGATGGATGGATGGATGGATGGATGGATGGATGGATGGACGGACGAATGGACGGATGGACGGATGGATATGGCTGTACCCTTTAGATCGGGCGGTGGCTAGCGTAATACTTAATGCCGTCAGCTACAAGTACCGCCATCTAATGAACACTGCAAGAACTGAACGAGAGGTGGCTACATACAGGGGACGCACAGCCCACGCCGTAAGGAGCTTCGCTCCTGAAATTGGGAACCCTTAAGCTTCGCGTTTCAGAGTTAAACACGATAGTGAAATCCAGCCCCTAGTACGCCCTTCAACCGCTAAGTGCATACTTAAAATAGGTTTTGTTATACACACACGCGCACACAACCACACACACAGACACAAACGCGCGCGCTTGCAAGAGCGACGCATCTATAGTAATGGTACGGGTTTTTTTATCTATTTAACAGCACTTTTATAACAACTTCAGGAAAATATTGTCAGTCATATAGTCACATGGTCCTGTATTATAAATTGCTCGTAGGCGTGACTCTTGTATTTGTAAATGGTCACATTCTGTCCGTCTTGCTTTAGTTATCTGGCAATTGTTCGGCTTGTTCTTCTAGAGACCTCTTCCGGCCAACCGCAACAAGCGTCACCTTATGAAATGGCCACTGTAGTACTTGACTTCTTTAATGGTGTCGTGAGAATGAAAAGCTAAACCTATGCAAGTGCTGTGGTTTGTTGCAATAGCATTTTTTTTTTTTTTTGAAGGGGCATAAAGAGTCTCACAACGCCTCACAGACGGCAGCACATTATCTAGCGTTTGCTGTTCGCTTGATCAACGACTGTGGAAAGGCATGATGTGTTTTCCGCTAGATGGACATAGTTGTCAATATGTAGAGCTGTTTGAAAGTTCCTGTGTGTGTTTAGCGGCGATGGCGGCCCTGTCCCGGCCTTTTTCAACGCTGTTTGATGGCGTCCCAAATGCGCCTACAAATCGCCGAATGGGCTCGTTTGGCATCGTGACACCTGTCGAACAATATGCGTCAAGGAGACTCCTTCCACTGCGTGGCGTTTATGTAGTGTTTTTTTTTTTTCTTTTTGAAGCAGCTGCAAATAACATCGTGGCTTTGTGGCACACCTGCTTGCTACGTGAACGGCCCGGGTTCGATCCTCAATGGGACCGAAATTTTGTTCTTTATTTTATTTGCATTTTCTCGCTTTTTTCGCTCACAACCAACGGTGCCGGCGTTGATGGCGGAATTTTTGCGACACGAGCTCTCTAGCGCTATCACGTTAAACAAAATTACCCACTTGGTACGGCTTGGCTCGACCACAGATCGGACCTCACTGAGGCCCGAGCCAATAATGTAGTCAGTGTTGCCTGAACATGGAACTGACAGCAAGTGATTTTAAGTAGCGCATATCAATGTAGGCAAGAGTTCGATGAAAGTTCGTTTGCTCCGGCATTGAATGAGATGAAACACGGGGACTGATAAAGTGTGGTGAAATTATCTAACACATTGGAGCCGCATACTGGATATGTGACAACGACGTCCAGTTCAGTTCACTGACCAGTGAACTGGTCAGTGAACAGGTTAGCATAGAGTGAACAATACAGTTCACTGTATGCGGTTCCGAAACGTCACATAGTTTCGTCAAACTTAGGGAACGTCTTTCATGTCAGCAAATATCAATGCTTTCGTGGTGCATTTATCGCTAACAAATGCAATTTAACCTACGGTCATTTTTTTTTGCACAGAACGGCCTTAGCTGGAAATGGTTGAGCTGGGTACTGGGTACTATGAATGTTTGTTCGGTAGTGGTGTACTGTTTCTATTTTTCCTCGAATGTAATGGAAATAAGCCAGAATGTTTATATTGTAGCAGGGAAAGTGATTTGTAGCATGACATCAGTTTCAATAGAAAGCGCAATAAAAGTAGAGGAGACCGAGAACAGAAACCTCGTTTTGTTTTTATCACTCTCTCTATTTATATTTAAAGAGTGATCTACCAAGAAAGACTACAGTCCGCCCTTTTCGATATACAGCACCTGTCTGCAGCACTTAGTACGACCTTACCAAAGCAAGACAAGTAAAGAAAGAGGGGCGAATATGTTACATTACATATGAATTAAAACCTAGACAAAAATTATGACTGATCACCTTGCGCAGCGGGCGGCTTTCGAAATGCGCATAATACGTATATTAAATGCGTATAATACGATTTTTTTTCTCGTTCGTTGTTCACTCCTTCAACGCGTCTGCTTTCTTGCATCATTTATTGTACTTCTCCACCAGTGTTGTTGCTTGATGTAGAAAGAGCTGGACGGAGGGCTTCTAGCGTTTCAAGTGTCCCATCGCAATTCCTCGATCTGGTCTCGGCTTTCTGGAACCTACATCGTGGTGGCGGGGCATTGAGAAGCACTCGAGAACTGCCTCCCTGAAAAAAAAAGAAGGAAAAAAAGGGGGGGGGGAGATCTGGGGCGATAGGCTTCGAAGCAATCGTACACCCGGAGGGTGTAAAGGCCGTTGCACGCGCTTCCCGCACAGCCGCAACGCACGTGCCGGGACGCCTACCGCACGCAAGCGTGGTACAAATAAGCCAATTGGTGACGCTGCGGAGGTGAAAGAGCGTTGCCAATTGGCTTATTTGTCCCCCGCTTGCGTGCGGTTGGGGTCCCGGCACGTGCGTTGCGGCTGTGCGGGAAGTGCGTGGAACAGCCCTAAAGGGGAGGGACAAAACTCTGGATGCCCCGCAAGTAGATCGCTATCCCGTGAAGCGCACAGGGTCGCCTGGAACCGGACCGGCGATGTTGGGGACGTCCACGAAGCTAACAGTCCGATTTCCCGGTGGCGTGTACTCGGTCTCGAAAAGCAGGATTGTGTTCTTGTTCGGGTACGGGTGGAGTAGCACCCCGGGAACGTACAGGGTGACCTGCGTGAATAGCCGAAACATTTCAAATCAACTGTCGCCGTCAACATGAGCGTGTGTAGTGTTCGACATTAAAGGGAGAGGCGCCTCAGCCCCTCCTCTGATTGGTCGAGTCGGATGGAAAGCAAGCTCCACAATGGACGCACTAATGAAAATGGAGCGATGGCGTGCCTCTCGCGAAGGCCTGCCGTCGGTGCCCGACTTTCCGGGTAAAAGTTGGCTGAAGACAAATTTTTCGAATATGTCATCAGTGTAAGTTGGTCTCCACTGTCGTCACGTAAACATGCACAGCCGTAACCCGGTGCAATATAAAACGGCGTGAATGGTCGTATTGTGTAAATGTAAGGTACGGAATGGTCTCCCTATTATAAATGACCTGGAGAAGGGGTGCGGCCCGCCCCCTTTAAAAAAAATACGTAAATTCACTCGTTTAACCTTCCAGCCTTTCGCGACCGTCAACGAGCATATATAGTTGTCGCGATATTCTCAAACGTGACAAATGACGACTTTTTCATCAACAAAAATGGTCTTATGTAGAACAAATAAATTGTATAAAAAATGATTGAGTGATTGAAACTTCTATTGGACCAAATATGATGTGCTCTCGCTTTTCGTTGCGTTGCTGGCTCTGATACCGCGAGCGCTGTATATGTTTACGCAAATATAAAAGTAAAACAAACGTTATTGCATTAAAAAACGGTGCTACTTTATTCAGAAAAAAAAAGGCTTTAGATAGTGAGTGAAAAACATTTTTGCTCATTTTGGTAAGTTTTTTTTCGGCCGCGAAGGGTTAATGAATCCTTAATGTTTATGAAATTCGATATCTCAAGTGATTGTTGTTTCCCTTCTCCACTAAACCACCCCGAGGTGTGAAACTAAGAACGCTATTAACCAAGTCGAGTCATAACCAGCCTAATTTCATCAACTGTGGTAATGCGCATGCAATTTGGCTAACTTTCAATGTAGTAACTGATAGAACACAGAAATTGTAATAGCTCGGTCATGTGCAAGTTCGCGCAACTAGCAATAAGCTTTATTTTATAAGAAAGAAGAAAGGCGTTTTGTCAAACCTGTAGGAAAAGAAAGTCTGCCCAAGTTCTGCACTTGTGCTGATGGACTGGTTAGAGTTGCTGTATAGAAGATTGAAGAATTGAAAATTTTACTATCTCCGAGGAATGCCACAAATAAATGAATTAAGGAACAACTTGATTTGTCCCTCTTTAAAGAGAAACAAGTCGTTGGGTATAGGGGGAGGGGGAGAACTACTTGGAGAGTGCTTCCTCCGCCTTTCGGCCCACTTCAGGGCGGCCTTCTGAATGTCGGGCCTCGAGATGCACAAAGCAGCTGCCCGCTGCTCCTCACTAGAAATCGTTTCAAGAAAGAGGGTATGGGGTGTTTAGGGCACCTCTACAAGGATGTCAGCCTACTGTGTAAGAGACCCAGAATCTGCAAGATTGAGAAGGCTAACTGTTGGGGAGACGACAATAGGATTACCTCAGTGCGAGTGTGTATATAAAAAGGGGTTTACCTGCGGGCCTATACTAGGCCAGTATCGTCCAAGGTTGAAGCCATTAACGTAGGCTGCGCCTTTGCCCCAGCCTGTTGGGTCCAGGTAGGTGTCCAGTACTTTCTGGCCCTTGGGCAGCATGAATGTCCCGAAGAACGCGCCAGGTACACTGCAGTGTCGGCCTGGATTCGAGCTCCCCAGAACGCCTGTCAGATTCCTGATGACGTGTTGCTTGTCCAATGGCAGAGGCTCCATGGTCCACCCGGAAAGCACTTCGTGCCCGAGAGTGACGTTAGAAGTGATTCCCTGTGAATGAAGCCCCTGGTAATATTTTTGCGCACGTTTGTGACCTATTACGTTCGGGGTATATTTTGAATAGTGTTACACGGGAGGCATACAAATCTGGTTGGTTTTTAAAAAGCACTGTCGTTTATGACGTGATGTTTTGAACAGTGGTTCACGTTGGTGATACAAGTCTGGTGTGTTGTAGAACTGTGATATTTAGCGTAATTTGCATTGGCTGATGTATTGTAAATAATTTAATAAGCAGAGACTGCAGAACTAATTTCAGATATAACTACCTGAGGCCATTGAACAAGCACCAAAATCAAGTGACACGCGCACGCACACACACACACACACACACACACACACACACACACACACACACACACACAGCACTTGAACTGCCCTCCACTATAGCGCGCCTCGTAATCATATAGTGGTTTTGGGTCGTAGAATCACCGAAATTATTGTTGTTCAGCGTGAGCACAAAGCGACAAAAACACAGAATCTAGCTTTTCACCTTCACGTCGTGATTACGGAGGCCATAGTTGATCCTGCCTGTGTTTTCCACCAGAATCGTGATGTTCTCGCCAGGGTGTGCCACAATGGGCGCGCTGGTCACGTGGTGATTGTCGCTGAGGACCGCACGCGTATGCGCAGTGAACACGTAGCCTCTGTTCTTAATACCGAGCACAGTCAGAATAGTCGGACTCGCCGGTCTAAACGAACAGCACTTCACCGTATACACGACGTACCCGTACGCTTGGCCCAGCTGTTCGAAAGACAAGGGCCACCGCGACACCACGGGCTTGACGTACCCTTGCTTTTGCAACAAATCTCGAATAACGTCCAGCGACGCGCACGAGTTGAGACTGACGGCACCGATCTTCAACTTCGGCGCCGGGAATGGGGGTGTCTCCTTCGGCAGCGCCACGTAGCGGCCCAGAATATTCCTGATCTTGAAGTAGGTGCTGGTCGGATCGCCCGCTTCCGTCAGGGGCGCCCCGTAGTCGTAGCTCGTCGGTTGAGGCGGTAGATGAGCGCCGTTCTTGAAGCCGAAGTTTGTGCCGCCGTGGAACATGTAGAAGTTGACGGACGCGTTGTACCGCAGTACACGCTCGAGTTGCTCGAGCACTAACTTTTGGTCGACTCGTGCGTGGTGTTCACCCCAGTGGTCCATCCATCCGGAATAGTACTCGGCTACGTACAGAGGGCCTCGCCTCATCTCGCTGCGAACTAACCGAAACATGACGTCGACGTTCTTGTCCGAGCCGAAGTCGGCGGCGACCAACGGGCCCAGGATGCGGTCGCACCTGTAGAGGCATATACAAGGGCATAAGTAGGGTTTTTAAAAATGAGAGATTCACTGGCTATAGGGTAAATCCACCGTTTGTCTCTGGTTTTTTTTCGGAAGCATGATCATTTTGGGTGGCTCTTGCCTATAGAAAAAAATTGGTTTGCTTTGTTAATGCAAACTATAGGCAAGTTATAATGCCAAAATCGTTGCTAACCTGAGTAAGTAACCTGTTGAGAAAAGTATTTATGAGGTGTGCTGCAATAAAGTTTGCCTAGATGTTGAGGCTCCTTAATAAAACTCGTATTTTATGGGCACACGTTGGGCACTATATGTTCCGAGTGCTGAACATCAAGGGCACGTGAGGAAAACGCAGCCATTATTTTTAATCGTCATCAGCCACAGCATGACTAACGCTTCTTCGCCATATTCCTACGGGGAGATATGACGTTAACGCATATATTATAGCATGGTAAAAGAGGGAATCAACAACCAGGTGCCACATAATGCGAACTGCGTTACTAGCGAGTCGTTGAATGCTTCCAAGCCACCAGAAAATGCACCGACATGATTCTTCATGGTCATCAACGCAACTTCAAAAAAAGTGAACATAAAGCCTCGCGGGTGCGTCACAGCAATGGTACCACACTTATCCCATAGTTACCAATAATGGCATACTGTATGCTTCCAAACTTCAAAAAATATGAAGATTCATAGTGTAGTAGGTACTTCGCAAGTGTACTGGTATCCCTATTGCAAAATCAGCGTCAGGTCAGTACGTTTTTTTTGGCACAGGTACACGCTTGTAATAACTGGCACTTCGCTGGGCGCATTGGGAAAAGGCTGTGTGGCACTGGTAGCGGTGCTGGCTCAACTGCTGTGATGCTGGTGCACACTGCGAAGCGCTGGAAGCGCTGGAATTTTCACTGACAAGCGCTGATGAATACTGGAGCACGCTCTGTTTCTACCATGCACCTTTTTCGCATATTCCCCCCAGTATACCGGCCATAGTCGCATCATCCGTGCATTGCTGTAACGATTCCAAGTTGCAGTGTTTGTAAGCCTGGAGCTGCACGCCACTCTTAACAGAAACAAGAAATTGTTTCTGCCGCAAAGTTGAATAAACTTCAATGAGCTCTCTCGATCGCTTCGTAAGGTTTCCCGGCGGAGGAGAGAAGAAAAGCTGTCGTTCGATTCCGCCACACCACATATATGTATGCCTGGCCATGCTTGTCCTTCTACCTACTTCAGATAAGAGTTAGAAATGTTCCGCAGCTCAAATGCAGAATGTTCAACCATCCCAGCTCACCGCGTCGAGAGCGGTCTTACTCAGTGCCCGGCCCAGCGAGCATTAAACCTGTCGTGCCGGCCACGTTGGTATATATGTTACCGGCGCTTCTTGCTTCATGCACACACAACATTAAAGTGTGAGAATAACTGTGAAGTACAGTTTAGGCATCCATGAACCTAAATCAACTATTTTGTCTTGTGTCGATGTTCGCACAAGGAGCGCTGACGATCGAACGTTGTGCTTTCAGCTATATACGCAGGCTGTCACCGAAAGCTGCCTGCCGCACTTAGCCGGTACTTCTCCGACTGATATGTAAGAACACGCAATTTCCAATTGGTAATTTGGTACGCCTTCGTGAGTTGACTCCCTGGCATACGTTTTTAGGGGATTGCATTATTATTTCTGGGGATCACATTAGTAATTGTTGCTATTGATATAACTGCATATATCTGTACACTGGCACGCCCACTGTATACTGCCAGCGTAGGCTAGAAAAACGACTGTCGCTCTATATCGCCACTTCATAAATGCATGCCTGGCAATGATTGACCTTCTACTTACTTGAGGTACAGTTTAGGTAACAGTTATAAATGTTGCGAAGCTCAAATGCAGAAACTTCAAGCATCGCAACTCAGCTGCTTCGAAAGTGGCCTTATTCAGTGCATCGTCCCAGCGAGGCCTATCGTGCCGGCCGCGTTGGTGTACATGCTACCGGCGCTTTTTACTTTAGGTAGGCACATTTCTAAAGTGTAAGAATGACTGTAAAGTACAGTTTAGACATCGCTAAGCCTAAATGGACCATTTATCCACGTGTGCGGTGCCCGCACCAGGAGCGGCGATGATCGATCTGTCGTGCTTTCAGCAACGCAGGCTATCACCAAAAGCTTCCTTCTGAGCGCAGGAGCCGGTACTTCTCTGACTCGTACGTAAGGACACGCAATTTTGAGTTGGTATTTTCGTACGCGTTAGTCATTTTTTTGGTGGTTTCTTAGTTGCAGGTGTCGATATAACTGCAAATATTTAATCTGGCACGCCGGATGTGTGCTGCTACATCGTCGCTTGCGCGAGAAAAAAAAAACAAACTCGATATTCACTCTTGTGTGCAGATATCTACCGAACAAGACATTTAAATCATCTGTACATGTTGACCAGTAGCAAGTGCGAAAACCGACTGTCAAAGGAAAAAAAAAAACTATTGCCAGCGACAGCTGATAATCTGTGGCTGCTCCTCCCGTCAATTTGAGATTTTTCAGAGTTGAGATGTGGGTGCTTCAAAACTTTGCGCTCTAGCTAATATCCGCACGTCATTCGGTGCCCGGAAGCCGGTCGTCACTGTCGAATGAAGATGCAACTATTATTTGGGAAGCAATATCGTGTCAGTCTTAACTGTGCCACTTGTAAACATGAAGTTGAATGGCGTGTTGTTCGGATAGATTGTAATTTTACAAGCCCAAATGCATGTTCTGGCGTGGCGTAGTTGGTAGCATATTCTGTTCAAGATCAGGCAGTGTGAGTTCGAATACCTTCAGGGTACTGTTTATTTATTTTTATATTTTTTTATTTTTTTCATTGTGAGTGCGCGCTATAATATTTATTTATTTATTTATTTATTTATTTATTTATTTATTTATTTATTTATTTATTTATTTATTTATTTATTTATGGCGAATGGGCTACCCCTTTTTCACCCTGTGAAGCCATTTTGCGCAGAGTACTGGGACGCTGCAGCGGCAGCGTCCCAGTATTTGCGCTGGGAAACGCTGGTACCAGCGCCATACAGGGCCCATAATCAGGCATGGCGCTGGACGCTGGTACGCAGTCGCACTGGTACCAGCGTCCAACGCCAATAGGGATAAGTTGCCAAAAAGGCTCATAAGATCCCCATGATCTGTTGCCTCAGGATCTCTGTGATGTTTTTTCTCTCATACTAATGCATATAATATGGCTTGGTAGGAGAGTAAGATAATGACCGCGCGTCACATAACGGGAATTGCGTAACTGGTAGGTCGTTCAAAGCTTTGAGCTCATTACAAATGACTCGGCCATTATTCTTTATCAGCCGCCGCATCAGCAAAGTGTACATAATGCTTTGCGCATGTGTAGTGGGTGCCTCCATTTTCTGCAGAATGACTAATAATGCTGTAACGGGTGTTTCACCGAGTGGACAAAAAAATACTATTTATGTCGTAGTAGGTACCCTGATAGTGCAGTCGTAATGGTACCCTGCGAGATTTTACAGCTATGAATAGTGCTGTTTCAGCTTTCGCTGTGACAGTGCTGCGCTTTCTGCGTGGACTGGGTGTGTTCTTGTTTTTTTTTGTTTTTAGAGAGAGAAAGACAGAAAAGATTAATATGGGGGAGATGCGGGGTAGTGAAACAGAATTGCAAGATCCTGTTTGCTACTCGTCACTGAGGAGAGGGGGTAAAGGGAAAATAAACCTAAAGAGCGGATATGTTTTATTATTTCTTTTTTCTTTCTTTTTTGAAAAAGTAATTTGATTGTGATAAGTAAACTTGGAAGCATTTCACATATTGTCAAGAAAAACGACAAACTACTCGAGAAAAAGTGAGTGCTGTCTTTTATGCCGAAACGGTACAATTAGATTGACATTTAAGCAAGACAGGCTGCGCATTGGTGACATTATTTGAAAAAAACGCGCACTTACGCCACATTTTAAGTGCGAAGCATTTCTTACCGAACTTCGGCGACTTTGAGCGTATCTCTCTACCTATCTAGCCGCTTACGTTTGGGTGCTCTCGTGGTCACCCCCTTAACTTGGCGGGAACCAAAATTAGCATGAGAGGGTAGGATGATTTGACGAATATGACGCTCTGATCAAGACATGAATAGTGTCACAATGCCGTCGCGTACGTCGTCAAACACTTCCCGTCAGACAATGGCACATACTCACGGGTGGGTACGTGCCGTTGGTAAGCGGGTATGTGCCACAGGTGATTGACCCTTAGTATCTACCTAGGAACGGCGAGAACACACATGTTCGATTTTAACGCGTGAGCGTGAAGCAATACCCGCCGTCGCTAGCGTCAACCCAACGAAGGCATAGATTAAATGGCAGTGTTAAGAAAAACTTGACATAGGCAGCGTTGGCCACCCGACGAATGCAAATAATAAATTTCATGGTCCCAGCAGGAATCGAACCCAAGCATTCTTCGTGGTAGTCAAGCATTCTACCACGGAGCTACGCCAGGTCTCGGAACTACTTTTCAAATAGACGCTAATCTTCGTGAAATGTCACTAGTAGTTGCAGTGCTGCCTGCCCAATTTTATAAACATTACATATGTACTCCTTTCATACAGCCGTCACGTCGGGTAAACGTCAAGTGTAGTGAGATGCCATGTGCTGAAATTGATTTAGGTAGCAGTGTCAAGGGCCAGCATCTTCGCGAGCATCAGCGCTTCATATCAGCTTCTGGGGTTGCTAAAACGCATTTCCAGCTGACATCGTTGGCCAAGTGGAAAAATGGTTATATAAACATCTGCGACTCTTATACATATTACTCTGCATGCAACATTTGTACATATATTTAGCATCATGTGACTTGTCGCTAAAAAAAATGCAACATGGTCATTTTTCCTCCGCGTGCTTCGCATAAAGTTGATTCCCAGGCACGTAGGATCTACCGAATTTTTTTTATAATAGTCATGGCCAAATAGCACCGACTAGACGTATAACAATTATTATCTTACCCATAGAAGGTGGAGTTAGGCTCATCTGTCCTGAACAACACAACGTCCTGACCGAGGTAGCGTTGACTCAGATAGACGAGGTGGCGCATGTAGGAGCTGTCGCACAAAGCGTAGTAGCCGTACTCGTTTTCTACTTGCACGAGCACAATGGGACCGCCGTTCTTGTAGAGGAACGGCCGGGCCAAAGGGAGGAGGACGTGAAACCACTTGTCGACGCGTTTGATGAAGGAGGCGTCCGAAGACCTGTACCTCATGGCGGGATCAATCCTCAGCAGCCAGTATGGCAGTCCACCGTTGTCCCTTTCCGCGCATATGTAGGGACCCGGTCTGAAGACGACGAGTAGGCCGACGTCCTTGGCGACATCCAGGAAGGCTCTCAAGTCGTAGTCTCCCTCGAAGTTGAACGTGCCTGGTTCCACTTCGTGTCCACTCCACTCGGCGTAGACGTCGACCGCGTTCAAGCCTGCGAATCGCATCTTTAGCAGGCGGTCCTTCCAGTACGCCCTCGGTACGCGGAAGTAGTGCAGAGAACCGGAAATGATGCGGAAGGGCTTGCCGTCTTTGAGGAACTGATTGTTGGCGTAGTCTACGGTGAAGGAGCGGCGGTGTGAGAAGGACTCGCCGCCTGGGGATGTCCAAGCTATTGTTAGCATAAAAACGAGCCCACTCAACTCAGCCATGTCACTTCAATACGCTCATATGCGTTGCTCCAGTATCACTATGGGTCTGGCAAGCGTTTATCCACAAGTGGACGTTTCTGCGTCGCCTTTGCGCAGGTATCCAGTGTCACCGAACTTACGCTATACTCGGGTGCAATCTAAGAAGACAATGTCATCTCAACTCACTGCCGTCGCTACGCGTTCGACAGAACTTGCTTCACTTCTTCGTCCAGTAGCGTTGGCTTATTTTCGTGAAGTCATACACTTCTCGAGTGTTTCAGCTAGTTGAATTTCCCATCCGGACACACGCTTGAACTCCTGGTTTCGGGATTGAAACTTCAATGCCCTGGTAAATTTCCTCAGTGATTTTGAAGCAGCTGCTCAGCCAAGCGTATTCTTCGATGCAGTAATGACGAACCTTTAACTCTAATGAGGCGTAGTACTTATTGTAGTTGAGTGTTTCCTGCTTGAGTTAAACAGCTAGCATTACTCTTTCAGAGTAGACACTCTGTGGTTTTGTAAGCGGAACTGGCATTTTTTCATTAGGTTGTAACCTAACACAGAATATTTGAAGCCGTTGAGAACAAGAAGAAAGAAAACGGGCGTGTTTTCAAGGGCAAGTCGTTTTGATTGTTATAAAATATGGAGCGAATATAGAAACGTGGCCTCTTTCGGCGACCTTATTTTGAACCTGAAGAGCGCTCATTACACTTTAGAAAGCATACGAGAAAGAACGTTGGCATAGCTTTGATTGTAACTGCACGAAATTCTCGGGCTCAAATTCACACGAAACACGCCCGCCAGCGACGGAGAATAAGGTTGAAGGCTCGTATGAAGAGAATGCTGATTGCGGGACAAGTATAGCTTCATTCATACGGGCCGAGTATAGAAGTGCTCAAGCGCTCACGCCAGCTGCTTTTGATGAAATTGATATACTTTAACTTTGGCACGAAAGGTTGAGGAGAAGTTTTACGGCGTGTGCCGATAAATTAACTATCAATGTAGCCTAGATAGTGGTCGGGTGCGAATGTACCACTATGGATAGTTAAATAGTATGTATTGTGAATACTGTAAATCTTCAAAGTAAATGTCTGAACAAGCTGTTCTGACGAGCCTTAGCTTCCACAGTTTAATGCCATAGGAAGATCAATATTAGTCCTACATTGTACACCATACGCTGTCTCAAGTCGTTTTCTGAAGACGTACACAAATTCATGCCGGCTCTCAGGTTAATTTTCAATGTAATTGAGAATAATAGCACAAACAGTTTGTCAATTCACGTTACAGGTGGGGACCAATGCATGGAAGCGAAATGCTGTGCACACTTTTTATGGAACGCAAGGTTGGCCGAATTGTAGCCTTAAACAATAATTAATCTACATCTTTAATCCCTTTACATAAATTTTTCGAAAAGTAATTCCCTTTTGTTTAAATTACAGCGGGTTCAATCATGTGAGCAATAAGCTGACATAGGCCTAGATGATGTCACATCCACACTGTAATTTCCGATATCTTTGTTCCACGGTTCTCAGATGAACTTTATTCTGATTAGCTTGTCTCTTTTTACTTATCCTTGTTGTTTTTTCTTGATCTTCATGCCATAAAGAAAGCGCGCATGCGATGTTTAGTAATAATTAGTCAGAAATAATTGGAAAAGCAATCAGTAAGCTTCTTGGGGTTACTCACCTGAATGAATTCAACAGGTAACTAAAATGCGAGCCCACAAACAGATTTCTCACATCACTCACTACGGCAGAAAGGAACGTAGTTCACTTGATTTCGTTACTACCAACTTAGTGCCAAGTATGATAAAAAAACACAACTATGTTAGACTGACTGGTCGAAGTTTTGATTGCTGCAGATACGTAAATTAGAGGTGAACTTCATCACTACTTCATGGTCGTCATATTTATTGATACTGCGTGTTTCATCACGTGGGTTCTCACACGAATTCCACGTGTCACTTGTTAGCCTCCCAGGGTTGTCGTGTCGCCAGGTACTGGTCCATCGATGTTCGGCATGTCCACGAAACTAACGGTTCGTTTGCCTTGGGGCGGGGACTCTGTCTCGAAGAGCATCACGGTGTTTTCTTCCGGATACGGGCGGAGCAGGACACCGGGCACGTACAGCGTCACCTGCAATAGTTTACGAGACCTACCTTGTGGTAAACGGACCAACAACCGATTGTAACAGCGGTGCTTTTCGAGCGTTTTGTTAGAGCTGTGTGGTGCTGACAAAAACTGCGAATAGCTATGACGTCACCTAGCAGCGAAAAGATAACCTTCGCAATCCTACGCTTGCACTCGATTGATATGTGGGGTTTAACGTCTCAAAACCACCATATGATTATGAGAGACGCCGTAGTGGAGGGCTCCGGAAATTTCGACCACCTGGGGTTCTTTAACGTGCACCCAAATCTGAGCACACGGGCCTACAACATTTCCGCGTCCATCGGAAATACAGCCGCCGCAGCCGGGATTTGAACCCGCGACCTGCGGGTCAGCAGCCGAGTACCTTAGCCACTATACCACCGCGGCGGGGCAAACGCTGATGTCTGTCAGCCCCGCCTCCGTAGATGAATTGTCATTGAGCATAGCAATGACGTCAACTCCCGAAAACCAAGTTAAGCTCAGTGAAGACTATTTGAGCCTGACTGAATCAACTTAAGCATAGTTTAGCCTAATTCCGACAAGCTCAATGGGGTCAGTTCAATTAAGACTAATATTGACTAAACACAATTGAATAATTAAGCCTTAGCTCAGTTTAAACGACTACTGCTAATTATGTTGTTCCTAATTAAGGAGTGTAATAGGATTTCGTACATTTGGGCCTTATTGAACTAAATCAGTCAGCAGGTATATCAATCCTAGCATACAAAGATGGGAAGATAAAGAGACAGATGTAAAGGGACAAAAAGAAAACGCCTATGGCACAGCCATTTGTGTTACATACATAGCAAGCGGGTGGGAAAGGGCATGAAGGAAAGGAAGACAAAACCACCAGCTCTTCGGTTTCGACTCTCGAGTCGTCGTACCACTCATGCGTTGCTGTCCTGATTCTTCCACGATATGTGTTTTCTCCAGCGCTACGGAAAGCTTAGGGTCACGCTGTCTAATCACGAAATCCTAACGTGGAGATCGCCGTGAAAAGCAATCAAAATTGTTCGATCGGCGGCGACTATGAAGTCGTATGCACTCAACACCCGCTGCAAACAGTTCGAGACGGTCCGCCTCGGTGGAACAGTGGCAAGGGTGCTGAACTATATACTGACCCCAATGTCATGGAATACGGAATGGCGGCCGTGGTCACCGCATTTCGATCGAGGCAAAATGCTAGATGCCCGTGTGAAAGCAGTGCACGCTAACGATCAAAATTTCCGGAGCCCTCCATTACGGCGACTCTCGAAAGCATATCGTGGTTCTGATTGTGAGATGCAACACGCCAGGATATTATTATTATTATTATTATTATTATTATTATTATTATTATTATTATTATTATTATTATTATTATTATTATTATTATTATTATTATTATTATTATTATTATTATTATTATTATTATTATTATTATTATTATTATTATTATTATATCATTAACCGTGGAAGATGAGCACGAGAGGTCTGTGCTTGAGAGCTAATGTTTTGCTGCGCAAGTGTTTTACTATGTAAGCAGCACAGAATGAACCGGTGATTGATGATACATACTCAAGTTCTGAACGCTATTTATGTTGCGCATGAAAGTATCAGACTGCGTAGAACGCAGTGAACGTATCAATACACCAGCTTGAAGACACATACACTGATCTGCGTCACATCACCTTTTTATGTGTGTGTGTGTGTGTGTGTGGCTTGCAAATAGAATTCGAACGTATAAACTCTACTCGGATACAACCACAGTAGAATCGAAGCTCCAATGCTTGACACTGGGTAGAACTAAGCTAATTTATTTGTCTCCAAAATTTTGGCATCTATATTTGTGAATTGCATGTGTTTTTAAACACTACATAACAATGCATGGCACAAAGAGTTAGTATGCATTTTGTTTGCCCTATATACAAATATTGCTTTTATCCTCTCATAGTCTGGTTATCACCTTTTCTACCATTAATATCGCATTTCCCCGCGTGAAAGTGCTTAGTGTAGACAGGAAGTGAACTCCCGATGTAACTTACCTGTGGTCCGATGCTCGGCCAGTATCGCCCCAGGTTGAAGCCGTTGACAAAGGCGACGCCTTTTCCCCAACCCGTCGGGTCTAGGAAGGTGTCCAACGTCTTCTGACCATTGGGCAGCTTGAACGTTCCGAAGAATGCGCCGGGAGCCGAGCACGGTGACAAGACGTTCGATGCGGCAAATACGTCGGTGAGGTGCGTCGCCACATTTGATTTGTCCAAAGGCACTGGCTCCATGGTCCAGCCGGAGAGGACGCGCTTGTTCAGGGTTACGTTAGAGACGATTCCCTGCGTAGATCGAATGCATACTACTACTACTACTACTACTACTACTACTACTACTACTACTACTACTACTACTACTACTACTACTACTACTACTACTACTGCGCTGATACTTTTGCTACTTTCTCCACTTTTTCTGCACTTGGCTAAGTTGGCTACATTTTTTTCCTCCTCAGTGAAGCGTGGGAGGCTGCGATCTCCCAGCCGGACCTGGTCGAGCAGCGTCAACTCGTCGCTCGAGCTCGGCGGGCTGTCCAAGCCAGAGCGTTCCTGGAATAAGGGACCCTCCCACCTTCACTCACAAGCTTCATTCAATAAATGTTTCTCTCTCTCTTTACCCATTTCTTGGCTATTCTTTGTATTTTTGACCTCGAAACCCTGTCTAAGAACCTAGTTGCCCCGCCGCGGTGGTCTCGTGGCTAACTTACTTGGTTGCTGACCCGCAAGTCTAGGGATCGAGTCCCGGCTGCGGCGGTTGCATTTTCGATAGTGGCGAAAACGCTGTAGGCCCGTGTGCTCAGGTTTGGGTACACGTTAACAAACTCAATCTGGTAGAAATTTCCGGAGCCCTCCAGTATGGCGTCTCTCATAATCATATGGTCGTTTTCGGACGTAAAACCTTACATTTCAAGGGCCAAGTTCTCGCTGGATCACTTAATGCCCCCAATGGACATTGTTTCTCTTTATCGTGTGGATGTACTTTGTGAGAATCTCATGCTAGCGTGGAGTTTGACGTTTTTTCCCCAGAAGTGCTTCTCTTACGCCGTTATCTTGCGCTATACACTGGTCGTCCAAGAACCCTGAGTCCTTTCGCACCTCAGTTTCCTGACCATCTCACCTGCTTTCATTATCAAATCTGCTACCAACACTTTGACGTCTAACAAATGAGGTAGTTTCATAAGGACTTATCCTTTCTTGTGCTTCGTAGTGATTGGCAATATTTAGTAATTGGGAAGTTTTGCATTTAGGATATCACTTTGCTTTTCAGACATATCAGAAATAGACTATTCTAATGTTATGAGATAAACACGTACTTCGCTCTACTCTCTCCCCTCATCATTGCCCGCTTCCTCACCCTCACTTCTATTTCTCGCCCCCTTGCTATACTGTACTACTGTATGCTATACATGGCTGTACTATAGACGACTTTCCCTGTGTGATGTTATACATTTATATGCTATGCTTTACCCTTTCCCCTCATCTATTCCTGTCTTCTGAACCTCACATCGATTCTCCTCACCCTCAGTTTTCTTTCTCACCCCCTGTGGCTATGTTTTGCAGGATATTGTGTGAGTGACACCAACGGCGTGAAACAACAGCTCGACTCTAAATTTCTGTGCAACTACTACACTCCTCATACTCGGGAATTATTTATTAATTCATTTATTTATTTATCGAAAAATACCTGCAGCGCCCGAAGACATTATAGCAGGGAAAAATACACTGCGTAATATATGCTTACAAAAAATAACTATTCAAAAACAAGATGAACACAAAACAGATCATAACAAACATGTAGCTATAAGTGTAACAGTATGCTCCTGAAGGACGCTTCAGTGCGGCAGTCTGCAATCTCCTGCAATTTCTCATTAAAGCGTGTCTTTATGGGAATCGAGGTGACTTCCGTTCAGTTGGGGTATTACACAAGGAAGAAAGGAGAAAGCAGAATCAGACAGAGCAGCCCCAACTCTCCTGCTTCTATTATTTGGAAATGCTGCTAAATTATAGCGTGGTACCCTTCAGATTTTCTCACCTTCATGTCGTGATTCCCAGCTCCCACGTTTATGCGGCCCATGTTTTCTACCAGAATGGTGATGTTCTGGTCGCTCTGAACCACCACAGGAACGTTGTACACGTCTCGATCAGCGCTCACCACAGCCCTTGTCTGGGAAGTGAACACGTATCCCCTGTCCTTGATTCCCGGAACACCCAACATTGCCGGACTCGATGGTCGAAATGACACCCGCGTCGTGTACACCACGTAACCGAAAGCGTGACCAAGCTCCTCAAACGACAGTGGTCGGTGTGACGACACGGGGGTGACGTAACCTTTTGCACGCAAAAAACTGCGGATAGCATCGAGTGTAACGCAGGAGTTCAGATTTACGGCACCGATCTTCAACTTGGGTGCACAGACGGGTAGCGTTCCGTTCGGAAGCGGCAAGTAGCGACCGACAACTTCTCTTATCTTGAAATAGGTGTCACTGGGGTCGCCGGCTTCTGTCAGAGGTGCTCCGTAGTCGTAACTCGTAGGCTGCGGTAGTGGATCGGCGCCGTTCGTGAATCCGAAGTTTGTTCCTCCGTGAAACATGTAAAAGTTAATCGACGCGTTTCGCTGTAGTATCTTCTCGAAGGTCTTCATCACGAGAGCCTGGTCCACTTTAGCGTGACGCTGGCCCCAGTGGTCTAGCCATCCGGGATAATACTCCGTCACTACAAGCGGACCTTGTTTCATGGCTCTCCTTACAGCCGTGAACTGGGCGTCCACGTCTGCGTTCGCACCGAAGTCGGCGGTCACCAGTGTTCCTTCGACGCTGTCGCACCTGTAGGCGGCGTCACTCGGAGTGTCGGTCCTAAACAAAATGACGTCCTCGCCAAGGTATCTTCGCGTAATGTTGACTAGGTGTCGCATGTAATTCTTGTCACAGGTGATGTACTGACCGTACTCGTTTTCCACCTGCACCGTGATGATTGGGCCACCGTTCTTATAAAGGTACGGCTCTATCATCGGAAGCAGTACGCCGAAAAACGTGTCCACGCGAGAGAGGTATGAAGGGTCCGAAGACCTGTACTTCATGTTTGGGTTCAACCTCAGGAGCCAGTATGGCAAACCACCGTTGTCTCTCTCAGCGCATATGTACGGGCCCGGTCTGAAGATCACGAACAAGCCGACTTTCTTCGCGATGTCCAGGAAGGTCTTCAGGTCGTAGTCGCCCTCGAAGTAGAACTTTCCGGGTTCTGGTTCGTGGCCGCTCCATTCCACGTACGTTTGAAGCGCGTTGAGGCCTCCTAGTCTCATCTTTTCCATGCGGTCTTGCCAGTAAGCCGTGGGAACACGGAAGTAGTGCAGGGAGCCTGAAATGTAGCGGAAGGGCTGGCCGTCTTTGAGGAACTGGTTGTTGGCGTAGTCGACAGTGAAAGACGGTCTGTTCGAGTAGCAGCTGGAGCACGCTAACAACGACGTTACCAACGACACGAGTGCGGTAAGCCGAGACATGCCTGTGGAAGCTGTTCCCGTGCTGATTCCTTTCGTCTCGGCTGAGTCGCGGTGCAATCCGAGCACGACGTATCTGCCTCTTTATCTGGGGTCCGACCGCACGGGTTAGGACATAGGGAATGTTGTGCCAGGAGCGTAGCTTAAAATTGATAGTTGCCACAGTAATGGCTTCGTGCAACGGAAGTAGGTGTTGTGAGTTGTCGTGGTATCGTTAGCGGCATTGGACTTCGCAAGAAGACTTACCCCTTCAATTTGCTGGAAAAATACCCGCGTTATTTATTTATTTGTTTGTTTGTTTGTTTGTTTGTTTGTTTGTTTGTTTGTTTGTTTCCATAGACTCATGATTCACACCGACTCAGGGCGATCGGCTAAGAAAGCGTAGTGCACTTTTTCTGTGAGCATTATAACTATGTGTAAAATGAATTTGTATCATTCTCGCTCATTTGTTACGTTTGATGATGATTCATGTTTTTGTTTTACCTGATGGCACTCACCAACAAAGGGCGGCCCCGCCGCGGTGGTCTAGTGGCTAAGGCACTCGGCTGCTGACCCGCAGGGCGCGGGTTCGAATCCCGGCTGCGGCGGCTGCATTTCCGATGGAGGCGGAAATGTTGTAGGCCCGTGTGCTCAGATTTGGGTGCACGTTAAAGAACCCCAGGTGGTCTAAATTTCCGGAGCCCTCCACTACGGCGTCTCTCATAATCATGTAGTGGTTTTGGGACGTTAAACCCCACATATCAATCAATCACCAACAAAGGGGGATGGGCCAAGAGCCAAGATCCAGAAGTTTAAGGTGAAGACCTTCGCAGTTAAAAGCTTTGCAAGGTTAGACTTAAAATGAAACAAATCGTCTTTTGAATATTGCTTAACACCCACGCTGTCATTCCACCAGATGTGAAAAGTGACGGAAATAATTATTAATTTCTAGTTTAAAGGATTGTTACGTGGTCTCAGCCGACCATCGTGACTGATACCTTGCACTACACTGCGTGACATGGGCGTACATTTACTCCCGGCATGACACTGCTGGGTACTCGCCATTTTACCTTTTGTTTGAACGCGAACCAACGTTATCGTTGGATACATTCCTGTCGAGTACTGCACAGTCTACCTCTGTATATGCACGCGACGCTATTGCCCGCGCTGACCATGCTCGTCAGCTTGCCCGCAGCAGATTAACACGGCTTCCCAATACTTGCAGAAGCATTATTGCTACGAGTGGCATCGCGATGAACAATTTCCGATGGGTCTCCTCGTTCTACTTTGGTCTTTTACGCGACATGTAGGCCTTTCATAGAAGCTTTTTCTCGTTTCATGGGCCCATACCGTGTGCTTCGACGAGTGACAGACGTTACAAACGAAATTGTTCTTCATGATTGCTCAATCTCTTCTGCTCTGTTGTCCCTGGACGTCGTCCATGCATCGAGGCTCAAACGTTACCACACTGATCCTGCTGTGGCCCCGTATGCTCACCCGGTCAGCGCTTTTGTCACCGGGGGTTGTGTTACGTGATTTTGGCTGGTGGTAACAAGGTGTGGGACATACCCTGAAATGCACCTCAGACTGGAAGGGAAGAGGTTGACTTTGTTTGTGAACTGTGTTATGGCTACGCACTCAACAACATGCAGAAATGATTCGAGACTAACACGCTACTTTCTACTGATGATGATGATGTCGATCCTTTCATTCCTGGGACTCGCCCACACAGGGGTTCTGCCAAAAACCGGGTGGCAGGATTTTTAAGTTAGCGGGTATGGATCTGAAAACCTCCAAAGAAGATTAGGTTTATACAATTAATGAAAGCTAATGAATGAAAATACTGCACGAGCAAGCGGTCAGGAAATCGTATAAGCTCGGAGCCGAAAAGAACAATAAGAATATACTAACAAGGTGACCTTTTAGGGGCGAAGCTCCTTAAGCCGTGGGTCTGTCCATTCCTTGCTTGTATGTATTTAGTAGTACGTAACCACCGGTGGCACATACCTGCTTTAGAGCGGGTATGTGCCACAGGGGATGCGAGAATGGAGATGGTGGTACTTGGAGTCTTCACTAGATGGACGCATGGATGGACTGATGGACAGACACACTAGCTGATGGACGGACGGATATATATACGCGCGGACGTACGGATGGATCGCCGCACAAACAGACGCACAGACAGATGATAGACGGACTCACGGACGGACTCACGGAAAGACGCACGGACAGACGGACGGATGGACTCACGGACGGACTCACTGATGGATACACGGACAGACGGACGGACACATGGATAGACGCACGAATGATCAAGCGGGCGGACGGAAGCAAGAACGAACGGGCTGACGGACGCTTCGCCCCACTGATCATCATACACTTCTTGGATATGCTGTGATTTTTTGTTTCCATAGTGTACGCAAACACAGCAGAGCAAACCTCCGTGTGACTGTAAACTAACGCAATCCCTCCAAAGGATGCAATTACGGCAGCATTATTTCTAAACCTGGCTTTTCGATTGGATCGACAAAGTATCTTTTCTTTTAATAAGAATATCAGTGACAGAATAAAAAGAGATGTTCCATCGTTTTTATTTTAATTTCTTATTTTTTTGCAAAAGGTGCAAAAGGTCCTAAAGATGATTTGGTTAATGAGTCTGCCATTCGATTCGGATAAATCGCGCGGTTATTGTTTCTATGTGGATGAATCAGTGTATCTAGCAGTCATCGTCATCTTTTTCGACCTCCTTTTATTTGAAACGTGCTCTGGTGCACGTGCCTTGTTCTTCGTGCTGGCAGGTATTAAAATATAGAAGAGTAAAAATGGTTTCTTCTGCTCCTAGTATGGGTCCGTGCAGTTCTCATATTTTTTCGTCCGCTACTCGCGCTTCGCCCTAGCGGACACAACCTCCGTCCCTGTAATGAAATATGTCAGATCGATCCAGTCTCAATCTTTGATAGAAACCCGCACGTCAATGCAATCGATTGGACGTCTTGTCTTTGATCTGTCTCAGCTGAAACACTGAATTGTTCTGAATCTTTTTTCTCATCTCTGGGTCGGAATACATCCACCTAAAACGCAATCTTTATTCACATTACATCGAAAAAAAAAACAAAAACTTGACAGGCCTGTTCTCACAATCAACTGGGTGATCAGGCCGAAAACGGCTCAGAGGCCCATGACTTCCGATGAGAGCACAGACGTTGACTGAAGAAACATTCATTCGTGCTGAAAACTTGGATGATGACGACGAATGACGATGATGATGATGATGATGATGATGATGATGATGATGATGATGATGATGAATGGCCCCCACCCACAAAAGGGATGGGCCAAGAACTTGATGGCATGATGCTTAAAGCACTGAAACTAAAACGAATATCAAAAATCAGTTTAGACATATAATTGAGAGGAAATAAAAATGCTTACTGAGCAAGGGTTCAAACCATCTATGCTTCCTGATTAAAATAACTACGATTCAGAGACTAAGAATCTCATTAAGTGAGGATAGACATACATGGTGATCTTTATATTGCTTTGATGATGATGATGATCCTTTAGCTTTGCTGGCACTCGCCCACAAAGGGGGATCGGCCAAGAACCGGGCGGCAGGATCATCAAGTGAGTTAGTTACGAGTCAGGCATTCAGGTAGTCTCGAAGCCGTAAATAATAATAACAATAGACTATCAAGGTAATCTCTTTGTTGCCATTATGTACGCACACACGGCAGAGTAAACCTCCCTGTGGCTATAAGCTAATGTAATCCCTCCGAAAAATAATGTTACTTCCACGTTTATTTTTAAACCTAGTTCGAACACGTATCTTTTTCTTTGATAAGAATATCGTTGACATGTAGTCAAACACAGTAGAGAAAAGACGAAAGCGATATTTTGCTTTTTTTTCCTTCTCAGTAGACTATATTTATCCCCCCAGGCCCAAAGCCAGGAAGCTTTCTGTTTTTTTATTGGTGGGGGTGGAGAGAACTTGTCGAAAACATTGAAAAACACCTATTTTTATTACCTGTTCTCGGTAAAACAACCCCTTCATCCGAATTTTGGGGAGGACGCGTCTCTCATATTCATAGGGTGGTTTTGGGATATTAAACCACACATATCAATTATGGAAGAAGGTTGTCTAGGGCCACAACGAACCCGTGCCCCCCCTCCCCGAAATTTTTCTCACCATGGCATATGGAGCGCGAAATGGCCATTTCAGAGAGGTTCTCCCTCACCCACACACACACACACACACACACACACACACACACACACACACACACACACACACACACACACACACACACACACACACACACACACACACACACACACACACACACACACACACTGAAAAACATTTCTGACTACGACGCCATTGCACCGTTGCAGTTCGTCCTTTTCTGTTCTGAGCCTGTTCTACTCTCCTTACTACCTCCAACATGAGCCTACTTCTGACCAAGCAACAATGACATGCAATAACACGTTACCCCGTGATGTCTGGTGACGTCTTGATGACATCTGAATTTTGTGGCCTGTGACATCGTGATGATGTCATAGAGAGACGCCATTACATTAGAGTAAGTTTCGCTTAGATAGATGATTCCGATAGACAGATGATTTGAACTCCTGAGGTGCACGACTCAACGCACAGCGGGCCGTTCCCACGTTGGAATAACCAAGCCAAGCACGACCGTCGCATCATGGACCCTCCGGACAGCCCACAGTTGATCCCCGGTATCGGGGCTCTTAATAGCGGATAGCCCCTTGTCTTCATTGGATTGGTCCGTGCCCCGCAACGAGGGGCAACGCCAGAGCGTGTGATCTAGGCTAGCGAATTCGTTTCAGTGCCTGCGAGAGCTCTTGGGATAAATGTCGGGACAACTTTTATGGAATGAAGCCCGGCTGGTATATGAACCCGTCTCCAGATAGCCTTAGAGTCAAAGCCTGCGCTTGATTTAACTTCTTGTGAGGAACGGGAAAGTCTCTCATGCCGGGAACAAAGTGCTGTGTAATTTCGTTGTAAGTGCAGTCGATCTCTGTTCTCCACAAATGCGGGCCGGCGGGGGAGTTCTCCGTGCTCGCAAAAAGTGAGACCTCGCGCCTTGGTGTGGGCCAGCTCGTTCAGGTTTGTGGGGTCTTCCCGGATGAATCCCTTGTGGGCTTAGCTTCCTTTTTTTTTCCGAAGCCTGTCCTTGGCTTTTTAGGTATCAAAAATGCACTTGCGAAATTGCTTTGTGTATACAGTTTGAAAGTGAGCGGTGGTAACGTTCAGAGAGAGAGAGAGAGAGAGAGAGAGAAATATTTTAATGAGAAGCTGGAGAGGTTTGCCTGGTTTTTCACCTGACAGGCTACTCCAGTTGCCGGGTGATGACAATGATATCTCCAATGATAAACAAACAACACGCACAGTTACATATACGCATAACAGTCACATAACACATAAATTCACTCACATGCACTGCACTATTTACAACGTTTCGTTCAAGGCTGTGCCCCGTAAGAATGTCAGTAGCGCTTTTTTAGAGTCGCACTGGAGGTGTTCTGCCATGGGCCTAGAATATTTTTTATCTTCAAGTTTATGTCCTGTTGTATTTTTAGGCCATCTTCAGAGACTGTCTCTCTGATGTGAATTTCGTACACTCACAGAGGACATGATTGATGTCTTCAACGACGTTACATTGGGCACAAAATGCTGAGTCGGACAGTCCCATTTTGTTCCTGAAGCAGTACGTACATGCAATGTTTAATCGGGTGCGGTGTAAACACGTTTCATCTTGCCTGTTCAGATTTCGCGGCATCCTGAAGTCGCACGATGGATTGATTTTGTACAGAGGCCCATACTGTTGGCTAGGATTTGTCCAGAGGGATCGCTGGAGGCGCCAGGCATGTGCCGACACTAGCGTTGCTGCGTCTTGCCTCGAGAAAGATATCTCGACGATTCCTGCTGAAGTGTCACGTCCGGCTTTGGCAGCGTCATCAGCCCGACGTTGCCTTGTATTCCGCAGTGGGCAGGTATCCACTGCAGAACAATGCGATGATGGAGGTCACGGGCTTTCTCGCATAGGCGTTCATTCATCCAGTGGTCAAAATCGAATGGTCTACCAGGGCTGAGGACTATTTCACGCAGGTGGTGAAGCTGCTGTTGAGAAGTGCGGCGATGCGAGTTTGTTGGTGCGTCCTGATTAGCTTGTAGTTAATCCTTGGAAAAGCAGAGGACCTTGAAATAGAGAGACAATGTACACACGGGAGAACTTACCGCTGGGTGCTACGTGTCCGTGCTTCTCTATTCCACTGATGGAAGCAGATGCGTACCATCTCATATGGACGTGCCAGCGGTTACAGTCGGAACGCTCCCGTCAACTCCTACAAGCTGGTCTTCTATGCAGTGACACGACCCGTTATGACCGCTGAATGCAGGACAACAGATTCCATAAGACGCCAGGTCACTTCACACACACACTGGCTTATAACAGTGCACGTATAGTACACATATACAAAAAATAGTATGCTTTACAGTCAACTCTATGTCGCAATAAAAAAGACACAGGGTTGCTTCTTACAACAATGAGTTTAATTCCTTGATTGTTTCATAGGTTACGTGACGCCAAAGTTGCCGACGGTCACCCTGCGTTTCATGAGGCATTTACGTGTTTAAAAACGTTTTTCTTTTCCTGATCCTGCCGTACCCCCCCCCCCCCTGGTTACTTTTTAAGTAAAGTGTATAGGCGCTGTCCAAAGTGCCCTCGAAATCAAGGAATGCGCTCCTTATCCCTGTTGTCGTTATGTCTGTTGGGAGCAAGATATTCTGGATCTCGTGAGAGATTGTTGGGCAGCCGTGCGACCAGCCGCATTCTGTTGTGACCACCAAGCTTTTTAAATGAAGCGAGGCTTGTTTGATCCTGCTTAATTGTTAGAGATCATTTGGAACTATAGTAGTTTACGCATGTGCAAACAAATATGTGCAGTATTATTAGCGATGTTTCGCCGTCTTTTTATATACGCGCATTCAGACTACCGCACGAGCTACAATGGCTTCGTTCTTCCCTTGGTGCATTTACATGTACCCAAACGTGGGAACAATTGTAACCACCAGTACCCAGCTGTTTAGCACAACATTGTATCATGTAGACTTTTTTTGTAGTTGAGCTAACTTTGGTGATTTTGTATATTTAGTGCATTTTGTATTTTTCATCATCTAGCGCAGTGGTCGGCTACATACGGCCAGCGGAACACTATATCGCCTCCCGCAAGACATCAGAACATCCCTTCCACACTCCCTACTTACCGATGAGCACCTGTCGACTAACTCAACAACGCTCCAACGACTTGCTGCGTCTGTCGGGGAGTAATATTGATGTAGATATTTTAGAGTTCCCAGCAAAAGTCGCATTGAAAGAGCATTTCTGCATAT
The DNA here is from genome assembly GCF_043290135.1 of Rhipicephalus microplus. Taxonomy (NCBI): domain Eukaryota; kingdom Metazoa; phylum Arthropoda; class Arachnida; order Ixodida; family Ixodidae; genus Rhipicephalus; species Rhipicephalus microplus. The sequence continues at coordinate 14,453,740 of NC_134709.1, read as the reverse complement.
TATAAAGCTTAGCTGCAACAAAGCCTGAGTGATCGTTCATGAGTTGTCACAATCAGCGCTTGAAGCATACGTTCAAGATGTTTGGCCGGCATCTCAATCGACATTTCGCTATACGTCCGTGCTAATTCATATCGTTCTACGTGAAACCCTAGTATCTATCATTATCAGCGTCGCCAGGTACTGGCCCATCAATGTTCGGTACGTCGACGAAACTGACGCTTCTCTTGTCTTCTGGCGTAGACTCTGTCTCGAAGAGCATCACGGTGTTCTCTTCCGGGTGCGGCCGAAGCAGCACACCGGGAACGTACAGGGTCACCTGCAATGGATTCGAAGAAAGTGGAGGTCACAATTTTCAGCTGCAAAAGCATGGACAAATTAAGGAGATGCGTAGGTGCGCGAGTTACCTTGCAGATGCGTGGAGGAACTATCGTTGATTCCATAGGGAAGTATCGTGGTGTAGTGAGAATTCAGCAACTGTACTTGCTGTACACATCCTATGTTAGTTTCAAGCGGCTAACGTTACGTGCACAGTCGGTTAGTTTCCTTGCGACATGGTGGGGACATGCATCGAGAACCCAAGCCAGGCTGGCAAGTTAGAAGGCCTTGCGCACTTGGCTCTCTTACGCGATCTTGAAGGCAAATCTCAAGTGTCCTCCGGGATTTCAATCCTCTCGCAATAATAAATAAATAGATTAATAAATAAATAAAAAAATAAATAAGTATAGTTCACTTTCACTGAAACTTACTTGTGGCCCGATGCTAGGCCAGTATCGCCCGAGGTTAAAGCCGTTGACGAAGGCGACGCCTTTTCCCCAACCCGTCGGGTCAAGGAAGGTGTCCAACGTATTTTGTCCTTCTGGCAGCACGAACTTTCCGAAGAACGCACCGGGAGCTGAACAATTCTGCTCGGCGTTCGGCGTGTTAAAGGCCTCTGCCAGCTGTGTCACCACATCCGACTTGTCCAAAGGCAGTGGTTCCATGGTCCAGCCAGAGAGGACGTGATTGTCCAGGGTGACGTTTTCGATTATTCCCTGCGAAAGCGGTACCCGAGAAGCGTGTCGTTTAAGTTGTATTGAATTTAGCTAGTGCGTATTGACCATTATGCATTGATTAATAGGTCAGTTTTCAAGCCATATTCCAAATTAGGTGTCCCAGAAATCGGGTGTCCACTGTAAAGATGAGGGAACGTGCAAATCACTACTGACATAGCTGTGCCTTGTGTAGAAGCACATGAGGAAGGTCATGTCGGACTACTCGACTATATAACGTACGATTTTGAAACCTTGGACAGTGTGCTTTCAGATGCAAAAGTCAAGTGTGCCCGTGCTGCTGCCATCTCAGCATTGCTTTTTCGTGACGCCATGCTTCTGTGCTGACCCCTTTAACAAAGTAAATCAATAATTTATACTTGGCCAATCCTATATAAATAGACCCTTAAGAATGTAGCCCCCGCGGTAGACCCTAGCAGACGTGGGCGATGGGGACATGGTATGAAAAGAATGCGTTGCTGGGTTAGTGGTATGACAATCTCCATTTTCAAAAAAATATGTTCTACAGACAGGCGCCTACGGGCAGCAAATATCAATAATGAGTCAACAACTGATAAAGTCAGACAAAGCGTACATCATGAGTGTCATGCAAACGTCTATAGAGAGCTTTATCGTGATGAATTTTGTGGCGAAAGGCACCGCGTATCATGGTATGCCAAGTTATTCCAGGTTTCTGTCTAAGCAGGCACTGCCACAGAATACTTCTTTCGGGACTCTTGACGCAGTTCAAAATCCAGGGCTTTTGTTTTAAAGCCTGCTACCGAGAACAATTTACTGTTTAACACAAAAGTAATAAAGTTCATTTCTTCAATTCTGCAGTAGCGATAGTTTAAAGCCAGGAAAGTCACATCAACAACAGATGAATGTCTGCGTTGTGAATGTTCGCCGTAAACTTAATGAGCTTTCCATTTCATGAATCAAGGTATTATTAATTTTAAAGGCTGCTTAACAAACTAAAAACCATCAGCGTCTATTTAACAAAAGCATTTCACATAATTTTCGTGCGCATGCATTTCGCCGAATTTCAATGCTGCATTAATTTTATCTAAACCACTCTACACTTTGATGACCGGAACCAACTCGATCGGCAAGGCTCTTCACTTCATACCTTCATGTCCCGATTTCCTGGTCCGTAATTGATCCTTCCCGTGTTTTCCACCAGAATAGTAATGTTCTGGCCACTCTGAACTACCACGGGCACGCTGTACACCAGCTGATCAGTGCTCACCACAGCCCTCGTCTGGGCAGTGAACACGTATCCCCTGTTCTTAATGCCTGGGACACCCAAGTTAGCCGGACTCGATGGCCGAAATGACACCCGTGTCGTATACACCACGTAACCGAATGCGTGACCGAGCTCCTCGAATGACAGTGGTCGGTGGGAAGACACTGGGGTGACGTAACCTTTGGATCGCAGGAAACTACGGATAGCATCGAGTGTAGCGCACGAGTTCAGATTCACGGCACCGATCTTCAACTTGGGTGCAGGAACGGGTAGCGTTCCATTCGGAAGCGGCATGTAGCGACCGACAACTTCCCTTATCTTGAAGTAGGTGTCGCTAGGGTCGCCGGCTTCTGTCAGAGGCGCTCCATAGTCGTAACTGGTTGGCTGCGGTGGCGGATTGGCCCCGTTCATGAATCCGAAGTTTGTTCCTCCATGAAACATGTAAAAGTTGATTGACGCGTTTCGCTGTAGTATCTTCTCGAAAGTCTTCATCACGAGAGCCTGGTCCACTTTGGCGTGACGCTGGCCCCAGTGGTCTAGCCATCCGGGATAATACTCCGTCACTACAAGCGGACCTTGTTTCATGGCTCTCCTTATGGCAGCGAACTTGGCGTCCACGTCTACGTTCGCACCGAAGTCGGCGGTCACTAGCGGCCCTTCGACGCTGTCGCAACTGTAGGCGGCGTCGCCGGGAGCGTCGGTCCTAAACAAAACGATGTCCTCACCGAGGTATCTTCGCGTAATGTTGACGAGGTGTCGCATGTAATCCTTGTCACAGGTGATGTACTGACCGTACTCGTTTTCCACCTGCACCGTGATGATTGGACCGCCGTTCTTATAAAGGTACGGCTCGATCATTGGAAGCAGCACGCCGAAAAACGTGTCCACGCGAGAGAGGTAGGAAGGGTCCGAAGACCTATACTTCATGTTTGGATTCAACCTAAGGAGCCAGTATGGCAAACCACCGTTGTCTCTCTCAGCGCATATGTACGGGCCCGGTCTGAAGATCACGAACAAGCCGACTTTCTTCGCAATGTCCAGGAAGCTCTTTAGGTCGTAGTCGCCCTCGAAGTAGAACTTTCCCGGTTCTGGTTCGTGGCCGCTCCATTCCACGTACGTTTGAAGCGCGTTGAGGCCTCCTAGTCTCATCTTTTCCATGCGGTCTTGCCAGTAAGCCCTGGGAACGCGGAAGTAGTGCAGGGAGCCTGAAATGTAGCGGAAGGGCTGGCCGTCCTTGAGGAACTGGTTGTTCGCATAGTCAACGGTGAATGACTGGTTGTTGGAGTAGCAGTTGGAGCACGCTACCAGCGACATTGCGAGCCACACGAGTACGGCGAGACGAGCCATGCCGACGGGCGCTGATCTCGCGCTGATTGCATTCGTCTCGGTCGAGCCCTCCGCTTGCAATGTGAGATGGGCGTCTCTACTTATCAGCGCCCCAAGCGTAGCGCTAGGACGTGGTAGGCGAGTTGTGAAAAGCGTCGCGAAAGATAGTGCGCGTGGCACCGGAGTCTGATCGCGGAAAGAAATGTCGAAAATACTGATATCATTGTTGAGATGGGGTATTGAAAAGCAACTTATTGTTGCAAATGGTGATAAGTATAGCGTGACACGTATAGAGTATTCTGAAAGTGAATTTCAGACAAGTCACCTTAGACCAAGTTCACGTTACCTGAACAGTGACAATGGGATGGAGTATGTATGTCAAAATTTGATCGTAGTAATGGTGCTTCACGTTTAGAAGGCTGGAACTCATGTTCCGCAGTAGTCTTACCTTATATGTAGATTCTTAATAAATAAATTGAGTCTCTATACAGATTGCAGCGAGATAATAAAACATAACGATAGTAATAAGGCCGCTATGTGGTACCAGGTTACTTTGTATTAAATAGGATGATAGCCACTAGAGGATACTCTGATGGCAACTGTGACATGTAATTAACCTGTAGGGGGAGCCCTTTGTATGAACAGAAATTAAGGCTTGTAGGTCAACATTTGCACTTACGCTCATAGTCTGTTAGTTACCGATATGCTGGTCAATGTCTTGATTTCCTCGAAGTAATGTGTGTTAGTGCGCAGTGTCATTTCTGTCGTCAAGAGGGACTCAATCAGTTTTATGCGTCCGTGGAATCTCACCACATGTAACGATGGTTCAGCTAAAATCGCGAGAGGATCATTTTTTCATCATTTTCAAGCATTATTCTCTACGCGCCACAGTTGTCTAGTTTCTAAGGCATTCTATTGTTCACCCGCAGGTCGTGGGATCGAATCCCGGCCGCGGCGTCTGCCATTTCGATGGAGGCGAAAATGCTTGAGGCTGGTGTGCTTATAGTTAGGCGCACGTTAACGAACCCCGGGTGGTTGATATTTCCGGAGCCCTCCACAACCACGTCTTTCATAATCATATCGTGGTTTCGGGACGTTAAGCCTGAACAGTTACTATCTATATGGTTCGTTATATATGGATCATTCTCTCAACATGCACTCTAGGAAGAAATCGAGTGCCTAGGCAGCATTTGCGGTGGTCAGGTACTACCTTGACCTATCTTGTGTGCTTGCCTTGCGTTATCTTATCAACATGTCGTGAACGGTGCATGCTATCAGCTTGGCATAGCAGCCCTGAGAGGAAAGTGGCGAGAGCTGAGTTGACAGATTTCTATTGTTCGATGGGAGATTTACTCCCCAAATATACTGAGATTTTTTTAAGACTGCAGTAAGCTGCGTATGAACTGCACGAGACTTTTGTTTAGTCAAACAGCCTTGTTTAGAACAGCCTTGTTTAGAATGGATTAATTTGTCCTGCTTTAATATCACCCTGATTTGATACTGTCCGGGCAGTTGTTATTTGAAGTTAAGGCGTCTCTTCAAAACTGTACACATCGTATGCATGGTCCGTCTTCAAATGACGATATGTGCGTCATTTGAGGCACGGCAACTTATCTGTATAGCAATCGAGAAGCAACATATCTGTAGCAATCTATCCTAGCAATTTATCTAAAGCAATCGAGAAGTAACTTTGGTAACCGTGCATGTTTGCAAGAATATGTGCACTGCACACGCACCTTTGTTGAAAGAGTTGTTTTACATTTTGACTTGTTGTACGTCATCGCTACCAAGGACTTCAGTTATGAGATGTAAAATTGACGATCGCCAGTTTGTAACACAAGCTACCAAATAAACTCGTACATATTTCCCAGAAAGAAAGCTTCTTGATTGATAAAAAAATGAGAGTGATCGGTCTAATTTTTTTCAGAGCTGTCACTCTTCGAATATGTTGAGCGATCACCTGAGTAGAACGTTGGTCCTGTGTTCGATGCCCTGGTGAGGATGAACTTTTGATCAACTAAGAAGTCTTTTCACTTGGATTTAGAGCATAAGTAACCCATCTCCTTTGAGAAAAACTGCATATACCATGTATTGCATGTATACGGCCCTGCACAGACTGAGTGCATTTCATCATGCAACCTTTCACTTACCTTCGAATCGCACAAGCCACCGTTATTCCGTCCAGTATTTTCTACGATAATTGTGATGTTCTGGCCGCTCGTCACTATGATGGGAGCGGTGAAAATCTTTTGGTCTTTGGCGAGGACCGCTTTCGTCGCTGCTGTAAGCACGTAACCTCTGTCCCTTAAGCCAGGAACCGACAGTACTGCCGGACTGCGCGGCCGAAACTTGACAGTCGTGGTGTAAGCGAGGTAGCCTCTATCCAGTCCCACCTCTTCGAAGGACATCGGGAACTGTGAAGACATCGTCCTCAGCACATGGCGAGCTTGCCAAAAGATGAACATCTCGTCGAACGGCAAGCACCGGCGCAGTTCGACCAAACCAAGGTTCAGCTTTGGAGCCGGCTCTGGCAATGGCCCGTGCGGTACGGGTAGGTACCGTGCCGTGATGTTCCTGATAGCGTAGTACGTGGCCGTCGGGTCACCGCTTTCGTTAAGGGGCGCTCCGAAGTCGTAGCTGGTGGGCTCCGGCAGTGGATCTGCTCCGTTCGCGAAGCCGAAGTTGGTGCCTCCGTGAAACATGTAAATGTTCACTGATGCGTTCAACTCCAGAATGGTCTCAAAGTTCTTGAGGAATTTCCGCTGGTCTACCTTCGCGTGCCGTCTGCCCCAGTTGTCGATCCATCCGGGATAGTACTCCGTGACAACCAGAGGTCCTTTCTTCATGTCCATGCGCATGACATGGAACATCTCTGATACGCTAACCGTGGAGTCGATGTCAGCCGTTACCAGCGGACCACTGGCGAGGTCGCATTGGTATGCCTTGTGGGTCGGGTAATCCGTAAAGAACAGAACGACGTCTTTTCCTAAGCGTTTCTTAAACATATTGAAAAGACCACGCAAGTAAATTTCGTCGCAGGGAAGGCCCGAATTTCCGTACTCGTTCTCTACTTGCACTGTGATGATGGGACCTCCGTTTTCATACATGTATGGCTGGACTCTGGGAAGAAGGACGTCCAGCCACCTCGCCACCGCCTCCATGTACGACGCGCCTGAAGATCTGCACCTCACTTGCGGGTCCAGTCTTCGAAGCCAATAGGGCAAGCCTCCATTGTCCCTCTCCGAGCAGATGTAAGGCCCCGGTCGCAGTATGACCAGAAGACCGACGTCCGCGGCGGTGGCCAGGAAGGCCTCCAGGTCGTAGCCAGCGTCGAAGTTGAACTTCCCAGGCTCTGGCTCATGGCTACTCCATTCGACGTACGTCTGCAGTGCGTTCAGTCCGGCCATTCTCATCTTGACCATGCGGTCCCGCCAGTATGATCGGTGAACGCGGAAGTAGTGCATGGAGCCGGAAACGTAGCGGAACGGCTGGCCGTCCTTGAGGAACTGGTTGTTGGCATAGTCGACGGTGAACGACCGGTGGCTCGAGTCGCAGATAGTGCATGCGAGCATCCCCATCACAAGCGACGCGAGTGCGGACGAACGAGCCATGCTTGCGCGCGAAGGTTTTACGCCGATACCTTCCCTCTTGGCCGAACCCTCGGTTTGCAATCTGATCTCGACGTCTCTGCATCCCGTTCCATACATAGCAGGCGACGGTGCGGAGGCTTGCCAGACTTTTTTCAGCTGATGCGTTCGCTCCAGGAAATAGTTCATTCTCGTTTCGTGCCCGTAATGTTATTTCTTTGGCTTTACGCGGAATAATGAGTGAGAAGCTCCTGTTTTTTACAGATAAACATGCGTTGTTCTATCTGCCTAGTAACATTTCTTTGTCATTTATTTTCGTTGCGTTTTATTCGAAGCTTCGTCACTCTTGAGATGCGTGCTCGCAGCGACGAAACGCGCGGCTATGAGGCGTGCGGAGTTATACCGAACTTCTTGCATGTGCTTTACAGCGTTCACTGGTATATACGAAACTTATCAATGGCCCGAACATAGGGCTAAGATGTGGTGCACAAGACGTGAAGAGCGTTGCGGTGTACAGATAGCCGACATAGCACGGAAACTGGGGGTAGAAGAGCGGTGTCAAAAATATTGACATCATTGCTCGCCAAACGCAAGCGTAATATTTCCCCAGAACCCACTTAGTGCGGGCTTTACCAGTCCATGTTGATTGTGCTATTTTTACATTCATTATTTGCTACTGACACTGACAAGTTCCCACCCTTTGTCGCGGAAACAGACTTCATGCAAAGCAGTCGGCGCGAGTAGCTGGTTAGCGAATTTTTTTTTTGTTAGCATTGAGGATACTCTTACCAGGTGTATCGGTATCTTTTAATAAATTCATTGGTTGTGCGCATAAAATGGGCTTCCGAAGTGGGTCGACTACACTGCCATGTAAGTGGTATCTTATAGGGCGACGCGCGGTGTAAGATTACAGTGTACGTGCATGTTGCACTGTGGTCCGATAAAACGTGGGCCCTCGCGTGATAGCACAGCTAGGCATCGCTTTCATCAAAGGAGAGTGGCGTATTCCACAGGCGTATCAAAAATTGTGAATAAGAGGGAGTGGTGTACACCAGAATATACTTCGCTAAGCTGTATAGGCGTTAGAAATGTGATATCTATGACACCTTTATACAAACCAGAGCCAATACTGCAAACACAGCTCATTGTAGACATTCTATAGGTGTTTTAGGGGCCAATACCAGTTTCGCTGCTGTATAGCGCTGCCTAACGAAAGGCGTGCATACAACAAATATATACACTTGTTGCGCCCTGAGCAGACGAAAGCGAGCCGTCTCCATCTTTTTTTCTTTCCTGTAAGCAAAATTGACGGAGAACGCGACCGGGGAAAACAAAGAGTTAGATGGAGTGATGTATTAGTTCGCAGAGATCGAATAGAATCCTCCCTCATAGGATACGGTAAACTGGAGATGATTAGGAGAAGCACTCGTCTTGCAAATCAAATGGGATCCTCCTCATATGATAGGGTAAACTGGAAATGATCGGGAAAAACACTCGTTTTGCAGTGGACTATAACAGGCTGACAATGACGATTAGTCCTAGAAATTTGGTTTGTAGGAGAGCAGCGTATATAACATGAAAGTATTGCTTTTTTTTTTGTCTAGGTCTCACTTCACAACCGTTTTTGTGAAACATCATCCTTAATTTCACAAATTCTTACACTGAGGAACGCCACATGGAGCCTTGACAAACACCTTTATTACATGACTGCAGTTCGGCAGCACTGCACTTTTCAGTTAGCTGAGTTAACGGTTAGTTTCCCACAGCTGGTCGGATCCAGCATATGCAGGGGCACCCAAAAATCACGTCACTACCTGCAGTAGTCTTGCCGACGTGAAAGGGTTCAACCGTGACTCCTTCCCGTTGCTCCGTCCGGGATCGGCCCGTCGACGTTCGGCGTGTCCACAAATCGGACCGTGGGCGAATTCGATGGAACCAGCTCTGTCTCAAATAGGACAACCGTGTTTTCCTGCGGATGTGGTCGCAGTATTGAACCCGGCACGTACAGGGTCACCTGAGGCCCGATCGAGGGCCAATAGCGGCCGAGGTTAAAGCCGTTGACGATGACCACGCCTTTTCCCCAGCCGGTCGGGTCGAAGAAGGTGTCCAGTGGATCCTGACCTTGCGGTAAGGCGAATGTACCGTAGAAAAACGCTGGTGGTTGAATGTGGGTACCTTGATCAGTTGCGTGTCCGTGCTTGGAAAGAAACGAGTCAATGCGATTTACGTCTTCAGCTCGAACGAGTGGTACACCTTCCATTGACCAGTTGGTCATCACGGCGTGTCCCAGTGTCACCTCTGAAGTTATGCCCTGTCAGGTTGGAAGAAAAAGCTGTTATAGATATGTATAATCTAATATTTAGTTGCTATATTTAACATCTTGTTTCACTTATTGTATTATATTGAATTTCAGCTCTATGCCTGCCTCTAATGGGTTTTTGCATGTGTTTAGAACATATGCTCTTGATATAGAGTAAGATGACAAAACCAGACACATAACTGAACCGCACACCTATGGCGATGTCTCTGTGTCCTTAGAAAAAGTGTTTAACGAGTCAGAGTATTTTATTCTCTACCATAGGAGAGAGCTGTCCCTGAAGTGGTAGAGAAAGGGAAGTTTATTGTACACTTAGCTCGTACATACACTGACGAAACATCGAAAACAAGTAAAGACAGTGTATACATCTTACAAATGAGTACAAAAACATAATTGATCGCTGGGTATCCAAATGTTACAAGTCAATGGTAAATTAAAATGAATCAGGTTAATCACATTTTACAGGATCACATGCATGGGTCCTAGAGTGGGCGCATAGCTAGTACGGGACAACTGGAAACTTCTGCTGTCTTTCTCTTACATTAAAGAAACGTGTGTGCCATCGTCGAAGGAAAGCCTCTTCGCCATGCGTTTCCAGCTGCTGATCTTGGTAATTCCACACAATGAGCCGTATTTTGTGTTTAGAAAAAAGGTTTAACGATTTACAGTAGTTGATACTGTACTATGGGAGAGCTAAAAGCCGTCCCCAATACATTGATGGAAGTTTCTTTTTTTAATCCTTCTTGAGTAGGAGCAGTGGGAGGCTGCTATGTGCAGCTAGGTGCCGGAGGTCCAGGACCAGATCTTGGATTGGGCCAAAAGGGTAACGGAGACCTACGCTGGGTAGGCTCCTCTGACACTCCACCACTGCACCTTCCCCTCTTGCGATGAATAAATTTTTTCTCCTCCTCCTCCTTTGGTGTTTAGAAAAAATTTATTTACAGCATGTACAGAACACAAAGGCTTCATACCATTCCAGTAACAGGGCACATACCCTCCTTTGGTAAGACTTAGTTTGAACGTTTTAAATTGCTAGCTACACAACTTTAATACGGACTCTTAATCACCCGCACAGACTAAGTTGTGACGCGGGTTTAAGGTTGCAATCTTGAAAATACTCGTAAATTTTTACGAAGATTCGGATATCAGTGCTCAGCCAAACACAATGCTTTATGTGGGAACGACAATCTTTTAGTTTACATCGTCGGTAGCATTTGCATTAGCCGAAATAAAATGCCAATGGTTTGAGGGGAAATCAGTTTGTGCGTCTGTTTTTCACAACTGAAGTGCCGGTGAGCTGTATTTTTTGGGGAGAGCTTACACATTTTCACAGATTTTACAGTTTTACAAGTTGTAGCCAATTATAGCGAATGGGTGAAAAATGAGCTTATCGTAGTTCATGGGTCTTTCGATATCTTGTGTGGTGAAATTCGTTATCTTTATCCATAATTGTGTCTGAATAAATTATTTGAGTGTATTGATGATAATGACGGTATTCACGCCTAAAAGTTGCCAAATTTTACGATTACTTGACCTCGCGATACTAATAGGTCCTTTAGCGGCGGTATAACATTGCGTAACACCTCCTGCGGTGTCAATGGAACAAATGCAACGCTTAGAACAAAGAAGATTAAAGGAAAATTGCAATTTGTTTAATCCTCCTTGGCTTAGAATTGACATTTTTGTTTAGTTTTTTTTTTCCTTTTTACCCTTTACCTTTTTAGTGATACCCTTTTTACCAGACACGGATATAGAATAACGTTGTTGTATATTTGTCTAGATAATTTCCTGTTGTTGCTGAACGAGTAAGCATTAAAATGCCAGCTAGCTGTTTCAATTGTGACGACTAAAATATTTTATCGTACTTCTTATGCTACCTCTCTCGAAATATTTGAAGCGGACAAAAGAAATGTATTTATCAAGGCCATCCTTGATGAACCACCTCTTCATTTACTTGATTTTCGGAAGGCACTGCTTCATGCGTTATTTTTTTAAATATTACAAAGCGTTATTTTAGTGCAATTAATTCTGCATCTGAAGTTTCTGCTAAGTTAGATAGGGCTGGTTCTTCCCAGTTCGCTGGCTGAGATTACCACTGCGCCTTCAAATGAAGCAAAAATATATAGGTACCATGTATAACCTGCTTGTTTCAGCATGCGCACTCCGCTGGTTGTGAGCGCGTATATCCGTTATTCGTTGTACTACATGATGGACCACGTGCACTTCTTATCAAGTGAACAATATAAGATTACACACTTTGAACGCATTGCGCGTCCTTGACAATCGTTTTTCCTTCTATCTCACTCCGGCCACTACGGTGTCGGCTGACTTATCCGATAAGCGCTGGTGACAATGCATGTCTGTCGTAAGGAGCCACAAAATGCGTGCTCGTGTTCGTCAGAGCCGAGTGAAGGCCTGACACATGTGTAGATATCTCGACTCGCACAACCCTTTGTCTGCTGAGACTTCGATTGCGTCTGTGTTGTTCCACTGATATTTTCGCTAAAGGCGTTTTCTATAGCAATGAAGGAGTTGTCGAGTGTCCCTAAGAGTCTGATAAAATGGATGTGTGTGACTTCTATATGGTGTCTTGTTATATGGACTTATTTGATTTTGTTATACCCGCTACCCACCTGTAAGAAATTATAACCACATTGTTGATCTCGGGGTTGATGATGATAAAGGGTTAGGGCTGAGCCTCTTGCAATGGGATGAAAGCACTCAATGACCCACTCGTTACGTAATTCGCATTCTGTGACACCCCGTTATTATTTCGCTATTCTAAAACAACATATCACATATGTTAACATGAATCCTTCCCCGACATGAAGCCTCTCGAACAGAATCTGTTTTGCAAAGGAATTTCAAGCACCGGTGGGGCTCTACAATAAAAAAAAACGAAAAGTTTGGTAGAAAAATTTGCCAGCGCCGGCGCAGCGTTACACAGTGTGTCGAAGAGAATGAACCCGGCACCTCGCAAAGCAGCGTGCAGTGTCCGTCAATGCAGCAGCGAGAAATATTCCTGAATATAAGTTTTATGTCTCCCTTGCAGTTCTGAGGTGAACGAAACAATTCACACTAGCACTTACTTGCTTGTAGCGCCAGCTGCTGAGAATAAGAAACGGCCTCTGAGGCGGCCTCTGAGAAACGGCATCTGATCTTGGAAACTGTTGTACATGGTTGAGGCTATGTATTCAGCCAATACACTCGGGCCTAATAGCCCTACCGATGAACTTGAGTATGGCGCTCGAAAACGGTGCGAACAAATCCCGAGCGCCTGCTGTCGAAGCTTCCGAAAAACAAGCTAAGTCAAATACAGGCATCAGTTGGGAACTTTTTGGGTTACCTAGAGCACGGCGATGACTTAATAGATCCGCGGCGGGTGGCAGCCATTTTGGCAGCAGTGACGATGCTGTTACGTAGCGGAAGTCGCTGGCAGCCGTGCGCTGATTGGTTCTCCATTGATCGACTCGCTTCCGGCGTCGTCGCCGACACTGGAGATATACAGATCGTCTATATAGAAGTGGACGTTTCGACCACCGTCACCGGTAGCGTGGACGCCAGGTGATGCCGGCATACGAAGCGCCGGGAACACGTATAGGCGAAAACGCTGTGTTCAACTACAGTTGGCGTTGACCCGACGTGACGTCTGTATAATGTAATGTTGGTTAAGTTATGTAGCCAGCACAGCAACCGTGATTGATGTTTCATTCGGTATTTTTCCAACTAAGGTCTGAAACCTGCCGTTGCTCTGTTGGAGAATATTTGATTGCTACACAGAATGCGTTGGTTCGGTTCCTGCTGTGCTCTGATTGTTTGCATTCGTTGGGTCAACGCTGCCGATGACAGATTTTTTTTCTCTTTACTCTGGCATTCAGATTACCGGTCTGTATTCTCGCCGTTTTTGGGTATATAATTTGTGAACCACCTGCGGCGCATATGCTCATACACGGTCCATGGTGTGTGGGTATGCGCCAAACGTGTCTAAGAAACGGCTTGACGAAATACACGACGGGATTTTCACGTTATTCGTGTAATGACCAGTGAGACATACTCGTCAAACACTCTTACCCTCCTGTTAATTTTGGTCTACCGCAAGTTAAGAGACGCAGAGTAGCCGTGATCTGCCGAAATTTGCGATAACCAATGTCCGGTTATTCAAGGCCCTTCAATGTGTCTGTAAGGCATTTTGCACAATTAAATGCTAATATCAATAAATAGACATCCTGTCTCTTCTATTTGATGACCTCAGTTGAACGAAATCGTCGGCCGATATTCGCAATTCACTGTTATCGTGCAGTGCGGTGAGATTATTTGGACGTCCTTCATAAGGCGTCCTTATTTAGTCAGCGCCATAAAGTGTAGAGAAAGAGAGCGAGAGATGTTGAGGAAAGGAAAAGACGCAACTTCTGTAGTCCTAATTGGGAGCAGCGCTCAGCGCCCCCAAAGTGTCAATTCGGTTGATCGTTCAAGCGACGGGAGAAGAGCGTCGCGTTTTCCTTCTCACCTTGGGGTCGTGGTTCCCTTGCCCGTAATTCTGTCGCCCTTGGTTTTCCACGAGTATGGTGAGCGTCTCTCCCTCTGACGTCACCACTGGGACGCTGAACACCTTCTCGTCCAAGCTGAGCACGCTGCGGGTCGCCCTCGTCATGACGTAGCCTCTGTCCTTGATGCCCCGCACCGTCAGAAGCGAGGGACTCCTGGGCCTGAACGAGACCGTCGCGTTGTAGACGACGTAGCCGTAGGCCTGTCCAAGTTCCTCGAACGTCAGCGGATTCTCGGCGTGCACCGTCTTGAGATGGCCCCGTTTCCAGAACGAGTCCATCACTTCCGTCAGCGCCGAGCTCAGCGTCATGGGCACGCTTCCGAGGTTCATCTTGCGCGCCGGGACCGGAACAGGACCCGGCGGAAGCGGAAGGAACTTGGCCGTCGCGTTCCGGATCATGTAGTACAGGTCTGTCGGGTCTCCCGCCTCCGAGAGCGGCGACCCGTGGTCGTAACTCGTTAGCTGCGGCGGCGGTCGATTGCCGTTGGTGAAGCCGTAGTTGGTGCCTCCGTGGAACATGTAGAAGTTGACCGAGCCGTTGTACTTGGACATGATCTGCTCGAAGGTGTCGATTATCTGCCGCTTGTCAACCTTGTCGTGTATTAACGACCACACGTCCTGCAAGTAGAAAGGTGGCACGTTAAAGGGAAACAGTTTCTTGGCAGGTAAATTAGAAAAACAAATTTCCCAGTGTCGCTAATTTCGCGTCCGTATGCTTATTATTAGATTAAAAAATCTAAGCTCTGCCTTGAAATTTCGCGCCAAAATATCTATAAGTGACCATGAATTTCAAGGTGTTTTTTTTTTTGGGGGGGGGGGGGGGGGGCACATTGGCTGAGTGATACTTTCCGGAACTTGGTATGAGTCCGGCCCTCTCGTGGGACAATATACTTCATTTTTACTCATTAAGAGCAACGTACATTCTAGTAAATGCCGTCAGTATTTCTGACGTCATGGCTACTGGTGCAGAAACTTGAACGTGGCGTCGCCACTAACATCATTGCGCGCGTTTACACTCGAAGCGCCTGCTCTCAGCAATTGTGGCAATTTCGGCATTGTGAAAGTAATTCACTGATTTGTTGAGAAAAAAATTTGCTTTTTTCTTTAGGCTTCTTCAAATACTATAGAGCCGTTTTCAGATATTCCTTCCACGCGCATGCGTGTGCTTTACGGTGCAGCAAGTTGAACTCGTGTTTCAAGATGGCCTTTGAATGTATTAAACTGCAGATCGCGTGATCGAAGCCAGGCTGCGGTGGCTGCATTTTCGATGGAGGTGAGAATGCTGTAGGCCCGTGTGTTCAGATTTCGGGGCACGTTAATGAACCCCAGGAGGTCGAAATTCCCGGAGCCCTCCACTACGGCGTCTCTCATAGTCATGTGGTGGTTTTGAGACGTAAAACCCCAGATACTAATGTATTCAATTGCGATAATGTTTCATTTATTATTTCAAGCGAGCAAATATTTTTATCATCAATTTCCGTCGACGGAGGTCATTTACTTCATTTTTTATTGCTTTCCAGCCATCTTTCCACGTTCCCCTTCTTTCCTCTAAATAATTTGTGTCCTACCAATTTTCTCATCTATGAAGTGGCTGGGATCTTCGCTTTACAATATAAATAAACTGGACAAGTTTTAGCGCCTATTTATCATTTTCCAGTGTCGCGTTTGGTTTAAGCTTCGAATTTATTTTAAGCCTCACCGACCAACGATAAAATGAGAAAACTGCAACGCTATTCTTCGACCTTTGACTCACGTGAATCTTCACGTGCGTCAAATGAATGTCACCCCGAACGTCTGAATGTCAGCTGAAAAACGTCGGCACCCCAAGAAAGCAATGCGTCCAATTCGGAGTCCTTACTCAGCTAAAATAAAAAAAAGACAATAAAACAGAAAATGCATCCTTTCCACTACATTAAGGGCGTTTATTGTTGTAATAAGGCAAATAAAGTAGGCTTGGCCGTTTTATTTCGCTGCATTTCTGCTTATTAATTTATTTATTTACTTATTTATTTAACCCTCAGCGTTAGCACATCAAAGTTATGAGGGACATGTTACAGGTGTAAAGTGAAAAAAAAAAAGAACACTTGATGCATTATATGCATGAAAACATAAAAAACCTTCATTTCTATACAGAGAAGGTTAACTGTCAAATTTGTCAACAGAAAAGGATCTGATGGCGGCAATAAATGGGACATTTTGAATTCTTGTCAGAAAACTGAAAAGAATAAATAACATCAAATCAAATACAGTTAGAAAGCATATTCAAGCAATACCAATCATATTATTAAAAAAGTCGTTTAGACGTGATGTATGTGTGATAAGAGATGATGAAAGTGAATTTCACTTTCTAGGTAGAAACGCATGCTAGCATGTTATTGTTGTATAGAGAGGAACACGAACTTTTTGTGAGTGGCCAATGTGAAATACGATACGAAAAGAAAGGATTTAGTAAATCATTTATGAGTCTTATTGTTCTGATAATAAATTTTATAAAAGAGAGAAAGAGCCGGTCTATTTAACGCCGGGTGGTAAGTTCTGGAAAGTTAATTGCGTCTTCATCGTGGTTACACTAACCCCAAGTTTATCGTTATATAGTTTCACGTGGTATTGACGATGAAGGTAAAATGCAACCGGTAAAGTGGAAACACTGTATTAGACGAAACGATCGCCAGGAAAAGCAACGCGTAAAGTGCATCACAAGCGGCAATCACTGTCGCCGGTAGTCTGATTATCGGCTGAATGCGTCATCCTTTATAGATCAGTAATCATACCTTACCAGTGACCAGTGTTATCGCTGGTGCTCTCACTAAAGCCCTCGAACAAACCTGACTAACCCCCGTATTCAGAAACGCTCCTCGACTCGAATGCCATCCTTCACTTGACTGAGTTGAGCACTGCGCCGCGGCTCGACTGAAATTGACGCTGCGCTTCTCAAGAATCGCTGCAGATTATTGCTGATATGCAGTGACTTGGTCTGCCTAGAGACGGCGCTCCCATCGGCTTTTTCAAGTCGAGGAGAGTTCTTCAGTGAAGGAGCGTTTGTAAATACGGGGGTAAGGTCGCGTCCTGCGCGCAATCTTAACGGTGCAATCTGTGATGCTTTCGAAGCTTTTCAGAAATTGCGGCTCAGCCTGCGTCGCGAGCTGTTTTAACAATTTTTCTGGGTGAAGCTTGATCACAGCGAATCAAACAAATGAGAGCGGCGCGGCAATATTTTATTCTACTGTACGTATTTGGGAGGGGGGAGGTTCCTTAATTATGTAGTGATTGGTGGAACGTCGAACCCCTCTCATAATTATTGTACCTATGGTACTGTACCTGCCTTCCACAGTAGTACTCTGTGACGACGAAAGGCCCGTGTGGCTGGGCTCCTTTGACCACCTGGTAGGCGTGTTCAACCGTGCTCTTAGTGGGGCCAAAGTCTGTGGTGACCAGCGTGTGGTCAACGTGGTCGCACTCATACGCCTTGTCCCAGGGCGTGTCGGTGCGAAAGAGGACCACGTCGTTGCCCAGATGTTGCTGCAGCTTGTCCACCAGGTGTCGCATGTATGCCTTGTCGCATGCGTCGTACAGACCATACTCGTTCTCTACCTGGTTTCGCAGAGAAGGCATTTAGTATGACCATCATCATCATCAGCAGCAGCAGCATCATCATCATGACTACGCCCACTGCAGAGCAAAGGCCTCTCCCACGATCCGCCAATCGACCCGGTCTTGTGCTTTCTGCTGTCATACAACCCAGTCTGTCATACGTTGATTTGTAATGAATATTTTTGTATGTATTTCAGAGTTGCCATTCTATTATTTGCTGTCATGGGCCACATGCGTGTTTCTTTCTGTATTGTCGCTTTCTGCTGCCTGTAATTTTTGTATTTTTGTAAATTTGTAGTTTAGATTTTTTTCTGGGTGAAGGGGCCAGTCAAGCTGTGAAGTGCAGCTTTTTTTCCTTCGCACCAAACCACGTATACAGTGTATTTTCGTATACTTGTCACGTGGTTAAATAAACTCAAACTCAAACATGTTATACATACGAGCGTCTTAATCTCATCGGCCCACCTAACTTCCTTTCTCACTTTCGTGCGTTTGCCATCTCTGAGAATCCAGTCAGTTACCCTTAATGACCAGCAAAGGAAAGTTTGTTCTACCAGTATGCACACTTACACACTAAATACTTCAAAATTGCCTTAATGTACAATCGCTAGACGTATACTTGGTTTAGAAAAAAATACAGTTTGTTTAGCAAAAAAATGGTTAATGATCTTGAGTACTTGGTACTCTAGCATGGGAGAGCATAAAGGCCTCCCATGGGCCTCACACTTCACGAAATACAGTGTGTTTCGAAAAATAGGCCTTTTCCTGTTAAGTAGTCTGCGCATGTACCCCGGCCTCCAGGAGGCATGCGCCATGATTTTTGATGGCCAAAACATGGCGACACGCGCGGACCAAGCGACGTCTGGTGCCACAAACTTGCAAATGTTTTCCTAGAAGAGAGGCGTGAAGGCAGGCCTCAGAGATTGCGTGCCGCCTTGCGGTGGTCAATTGCGGACTCCAGTTTTGATTTCGGTGATTTCCATTTGGGGTGCTGTTCGGACTAAGGAAAAGGCCCATTGTGTAATGATTTAGGGTACTTTGTACTCTACTGTGAGAGAGCATTAGACCGTCCCTTCAGCTTCACATTAGGTGTGTTTAAAAAAAGCGGTTAACGATTTTGAGTACTTGGTACTCTACTATGGGAAAGCATAGAGCCGTCCCGCGGGCCTCACAGCACCATTTTCAACTGGTGGAGCACACCTTCCAAGGAGTTTAAGAGAATTTTATTTCCTGATATATCTTACATAGCTTATGTGCACACAGAAAAATGTACAATGATGATGATCATGCGTATGTACAGTGCAAGCTGTTAAATAAAGCGAAAATAACTTATTTGCGTATGCAGTGATGTACAATGCAAAAATTGTACAACAAGTACAGGACATTCATGAACATTGAGATGATTGAACCTATATAAACGGTAAGGCTATATGCACAAACAAGGGGGTCAATCATAGGGTGAGGTGATGTTTTTGCTTCCACCTGTGAGGACAGTTTACTCTCGTGCTCAAGAACAATGTTTCGCAAAACAGACGTGTTTCTAATGAAGTGAAGGAGAATTCACACTGTACTTTCACAGTGGTACAACCTCTAGCCCACCTCCTCAAGAAGGAGTTCATCGATTTGTTACTTTCATGAAAGTGGCTCGCTTGTTCTTCTAAATAGCGCCTACATGATTACCAAACCAGAACCCCTGGATGGTGCGAGTGTTGCCTCATGCTGCCGCGCAAACACGCGAATACTCATCACAAAAAAAGCCCAAAAGAGGTGAACCCATAATGAAATTTCTCATCCTCGAAAATATTTTTAGATATAATGAAACATGTCACTCAAATTCGAAGGAATTGATTGATCGATATGTGGGGTTTAACGTCCCAAAACCACCATATGATCATGAGAGACGCCGTAGTGGAGGGCTCCGGAAATTTCGACCACCTGGGGTTCTTTAACGTGCACCCAAATCTGAGCACACGGGCCTACAGCATTTCCGCCTCCATCGGAAATGCAGCCGCCGCAGCCGGGATTCGAACCCGCGACCTGCGGGTCAGCAGCCGAGTACCTTAGCTACTAGACCACCGCAACGGGGCTCAAATTCGAAGGAAATTTTTAAAAAATCGGCCAATGATTTTGTACATAGAAGATCTGCGCAATTATAAACGGATCCACATGGTTACTTTTGTAACAGTGTTTCCAAGGTAGTCTTCCAATTCACGTCAGCGGACGCATGACTATCGTTACTTGCCGATTCTTCCAACTTATGTTGGAATTCGACACTCACTTAAGTAGTCAGCGCCATCGACAAACACGCTAGTTGGGAACGACAAACGTGCATTGGTGAACATGATGATCACTAAAATCATTTCATATGTTGGAAAAACTCTAATAAGCCTAAAACACTACGCGACAAGTGACTGGAACGCTCTACAATCTATACGGCAAAAAAAAAGAAAGATAAGCCCAATGCCATTGTTATAAGCAAAACTGGCCACTCTGGACGGTGTACTCGATCGTCCAACTTGTTTACACGATGCATCTGTGAGATCGCTTCACCTGTTTTCAACGCTAAAACCTCAGGTGACCATCGGCGGCAAGATGAGTGATGAAAGAAACGATCACGTTATGTGTCACTCTATGACCTTGTCGTGACGTTCGGAGTTAAAAATTTTTTATGCCTACGTGACGTCATTGCCTGAGATCCTCGCTTGGTCACAGGTGGGCCAATCCTGGAGGTACTGCGAAACCCTGTGAGGTGCAGGAAGCTGCCAATGCCTTAGATGACGGAGTCATACTAAAAGAACGGCTGCAGAAAACCTTTGTGTGTGAGGGGGGGGGGAGTTTGGGGGGGGGGGGGGCGTGTTCATTTTTGAACAGGTTACCGTGCAAGTGGGGACGAGGGTGCAGACCAAAAAATGTGGCGACACTAGCGCTCTGCTTTGTCACATTCTTTGTCTGCGTCCTCGTCCTTTCTTGCTGTAAGCTGATAAAAAAAAAAGAACTCTAACCGACTCGCCCAGATTTCCGTTGTTATTTGGGGAAAATAATAACGCATTTGACCGGCAAAACAAAAGGTGTCTTTCGCTCTCTACTTGCCTGAGGCATTGCGGACCGAGCATCGGTGACCGAAGAGTTAGAACATATTATTTTACGTTTCATTAAACTAGTGGCCTTGTTTCCCAATAGTGGAATTTTGTGTTCCACTATTTGGCGCACTATATTCGACTATATTTGTCCCGTAGTAGACAAATACATCGCAAATATATAGTGAAGTTCTTGGGTTTTAGGTGCAGACACCATGAGGCAAACACGCAGCACATCTACTTCTCTGAAATAATTTTGATGACCGGTGGTTCATTAGCGCGCAACTGAATGCAAGCACACAGATGGTACGGCCTTCCACTCCCATCGGTATGTGGATCTCATGGCCGGGTATTGAACCCATGACACCATACTTGATTGCGTAACAGCCATAGGCACTATAATACACTTCTGCAGCTCTTCTTTGTTTTTAAACAAGTAACCAATGACCGTTTACGTTCATGTCAAGGGGCCACTCAGAAGGCAGATAGAATTTTTATCTGTCGGAAGGGGGGCGGGTGCATTACCTTGTTCTGAAAAGGAGGCCGAGCCAGCAGGTGTGGTTCAGTGTCATTTTGAGCTCTCTATGCCACCCAAAAAAATATAATTATGTAATTGGGGGGCAGGGGCGGCAGTGCATGGGCTTGCTGTGCCACCCAACGGTTACACCACTGAGGCCACGTTAGAAGCGGTTTTTCGCCCTTACAACAAATCCGCTTTTATTGCATAATTTTCTTATCTTAATGCGACTGTTCAACAAGTGGGTGGTATATGGTTATTATCCGGAAAATCTTGTCTGCCTTTAGCTGTACTTACCCTTGATATGTAATATTTCACAGCATTAATTGAAATAAATGAAGTTATTTTATCTCACCTGAACGGTGATGATGGGTCCTCCGTTCTTGTACAAGTACGGCACCAGCATGGGCAGAATGTGGTCGAACCAGCGGTTCACCGCATCCAAGTACGTCTTGTCCGAAGTCCTGTATCTCATCCTTGGGTTGACCCTCAGCAACCAATACGGAAGACCGCCATTGTCCCGCTCGCCACAGATGTAAGGACCGGGCCTCAGGATCACGTACAGGCTGAGGTCTTTGGCTGTCTCCAAGAAGGTCAAAAGGTCGTAGTTACCCTCGAAGTTGTACTCTCCCGGTTCCGGTTCGTGGCTGCTCCATTCGACGTACGTCTGGATCGCGTTCAGGCCAGCCATCTTCATCTTGGTGAGGCGGTCGCTCCAGTAAGGCTTCGGGATTCGGAAGTAGTGGATGGAACCGGAAACGTACCGGAATGGTGCGCCGTCTTTGAGAAAGCGGTCGTTCTCGTAGTCCACCACGAAGGAGCGGTCGAAGTTGACCTGCTCTGCACGGACTATCGTCAACAGGAGACAGCATGCCGTCGCCGCCACGAATAACGCGCGCGACATAAACGTTCCGTCGATCCTGTTCATTTTTTTTTCGTTATTGAACGGCTTATTACGAACACTGACAGGGATAAGGCATAACTCCACACGAGTGCTTATTGTACTTGGGCCTCTGGCATCTATGGGATAACTAAAGGTTCGAGAAAGCGTTCGCGCTTTTTATGCCACGTACTTATCTCCTCGCTGATATCGGTTATGGACACAGTTCAGAAGCTCGTACAACGTGCCTCCGTCCACGCCTGTTTGTCTGTGTGTATGTGTGCGTTGGGCTTCTTCGTATGTGTGTGTGTATGAAAGAAAGAGAGTCTTAGCTGTCAATCGAACGTTTAGTCTGTTCCAGGACGAGCTCACGCTATTTTTTTTTCTGAGTGCCGTGTGCAGTAAGCTGCAACCTTATAAGTTTTCATCTTCGCAAAAGAAAATGTGTACGTGTACTACCTGCAGTCGTATGCATAATAGTTTCTGTTTGTCCCTTTAAAGGTGACCTGTACATTTTTGTGCATATTCTATTGGACCGGCCAGCAGCCACTCGAAGCTATCGGTCCAAATGTTTTTTTGTTTTTTATTCTTTCAAAAAGTTGGTTCCTTGATTGATTGATTGATTGAATAATTGATTGATTGATTGATTGATTGATCTAGCACTTATCCAGGCTGTTGACATCGTGCGCCCTTCTCTCTTGCAAAGTGCAGTCTGCCTCGGTAGTACTACGGTTACTGTTTTCGGGTGCTGACGCGAACGTCACGGCTGACTTGAGCGCTCGTGTGCGTCAGCGTGCGTGCGTGCGTGCGTGCGTGTGTGTGTGTGTGTGTGTGTGTGTGTGTGTGTGTGTGTGTGTGTGTGTGTGTGTGTGTGTGTGTGTGTGTGTGTGTGAGAGAGAGAGAGAGAGAGATACCAGTGTAGCTTCATGGTACAGCCTTTGTTTCCCGAGGTGAGCTCATGATATCACACTTTTTTTCAGGCTTTTTACAATGGAATGCCTTTTCTCTTGTTTAGTACAGTCCACCTTTGTGATACATCGGTTATTGTACTCGAGCGCTGTTGTGGTTGCGATACCGCCCATCGCGGTCGCATTTAGATGTAGGAGGAACGTCGGAGGTCTGTGCACTGTGTTGTGCTAGTGCACGTTAAAAAAAACATCGTATTGCACAAATTTTTACGATGCTTTTTGACCAAGTGACAATGTCGCTTAATCAAAGCATCGTGTCGCGTGATGTTATGGCACGCCATGGTGAAGTCATGGGAATGTCGTGATGGCGATCTAAATTGGCCGTATTTGACGTCGTGATGACGTCATATTATGACGTCACGTTACATGACGCCGCAGTGAAGCCATGATAACCTCACAATGACGACCCAAAGTCTTGGTTATTTGTGACGTCACATGCAGGCGTCATCACATGATAAGTTTTTGCGTGACTCGTGTTGACGCCGCCAGAGGTCAAGTTTCACGTTTGACGATTCATCGTATAGGCTTTCGCCATAATGAACGAATAACCAATGGTCGGCATTGTCGATGCGAATGCGTCATATACCTAATGAAGCAGGAAAAGTGGAAAGCTTAGGCGCTAGCCATCTATGGCTAGAAAATCCAAGATACGAAGGCATGACGGCGCATGGGTGTTTGCGTCGCGATTACAAATTGAATGGACCCACGTTCACAAACTAACTTGGGCTACTTCCTGAAATTGAATCGGCATTTCCTCAGAATTAAACTGGTCCAAGTGCACGTATCGAGTTCTTGCCTACACTGAGGTACTGCGTATCTGTAGGCTTTCCGCGTGCACGATAGAGGCGGAGTGGTCGTCGGATATTCAAGCTCTCTCACGGACGTCTTCTTCATTATTGTGAACGCGTCCTCCCAAGATGTACTTGGGTCCCCGTAGCACAGTTCTGAAGACAGTGTTACTGTACTGTCGCCATTCGCTATCAATAGTGATTCCAAATGTTAGGGTCCAGTGTGCTTGGATTGAGGCGCCAAATAAAGAACTCCTAGTCCTATAGGCGTAGAAACTTCTGGGACCTTCCACTACGGCGTATCTCGTAATCATATCTTGGTTTTGGCTCGTAATTCATTATTATTATTATTATTATTATTAGTAGTAGTAGTAGTAGTAGTAGTAGTAGTAGTAGTAGTAGTAGTAGTAGTAGTAGTAGTAGTAGTGGCAGCAGCATCTTCATCATGATTTCAGCGATTATGCCCACTCCATGCCGAGAACAGCCCCAGTTTTCCTGCCTAATATATTTTTTTCTCTCTACTATGCTGCGGAGTATGTCTCCCCAATCTCGAAACATTAAAGTTAACGAATGATATCATTCTTCTCGTCACGTGACGTCATCCAGTGACGAACTATAGTGCACCGCGTCCTCGGGATAAGCTCGCGCGATTACCGACCGAGACGCGGGCGCTTCCACGGAAGGTGGTCTTGCTCGAGCATCGAGTCAGCGTGGGCTCATGGTGTTAGCCCCGTCCTAATGGATCGCGGCTTTTCTCCGTGATGAACGACTCACGTCTCGGCTTATAAAGGCCGTTTGTTTTGCGTCTTCGCTCGGGCAACAGAGGGCAGCGCGGTCGTGGCGGCCCCGTCTCTCGCTTCCCTGTAGGAAGCTTGTCGAGTCCCCCGAGGACATGCAACGTCTTGTCCGGCGCCGAACGTACGGTACAACGAAGAGCCTAGCCAGACCGAGCAAGCTTAGCGCCCTTGCAATGGTTTCTTCCCTCTTTGTTTCTTCTTTTGGGCGTTCCGAGCCTCGGAGCACACCTGAGGCTCTGCGTGTAAGCGTCGCTGGACATATTTCTTCGTGTGTTGCGCCTCTCCTATCGCTTATCGACCCTGTATGATCGGTGAGCTGTACAGTGGGCACTCATTTCCGCCTGCTTTGGCAGAGCTGCAGTAGTGTTGCTCTGTTGTTGCGCTTGTCGTTTTACGGCGCGGATATTGTAAGCGTGGCAAAACTGGTGCAGTACGCCATTAATAACGGAGCAGTCGTAGTGGCTCAACATTATACAGGTAGGGTCATTGGCCTGAGTAAAACAGGAGATCATGATTTTTTTTTTTTCGTTACTGTTGTCGATATATGATTATTTTGGCGTCCGTCAGGGTCTGTGTTAATGGACAAAGTATACTTTGGTCTACAAAGTATAGTTTGGTCTACATTTCACGTATTCACCGTTTATTATTCCCGTGAACGAGCGGAGAGGCATGGCCTCTCTGTTCCGACATGGGACTAGCCAACGGCTGGGTGGGGACCTACATAGTTGGCCCGCTGCCTTGCCTCTCAGGACCAAATAAAGTTGTTTGTCTATTTTTTTCCTTTCTCTTAAACTACCAAAACACTTAAGGAGTTGTCAAATGCTTTGCGCTGCAGGAAGTATGGACCGTGTTCGTACGAGCATTTATTGAGCTTTAAGTCAGCGTTCCTCGACGTGATGCGCCACATAACGTAATATCACAATTTGTTGAGCCCGAGGGGAAGCATCTGGAATTGGTGCTTCTGTGGCAGACAAGACAGGGTGCTATCGTTAGCCCATCAGAGTCATGTGGTCTCGTTGCCTAGTGTGAAGTTGTAGTGGCGTGATGACGTCATATTTTGGCTGCTTGTGACGTCATGTGGTGACGTCATCACCGGAAGTTCTTTGGCAATACTAGCGCTGGCGCCGATGTTATTTCGTCTAGTTTGACGAGCCGTCAAGTCAAAGGCTTGCGCCTGTCACACTCTCAACATAGTGTCCACATAAACTGCTCTGCGTGACAAGGTTCAGGTGCCGTAACTCGTGCCATTGCCTTGCTACGCCGCGTTCCGTTGAGGTATGGCTCATGGAGAAGGAGAAGGGAGCCGAGTCGAAAAGAGAAAGAAAAGAAAGAAACCGGGGACAACGCGTCTGAACCCCCGCGTTTCCCATTACAGCGTCAGATATATGCCGGTCTTTTAATTGCCCCAGGAAAGTTGCGGGCTCCACTGATGGGCAGGGAGATCGGGGAGTATACACCGCGCTGCCCTCTGGCGACTAACGAACACCCCTGGGGGACCCAGTTGACACACCGGCAAATGGAAAGGGCCCCAGAGACTCAAGTCAGGAGGGTTCGAATAGTAACATGAGGGAGCTTACAGACACTCTGGAAGAGAGCGGACACTGCCGTATGCACTCGAATAAGAGCCGCATTAGCGTGGCAGTTCACAACAGCAAACTGGCAGTAGGTTACAACAACAAAAAAAAAACAACAAAATGATGCCGCAGAAATCGTCTAATCATGATTTCTGCAGTAGTTGCGAATATAGTTGTCGTTCTTGAAGCGCTGCTGAGAATACACTTCACCTACATTATATTTGCTGACCCCAAAGGTAGCGGTATCGAATTCCAGCCGCGGCGGTCGTATTTAGATGCAAGCGAAATGATTGGGGTCCGTGTACTTACACTTATATGCACTTTAAAGAAACCCCAGGTGGGTTTCCGAAATTCCGGAGCTGTCCACCATGGCATCTCTCACAATCTTATCATAGTTCTGGGCCGTTATATCACGGAAAATATTATTATCGCCTAACTTCCGTTGTAGGACGACCTTAGAACACTACGTCCGCGTTGTGAAAACTCGCCAACACGCTGGAGTTGCAGACTCGCGAAGGAGCGTTAAAACACTTGTCCGAAATAATATTTTTCCTTCGAAGTTCTTCAATGTGCACTTAAATCCAAGTATACAGCCAGTACCGGGAGTCGAAGAGGTCTCCTCTAATCTGTTAACTCAGCACCTCAAAAGGCGTTGCCCACTATGCCGCTTCTGTGGGAGCAGTTTGTGAATGCCACTACAGAAAAGAATAAGCGCGGCTTTTAAGCGAGTGTGTACGGTGTGTATCCGGGCCTTTTGCAAAAAAAAAAACCTAATCCGCAACGCCCTCTGGAAGTGGCCTGCTCTTTTCTGCGGTGCATTCCAAACGATTTATTTCCGCCATGAGTGATCGTGTGCGCGTCTACGAGTGTTGCATTCCCTGGCACCCCCTTCTGTGCATGCATGCTCCCTCCGTGTAACGAACGAAATTTGAATTATCCCTGGAGTCGGGGGCAGTTCATTCGTTCTTCGTTTGCCTAGTTCAACCTTTGACGTGTCGCTCGATTGAAACTTATATCGCTTAGCTTGGGAGCGATTCCATCTTTAGCTTTGCTCTTTTCTATTCGACTGATTGCGGTGGCTAGACACCGCAGTGCTCGACGCCCTATCACCCGTACACGCCTCTGCAAATTAAAAAGCTGTGCTTCAGCCCGGCGTCGCTGTAGGGTGCTCATGAATACCCGTCTTCGTTTACAACCCTGAACAAAGAGTCGTTAAATATATTTCCCCGTGTCCCCTTCTCTCTATTCTTCCGAGTCCTGTGTAGTTTAACAAACAGTCAAGCACAGCTCCCGTTGTAGATCGTACTTCCTCCTCTCCACCGCCTGTGGGCCTGCAAGCCATTTTTTATTGAAATGAACGTCGTTGATGAAGGAGTGCGTTGAGACCTGAAACGGGCTGTAAACGCTGTTAGCGGCTCGGCTGTGTATGCATGTAACGGTCGTGAGCTTCCTGAGGCACCACCAGTCTGCGTCTGTGGTTTAGCAGCCATAACGGCGGTCCCGATAACCGACCTTGACTTACTGCCAATAGCGTCTTTGGGTCCGACCACAAAGCTGTATCGCTTCCAACAAAGCCCCCTCTTCCTTAACGGCCGCGCTTTCTTCTTTCGTCGAAGTTTTTATGAAACTCGTGACCACGAAGTATGTACACACGGAAGCGTTTGCCGTGAGCGCCGGTGCTGCCCAGCCACCTAAAAGAGCGCGTGGCACGCACTCATCTCTAGTCTAGGCCGCCAACGTCTCGTCGTCGCCAGGTCTCGGGAGGTTTATACGGGCTATAGCGTAGACAGCTTTCGAAGAGTACCGTGCGCCTTTTGCGTAAGGGTGCTCGAGAAACTACTTAAGAGAGCCGAGGAAGAATGAGGGAGTCGACAACTGTCCCTGTGCAAGGAAGCGAAGAAAAGCGTGCGTAATGATGCGGCGTGGGGTTCTCCCGCTGTAAAGCGTATGAAAAAAGCAATAAGGTGGTGGAAGGCTGAGTGGGATTGAAAAGCCACCACGGTGCCAAGCGGCGGCGGGGTGGAGATAACGGTGCTCGGTGTATATGGTAGGTCCTTTCATGATGTGACTTATTCGACGATTCGCGCTGACTCGGAGGAGATGCGCTTGAGGTGCGAGAAAATCTGTTTTCGTTTTCTTTTTTTTTTTTTTCAGGCGGGATCGCGCAAGTGCTTCGAAAGCACGTGTGCCTGTTTGATTCTTTTTTCTTCTCATTTTCTTCTATCATTTTTCTCCTCTTACATTCTTCGTACTCACACTTTATATGTTGATAGTTACGTGCAGTACGCAGCACTGGTGTCAGTTGCAGATGGCTGACGGACTTTCCCCCGCCACGAGTATTGGCACAGCGGCCTTTTTCGCGTATAAAGCATTGCAGTTACGTCAGACGTCATTGCAATGAAGGTTGAAAGAAAATTGGTCGTTTAGTCTTGCTGTCGATGCATTAGGGACACGAAAAGTTGTATGGAAAGAGCGTGGCTGGGCTGCACGCAAGTCCGCACGAACAAAGGTCGACCCTCGGAGGGTCCGGACGGAAATGATTGTGTGCTCTTGTGTTCTTTCTTTTGATGAGGGGAAGGGGTGCTGTGAATGGAGGAACGTACGGAGTTCGCAGAATCGGGATGACTTTTCTATGATACCACTCCGGACGATGAAGCCACGTTATAGCACAATTATTGTTTTTCATGGATCTTTTTTCATTTCTATATTTTGCAAAATTGACGCTTCTCTTTCGCCCAAAAAGTGAGGAAGTTGACACGGAAGTGAGTTATGACGGCCTAGGAAGGGCTAATGGATATAGCCTGCCCTTCCGGACCTGCTATTCCTCAAATGGGTTGTTGAACAATGAAGCATTCCCACGGCTGGTTTAACCGCCAGTCACTCAAAGAAAAAAAAAGAAACTTAGTGGTTGTTTTACTTCTGTATTATTGTTGCTTGCTACGTCACTTCCTCGGTGTTTCTTGAGTTGCTCGCGGGTTCCTCGTTTGCAGCGTGGTGATACAATTTGCTTCCTTGTTTACCGGCTTGCTGTCTGGCTTATCTTTACTTGCTTGATCTTTAGATATATGGCTGGCCTGTTTGCTTCTTGCCTAGGCTCCTGCCTTATCATTTTCGAAATGAAGGTTCTTAGAGCCTAGCTTTTTCCGGCGTCCGTTATGGTACAAAAAATTGAAACCGAAACTGCGCACATGCTAAACGAAAGCATCTGAGAACAAGCCCAGACATCTGTGAAAAATAAAGGTTAACAGAAATTTGTTAACTTGAACAAACAAAAAAAGAAAAACCACAACACCGTAAAAACAGTGACATTTAACCACCCATCAATCCAGGCATATGAAACAACAAAAGACTAACAAGAACAAGATACTAGGCTGTTAACCAGAACAGACCAGAACATTGCGGAAAAGCGGCAACGTCAACAAGAAGGTACCCCGGCGGTGAAGGCGCCGCAAGCGGCGGTTGTGTGGCGTTTAGGGTGGAGAGTACTGCCAACGCGAGACAGACTTGAGAGGCGGGGTATGGTGGGACATTCTCCAATCAAGAACAAAAATATACAAAACTCAAGAACAAAAATCAAGAACAAAAATAGAAAGGGAGATTTTATATAGAGAGAAAAACTGAAAGGTCGGCTTGAATCAATTTTTTTAGCCTGCTACTCAACGTTAAAAAAGGAAAGGGCGGGGAAAAGAAAGTAGAGAGAGATGTTGATCATGATGAAGGTGGCGATGAAGCAAGACCTTGGATAAATTCATAATCTCTTGCCGTGTTTTTTTATCTCTTAAGAAGAAGGCTCCACGTAGTGGGTATACGCAGGATAACCGCTGGTCATTCAGGGTAACTGACTGTATTCACAGGTGTGCGCAAGGTTACCCTTCAATTGAGGGTTATAGGGAGGGGGACGAACCTTTTCCCCCTCCCTATTATATCAATATATGACGTTTACTTCTCCCTCTCCCTCCAAGGTGATTAGAGGGGGGTGGCCTGCCCTTCTGTGCGCACCGCTATGACTCCAAGAAAAGCCAAACGCGTGAGGGTAAGACAGAAAGTTAGGTGGGTAGATTAGAATGATAAGTTCGGAGGTATTACGCGGTAGCAGCAAGCACAGGACAGGGTTGATTGGCGACAAATGGAAGAGGCCTTCGCCTTGCAGTTAGCGTAGTCGGGATGATGATGATGATGATGATGACGATGGTGATTGAAAGTTTTGCGTGAGTTTTTTTTTTGTGTGTGTGGGCGAAGCTCCTTAAGTTGATGCTGAGGACGATGAAGATGTGAAGATGATGATTACGAACGACGCCTTGCTTGTTCAGTATACGACGTTTCGATATGCTCTACAATGCTTTTCGTAAGACTGGAAACAACCAACAATTACTAGGGGACCACGTGCACAGACCTCGTCTTCGCCAACTTCAATCTAGATCCGATACCACAAAGCAGTAATGATGAAGGCAAAACGATATTTACAACTCAACACAGTATACCAACCGTGACCAGTATACCAACCTTGTATACGCATAAGTGTGCGCCGCTGAGTGGTCAACGTCACGGGAGATTCAGGGTAGCACTGAATGATCCCGCTGCTTCATCAACTCATCGCCATTGACTCTGTGGCATGCCGTGTTTTTTTTTTTGTTTTTTTTACACTTCTGAACTTCGTCATCAAACAAACTGTGTTTGTGTGGTCACTGCGGTTGAATGCGGGCCCGAAGATCGGGGAATCGAATCCCGGCGTGGGCGGTCGCATTTTGATGGAGGCAAAGTGTGCGACACTCGCGCGACGTCAGTGCACGTCAAAGTACGCCAGATAGCCCAAATTTCCAGCACCCTCCCCCTCCAAGTGCGACGTGCCCCATAGCATGGTGCCCCATAACACGGTGGCCCCGCAGAAATTCCCTTTGTGTTGACAAGGGTGCCAATACGGGCTTGTTCGTTCATCGTTAACTGGCCTGAAACATAGCCCAGAAACACACAGGGACAATGAAATAGATTGAGGTGATCTCCCGCTAAGGAGAACCATGTGTAGATACGAAGCAGCGAGCGCTAACGCTTACACTGGCGGCGACATTGACGCTGTCGCTCATCGGGGCGTTGCGCAGGCGAGAATTTCTGGGCTGGTGAAAAGCGCGCCGTGATATACCGGTGTTTCTTATTGGAACATGCCAATAGCAGCTATTGGACAATGAGAGATAGAAGACTCCGATTGGACGGAGACCTGCAGTCCGCTTTCAGTTAACGGGCATGCTGCGAATTTTTATTGTTCAACAATGCACAGGATAGATCTCCCACCGGCACTACCTTGGAGGTCAAGATCCAGTGTCTCTACATACGGGGTGGCCATGGAACGGTTGCGCAGCGCGAGCATTGGTTTTTTTTTTCTGGGCCCTCTGGCAGGCCGAGGATGCCACCCGAGTCCAGGGACAACGAGCGGCCACCTAAAGCCACCGAGACCAAATTGCCGGCCCATTGTGTTCAATAATGTCTTCTCTCTCTCTCTTGAATGGAGAAATTTGCTAGCAGACCCTGCCTGCATCGGCGTTGCAAGGCGAGAGAGGGGGAGAGACACGCATGCGCAACGTGGTGGGCACGCCGCACACCAAAATGAACTCGACCATGGCCTCCGAGATCGTGGGTGTGCGGTGCCGCATGCGCGCTATCTCGGAGGTTATGAACTCGACCTTAAGATGCTGGGCATGTAAGATGCGCTGGACAAACACAAGCGGCAACTTTTACCAACATCCTGTCTTCCTTTTGCCCCACCCTTCAAGGCGCTTAGCCGTGCTCCGTCATGGGCGGCAGAAATTAGCGCCTTTTAGTTATTAATAATTAATATACAAACTTTCTCAAGTGATCTCACTTTTGATTTTTGATCGTTAAATTGCCGCAATAACATCAAGCATTTTATAACAGAAGTTTGCCTAAAGGACACACAGCTAGCCTTATAAATTATATTTATAATGCTTCACGTCAAGCTTTTTAATATGAATTACTAAAAATGCTGGATAAGTGAAAGTTTTAACCAGAACAAGTATCGAGGCTTCATAGAATAACACAGCTTCGCAGTACACACTTGCCTTGTTCCACTGTTCGCAGTGAATTCCTCTAACGTTCGCCTGAAGGTTCGTAAGGCTTTTGTTACGAAAATACTACCATCTGTGGTGGGGACGGCCTAGTGCTCTCCCATAGTAGAGTACCAAGTACTCTATAAATTGTTCGCCAGTTTTTTTCTAAACAAGTCCTTCGTGGCTTCTTGAAACTG
This sequence comes from Rhipicephalus microplus, assembly GCF_043290135.1. Lineage (NCBI taxonomy): Eukaryota > Metazoa > Arthropoda > Arachnida > Ixodida > Ixodidae > Rhipicephalus > Rhipicephalus microplus. Next base: position 14,421,242 of record NC_134709.1, on the reverse strand, counting down.
GGACAGCTTGTTTCTCTCCCATAGTCGAGTATACCGCACTCTATACCATCGATCATTTGTTCTAAGCACGTCGACAATTTCACATTAAGGAAAAGAGCTAGAGTTTCCAGTTGTTTCGTACTAACGAAGCATGTGCTCTGGAACAGATGCATGCGCGACCTTCTGTGAAATGTGAACAATCTGACACATTGTATTGTCTCTTCAAGTTGTTACTGGCCTCTCCAGCGGAGGCCCTCGTGGCCAATACAGAGCACGTTCAATTTGTTTAATAAGTATCATACACGGTTCGGAGAGTTTTAGTACGCTGGGCACACAAACCGTTTTTCTGACATGTGCTCTCAGACACCAAAGACCACACATCTGCGCACGATCATACTGGGGTCATCTACAAGTACGATGCGGGGATTGCGACGGGACTTACATCGGCGAAGCGGGAGGGCATGTATGCATTGCTTTGCTACAGCAGTCCATGCAGCACCCTCTAAAGGGACACTAAAAAGGAACAATGACTTGGTTCAGATCGATAAACTGCACTTTGATAACTCTAGTACCATATGTTTCACTATCATAAGTTCATTATTATCGGAGAGAATCAAGGTTGAAGTTTTATTTTTAAATTTCGCGCTAAAAGTCTGCAGGCCTGACGAAAGAAATTTTATAATCAATTTTCGTATTCTCGTGGCATTCGCTGGATCAAATTTTATGAAACTTCATATACTAAGTATATGGAACCCACAGAATACGATGTACTTCATGTTTATCCATTGAAAACTCCGTGGGGCCCTGTAGACGCCTTCGAAATTTCTTACGCCACGGTGTTTGGTGCGGGAAATTCAAGCTGGCTTCGCCGCCCGCACTTTCTTTTCGCGTGTTAATTTCGTTTAACATTAAGCGTCGTGTCGTGGTAAGTATGATGCCTTCGTTGTTGTGATTTTGTACTGTACAAATACGCGAAAAATCGTTGTGCTCTTTAGTGTCTATTTAAGAGCTTGTTCAACACTGCAGGAAAACGGGGCATAGTTTTTCCCTAAACAATGGATGATGCGGGCTCGATCACAGAGGCGGCGGAAAGGTATAACAAAAAGTTGCCGTCGCAATGCTGTAACTTTTTTTTAGCGAAGCGTTAATAGAAAAAACGCTAAACATCGTTATACACAGAGTATAACAGTCGCATATATTTTACATGACCAGTTGTTAGCAGCTGCGTAACTATGTCAAGATCAATGTGGGTATTACCGACAACAGAAGCGGTAAGCTGAAATTCAGCACTTTTGCTTGCAAGGATGGTAGCCCTAGATAGCGCTACGTAAAGCAACTTCAGTAGATGGCACTTAACTAGGATTGACGCTAACCCGAAGTGAAGAGCGTGGTTTATTACACTACATATAAGTACTATTTATAAAATCACTTGGACTGCGCTGCAACCACAATTGACTTTTCACCAACATTACGCCTGCACTATGCAGGCATACTATTCTCACTATGCTATATCAGCTTACCACTTCCGGTGTATGTAATACGCATTTTGTTGATTGCATCATTATGCAGCTGTAAACAGCTGGTTATATTATATAAAACATCGGTGATTGTTCAATGTGTCTGTACCTACAACTTTTGCACAAGTACTTATGGCACTCGACTGCTACCCAAAGGTGGTGGGATCGAATCCCAGTTTCGGCGGCTGCATTTTAGACGGGAGGCGAAAATCTCTGAGGCCTGTGTACTTAGATTCAGGTGCACGTTAAAGAACCCCAGGTGGCTGGTATTTCCGGCTCCCACCACTATGCCGTCTCTCATTCTCATGTCGTCCGTTTTGGAGGTTAAGTCCGAGATACTATTAATATCATTATTATAATACTAACGTTTGTACTTATATTTGGCGTCATTTCGTAACGTTTCGTAACGTAAAATTAAGACACAACAGTCATCTTCTCTCCGCACGTCTATTCCCATGGTACGTGGGATCCGCCATTTTTTATTTTTTTTCGTTACGCAGTTAACCTTTCTATCACACATACCGCCATTAACGCGGGACAGAAACGTGAACCTTGAGGTTAGAAAGTTAAAACAAAACTAGCAGGGTCTCTTGGGCATTTACCAGCTAAGACGTCTCGAAAGCGGAAGCCCTTTTGTTTTTATTCTCATTCCATCATCCTACGCGGCCGCCCTTTGAAACATTCGTGACCTGGCGTGGTTTGCACTACCTTCAAGATCGGAGGCACCTCGTGTGATTTTGCACAGGCTTCGCAATCGGTTCACCTTTGACCAAGTTACGAGTCATGTGACGACCGCGTGTTTGGCCACGTCAGTAGACGTGAACCAAATTCTATAGAGCAATCTGTAAACGTTGGCGTCAATGCGGGAGGCTCCTTGATGTGCAGTGATGGGAGACAGCTTTGCGTCTTCTGTGCCAGTTGTCACGTGGTCGTATAAGGCGGTGGCGAGCTTTGGGCTGGCCGGAGCCTACACTCCGGGACGTCGCTGCAAGCGCCCCAGCACGTCGAAGGCGCATAGCGCTGTTTACAAACGTGGAATAGGTCTATAGTTGTAGCAGTGAAACCTTCGAACTGCGTACAGTGAACTAGAACTAACGCTATATATAACTGCGCGATGGACCGCCCTCTACAGAGCCTTCTAGTGGGTCGTCCTCTTGGACTGCTTCCTTACAGATCGCCGCTCTAGCTGGAAGTCCGTTTTATGCTTTGACTGTCGTCATTGCACAATATCACCGAGTACTGATCGCCCCAGTCAAATAAACGCCTTTGCAGTAATAAATACTATTATGTGAAAAACACTTGATAATATTTATACAGAACGACAGTTTGATATTGAGAATCTATTCGAAAAACTAATACATGTTCGATTATATAGATTCGCTTAAGTGCTTCTGATTTTAATCGGATCAGATTGCAGAATAACAGTTTGCACAGCCTTAAGAATATGAGTCTCATGTAAAGACTCTGACGTTCCGGCATTCACAGTCATGCCCACGTATATTGAATCGTAAATGATCGCAAAAAAAAATATTCTGCATATGTGCAATTTTATATAGAAGATATTTTATGCATCAAAAATATGTTCACTGGGATTTTACAACTGCTCTATAGACACAATAGTTCGTTGTATGCGTGTTTGTCGGTATAAGAGAATGCCTCCATTCTGCATATGTGCAATTTTATATAGAAGATATTTTATGCATCAAAAATATATTCACTGGGATTTTACAACTGCTCTATAAACACAATAGTTCGTTGTATGCGTGTTTATCGGTATAAGAGAACGCCTCCACGTAGCATATTGCTACGGAGAGGAAGAAAAGGAAGAGGTGCGACTGACAGGCGCGCGACTGGGCCAATCAGCCATTGTGTCTCTTGCCTGTAGTTTTTACTCTGCAAATACATCTCGCTCAGAAGCAACCAACCTCGTAACATATTGGTGGAGGTGCTGGGTAACCATCAGGCAACGGAGCTCCGCAGCGGACGTCGCATCGCCCTTCCAGCCATGGCCAATGCTCAGCCCTCCGCGTCAACGTCAGCGTCTCCGACGAACATGGCGTCGCAACCGTACGTTTTCACGCCTCTCAAGGATCCCGGTACATTCTGCGGAACCGATGGCGTCGACGTTGACGATTGGCTGGCCATGTTTGAACGAGTGAGTGTGCCGAACAGATGGGATCCCACACTTCAGTTGGCTAATGTGCTGTTCTATTTGAGAGGCACGGCCAAGGTGTGGTATGAGAACAATGAAGAAGAACTCACAAGCTGGGACCAATGCAAAGCAAAGATGCGGGAGGTGTTTGGCAAAACCGCCAGTCGGAAGATCGCCGCCAAAAAGGAATTGGCCTGCCGTGCCCAATCCCCTACGGAGTCATACCTCGCTTACATTCAAGACGTGCTGGCCCTCTGCCGAAAGGCCGAAAGCGACATGACAGAAGGTGACAAGGTGGGACATGTTCTGAAAGGGATTGCCGACGACGCGTTCAATCTCCTGATGTGCAAGGGCTGTTCCACCGTAGACGCGATCATCAAAGAGTGTCGTCAGTTCGAGCAAGTGAAAAGTCGCCGCATTCTACAAACATTCGCTCGACTCCCAAACACCGCTGCAACATCTACTTGCGAGGACCAGTCAACACCACAACGTGCATCGCCGCCGGGAGACCTTACACGCATTGTTCGTCGTGAACTGGAAGCTATGGCGCCCTCGGCGTTCTATTCGCGCAGTACCGATGCCACTCCTGTTACTGTTCCTCTTGTTCAAGCCATCGTGCGCCGGGAGCTTGAAAACATCGGAGTGCATTCCGTGTGCCATGTCACCGCGCCTGTCAGTCGCACCTCTTCCTTTTCTTCCTCTCCGTAGCAGGGCTGGGCTACAACTCAATTCCAAGAAGTGTCAATTTGGTCACCGTCAGATTGCCATTCTGGGCCATATTGTAAACGCCGATGGTGTCCAACCAGATCCCGAAAAGATCCGCGTCGTCCGTAGCTTTCCAGTGCCCCGTTCTACATCCGACGTCCGTAGCTTCGTCGGCTTATGTTCCTACTTTCGCCGTTTTGTGAAAAACTTCGCTGACGTTGCCCGGCCACTGACAGATTTGCTGAAGAAGGATACCACATTCTCATGGGGCCCTGAGCAGGCTCAAGCGTTCGCCGCTCTCATCGGCTACCTAACTACGCCCCCCATACTTGCCCACTTTAATCCTTCTGCTGCCACAGAGGTTCGCACCGACGCCAGTGGCCACGGTATCGGCGCAGTTCTCGCTCAGCGGCACCACGGTAGACAGTGCGTGATAGCTTACGCCAGTCGCCTGCTTTCTCCCCAGGAGATGAATTATTCCATCACCGAGAGAGAGTGTCTAGCTTTAGTTTGGGCCGTCGCCAAGTTTCGGCCATATTTATATGGTCGCATTTTCACTGTCGTTACGGACCACCACGCCCTCTGTTGGCTGACTTCTCTGAAGGACCCGACTGGACGTCTGGCTCGCTGGGCTCTGAGGCTTCAGGAATTTTCGTTTAGCGTCAGCTACAAGTCTGGCCGTTTGCACAAGGACGCAGACTGTCTTTCTCGATATCCGGTAGATCCTCCTGATCCCGTTGCGCCTGACCTGGAGAGCAGAGTAATGGCGTTTACAGACGTCAGCGATATGCGCATCGAACAACGACGGGATGAGTCATTGCGCACTATCATCGACGCCATCCAGTCTGACAGCCATGACGCTGAATCCCGTATGTTCGTGCTGCATGACGGCATCCTCTACCGCCGCAACGTCACCACTGAAGGCCCTGAGCTTCTGCTTGTCATCCCTCGTCACCTACGGCCTGCCATACTTCAACAACTTCACGACGCACCAACAGCGGGACACCTCGGCGTTTCCCGCACATACGACCGCGTGCGACGTCGATTTTTCTGGCCTGGATTGTACCGCAGCGTACGTCGATATGTCGCCACTTGCGACCTCTGCCAGCGCCGGAAAAGACCTTCTTTGCTGCCAGCTGGATATCTTCACCCAATTGAAGTCCCCTCTGAACCATTTCATCGCGTGGGACTCGACCTTCTTGGCCCTTTTCCGACGACGACACTAGGAAATAAATGGATTGCCGTCGCCACAGATTATGCGACCCGTTACGCGATAACAAAGGCCATGCCAACCAGTTGCGCCACTGACGTCGCGGATTTTCTTCTTCATGACGTCATCTTACACCATGGTGCACCCCGACAGCTGCTTACGGACCGCGGCCGCTCTTTCCTGTCCAAAGTTGTCGATGACCTCCTTCGATCGTGTGCTACAGCCCATAAGCTATCTACCGCCTACCACCCACAAACTAATGGCCTAACTGAACGTCTCAACCGCACGCTCACAGAGATGCTTTCGATGTACGTCTCCGATGATCATCGAGACTGGGATACAACGTTGGCCTATGTGACCTTCGCATATAACTCCTCTCGACATGACACTGCGGGATTCTCGCCTTTTTATCTTTTATATGGTCGCGACCCCATATTGCCATTTGAAACCACCTTGCCTCTCGTGCCATCTCCTTCCGAGTACGCGCGCGAAGCCATTGATCGGGCTCACATGGCTCGTCAAGTTGCCCAGTCTCGCCTCACCAGGTCACAGGATATGCAAAAAGCCCGCTACGACCACCGGCATCGAAATATAACGTTTGCCCCAGGTGACCACGTGCTCCTCTGGTCACCGTGTCGCCGTGTAGGTCTCTCCGAAAAACTTTTGTCCCGATACGCCGGACCCTACCTAGTCTTACGTCAAGTTAGCGACGTAACCTACGAGATAGCGCCATTGCACTCCAATACGTCACCAAGTTCGTCACTAGTTGACATTGTCCATGTTTCGCGCTTGAAACCCTACTTCTGTCGCACTTCTCCGGACTCTCGCCGAGACGGCGCTCCAACGCCCGGGGGTCCTGCTACGGAGAGGAAGAAAAGGAAGAGGTGCGACTGACAGGCGCGCGACTGGGCCAATCAGCCATTGTGTCTCTTGCCTGTAGTTTTTACTCTGCAAATACATCTCGCTCAGAAGCAACCAACCTCGTAACAATATGAACGCGCATAGGTGCAACGGTATTATTATCATGCTTATTATTTTATTTTTCTATTCAGGCCTGCTTCGAAGAGGGTACGGGGGGGGGGGGGGGGGGCATCAAGTTTCGCGCCTTTTTTTTTTTCGTCAGGGCACTTCCAAATTCACGGCTCTCACACCATACACTCGCGCTTCGAAATATTCGACTTTACATGTTCGAGTGCGGGAGAGGCAATCTACGTCATTAATGCAAGAGGCAATCTACGTCATTAATGCAGCGTTCATCGTCTGGTCACCGTCAGACACGGGAGACGAGGACGCCAACGGGGCGAATGCATGACGCGTTCCTAAATATGAAATGAATGTCGTTCATTCAACTGTTAGGCCTAACAATCACTAAGCTCGCACCGCAGTCGACAGTGACGACGAACCAGTTGTACCGCCATCTCACCGGCACGCTCCCCCCCCCCCCCCCCACACCGTCGCCGCCCACTACCACAAGAAAGGAGGGGAAGGGGAAAGGAGGGCCGTGTCAGTGGCGTAGTACGTACTGCGAAGAAGTTAGAGGCATCCTCCCCCTTCTGCTCTCCTTGCCCCCATCCCCGCTTGCCTTTACCATCCAACAGTTATTCCGCCATTTCAGTCTGGTTCGGTCGTCGTCTGCTCGCTGCCCCATGCTCGTCTGCTTGCATGGCTGCCTGCAGTCCCGTCGAGCGGTTCGTTGTATTAGAACGCGTTGGCGCCTGGCGTGCGAATTTCTGCGCCGTAATGTGTTTTAGAGTACGGACATAATTAGCAGTTCCGTTTTCCCCCAGATTTTTGCCTGGAGCTGCCATCCTCCCCCCGGGGAAAGCGCTCGAAGCCATGTGCTTGCCTCCGCCGTGTTTGCCAGAGTACACGCGCTCGAAGCGACTGGCTGCGATTCGTTTCGGCCGCCAGACGGCGCTCTCTCCTCCTCCCTCAGAGTCGGTGGCGGGGAAACAGGCGCCCTACTAATATCGTTCGCATAACGCGTCCGAATGAACATTCACTGCTTGGATCACGGTGTTCGGAAGACCGTTTCACGGCTTGTTGGCCTGCATGGCTGGTGTGCATGGCTGGCGCCAGTGCAGTACGTGTTTAGGTGTTGAGGCGCACATAACGGAAGTGCTTCGCGAGTGTAGTTGGTGAGTTGTGAGGTGCCTATATGCCTGAACTGGTTATCCCGCACCGGATTGATGATTTGATTGGATAAACTTTTATTACCGGATTGACGATGCTCGACCTAATTTATAATGCGATTGTCTCGCTGATAACGCGTATGTCCCGAGCATATCTAATCGTATGAGTGTTTTCGGCAATGTTCAGGTGAAAACCCTAAATGCCTCATCAAACGCGAACGTTGACAGGAGTGAAGAAAAAATCAAGACCACCAAGATGTGTGACGTCATCATGGCGTCACTATGGATGTTTTGCCGTATTATACGACATATAATGACGTCATTTAAATGACGTTGTATGGTCATAGGTGGGCGGAATATGGAGATTGTGCAAAGCTATATGAGCTGCAGAAACCTGTAGGACGGGCGAGGGGGTGGGGGTAGATAAATTCACTGAGAAAAAGAAACAGACGAAGGCTTTAGCCTTCGAGTCTTTTTAGGAGGGTCCATAGAAGACCGTGCAATGATTTTTTTTACGGGAAAGCCTTGGAAGGAGGAATATAGCGTCAAGGGACACCAGGCGTGGTTACGCCTCGGGACTGGAGTACCATGCCTAGCTAAGCGGTGGCTCGGATAAGCGAATAAGTCGTCCAGGCACGGGTGGCGAAAAAAAAAAACAATGCCAAGATTGGTGTAGCCAGGGTCCTTGAAAGCCATGTTATGCTATAACATTAGCCGGACACCTCCCTTGGCACCATATGAGAGTTGCTTATTGTGCACACATGTGCGCACTGTGCGGATTAACCCTTGGTTTCTAAGTGAGACTGCATACAATAATTGAGAACGAGCTGAAAGAACGGAACGCCAAAATACAAGGTCAACCCATAAAGGTCGTTTTGCTATCCTACATTTAACGGTGATGTTACCTGGCGATGTAGTTACGCATCAAGAAATGGTGTATCAATAAGCGTCAACGTGGATGCATTTACAAAAAAAAAAATGGTGCTTCAGCTGTCAAACACCAACAGACAGAGTATAAGCTCTCTTTATACCAATGTACAGTAAGCACTATATTTCTCTAAGGAGACGTTTTACTTCCGTGTTATATATACCGATTCTTATGACGGAGAAATCAACCATATTTTCTCTCTTTCTTCCTCGCCTTGTTTATCTCTGTCTGTCTTTCGCCGATATGCTATATGTCTCTGTTTCTGTTTATTCTTTACTTTCTCTCTATCTATTTTTCCCTTTCTCGGTCTTTCTTCGTGTTTATTTCATCGCTTTCTTTGTAACTCTTCGTGTTTCTGTTTCTTTCTCTCTTTTTCTTTTTATTTCTTTCCCTTACTCTCTCTATGCTTTTTCTATTTTTCTCTATTTATCTATTTTTTTTCATCTATTTCGCTTTCATTCTATGCAGAAGACGAGAATGTCGACGTAGAGAGAGGCAAAGTTTGGGGGCCAAAGCACGAACCTGGAACGTGGCTGCGGCATTCCTAGTCCGGAACACCGCATTACGAGGCCTGCGTAACGGAACACCACATTACGAGAAGTAAGTTCGTCCGTGGGGCAGTATTGATGCATTCTTTTTGGCTATGTTGGCGCTTGGGGCACGGGCCTCGTGCGCCACCTCTTGACTTACGCTACTACCCGGAGCCACTGCGTACGTCAAGGGATGTGCAGGAATCTTCCAATGTGTGCAATCACACCGTGAAAAAATCACCTTGGATGTAGAAAGCTTCAAGAGATTGGGGAGGCAAGGTTAGTCAATACAACAGAATCAGAAGGGGAGGGCGAGTCTTCTCTGGTAAGTACGTGGCGGAAGGTGTGAGTTTTTGGCGCTGCATGGCTTTACTTCCTTCTCAAAGTATGGGTAGTCACTGACCAACTCTAAACTCGAAGCATTCTCTCACCACGTGCTTTAACACAAAGAAGAGGGATGATAGGATTAAGAAGCGATCTTATCGATGTATGTGTGCTTGTTCCCCGCTTCCTCGCGAGTATCCTCTGCTCAGTTCAGGTCTATTGTGTTGTAACAAAGCTCGGTCGCCCTCGTGAAGTCCGTGAACTTGAGTCTTTTTTTTTTGCTTTGCTAGTTTATTATACGCCGGAAGACGCGTCTGCGAATGACCAAGGTAGGAACAATCCTCAAAAAAAAAAAAAAGCCGTGTTAACTTGATCGCCACGTGCCAGAACGAGGCTGCTTGTCTCAGGGTGGTCACGCTCCGCCCAGAATGCCAGCGATGTAAACTATAGAAGGGCAACAAAAATTGTTTGAGGCCACATCTCTGCTCGATGCTTATCTCCAGCCACCTGATTCCTGGCTCGGCCTTTTATTGGTATCAATATAAGCGTTTAATTAGAGTTGGCGTATGTTATAAGGCTAACCCGGTCACACCGAACAGAGTGTTTAAAAGAAACAAAATACCGATTGAGCGATGCCAAGACAATGCAAAGTCAGTCCAGTGAGCACGAAATGGACCGTGCCGGGAAGGAACGTCTCGGCCTATTGTCTCAAGCGGCTACACGTAGTCTTTGCTTCACGCGTGGCTAGGCGGGGGATTCCCGTATAACGAATACCCGAGTGGATTGACGGAATGAAGGAACTCGCGAAGAAATGGTAAGTAGCCAGCCACGCCGAACCGAGGCGAGCCAAGCCTGCCGTTCCTGCAGAGCTCTGTACGCGTATGATCGATTGACTCCGTGTCCCCGGCATTTCAATGAGGCGTACACGCGGAGCACGGTCACCGTTCTACATTTCGACTGCCGTCTTTAATGAATGCGAGCTTGCATTCTTCGGCGGCGTGGTGTATTCGATGCCGATGGTGTATAGAAGTCGATCTTTTTACTGAACTGCAAACGAGAGCATTCCATTTTTTTTTGTCCTTCTTTCCTTCACACTAACTGTCTTTCTTTCCTTCTTTCCTGAGACCGGATTTCCCAACGCGTCCCTCCAGGCATGGTCCATCGCTTGTGATCACAAAGTCTTCACCATCCCGAATCGTTTAGATTTGCGCCTAGAGTATGAAGTTTAGAGATGAAGAAGCAACAAGTAAAGAACGAAGAATATTGTGGGGTCCTCATTCGGTTCGGCGTATTCAGCGAAGTGGCTGAAATGGAGTGCCTTGCCTCGCAGTGCGAGGCAACGTAGCCTAGGCTCGGAAACGCCAATGCCCATTGCTCATCATACGATTACACAATGGGAAGACTTCAGGGAGCAAGGAAGCGTGTTGTCGTAAGCACGCGACGCTGGGTTTTAGCGAGAGCCGACTTGGGTGCGGCGACGGCGCGGCGTTTGCCGCCTCTTACTCCCCTCCACCTCCTCCTCCTCCTCGCCGTCTATTATCGTCTGTGCAGTGTTTAGTCTTTCTGAGAGAGAGAGGGAAGGGGGCAATGAGATGCGATAGAACGCACGCGAACGCGGTCCTCTAACCGCGCGTTAGTCAAATGCTTTTCAGAAGGGCCCGCTTCATCATGCGTGGGCTCGTTGTTTCGCTGTAATGAGCGCCACATTTGGGTGCCCGCGAGAGGTTTAAACCAGATTCAGAAACAATCGCGAAGTCGATAGTCACGGCTTGCTTGTGTGCATTCGTTGGGCGTGTACCGAACATATCCACGTTCGGTCATCTCTGGCAACGGAGAGTGACCTAATAATCCGTTATCTGCTTGGAGATTGACTTCAGTAGGAGACGTCATGAGTGGCTAATCCTATAGGGTGGAGGTGCGTGGTGTCCATCAGCCTGCTCGTTATCCTCTCCTATGTCGCCTATGAAGCATTTTTGTGAGCGTAACCCGTTTACGGCTCTGGAATTAAATATATATGTCAGCTTTTTCGTGTGATGTTCCTCTGTGGTGTCGCTCTAATAATAAAAAAAAAAGAATTTGTTTTAAAAAGCCCTGTTCTTGCAGTGTACGTGTCCTCCGTGCAACTGGTCTCAGATTTTACCGCGGTTTTGTAATCAGGTAGAACAGCAGGCTGTTATTTCTCAATGTGAGAGTGTCAGGCGGTTGATCAAACGCGAAAAGTGAGCATCGGCACCGGCGGCGAAAGCGTCACCACATGACCCAAAAACGACGCCACAATTTTCAAAAGTAGGTGCCGTAATTAGGACGTCACTATTATCTCACAACATGGAGGCACATTGTGATATAATCAGATGACATCGTCTATTGATAAATAGTGGGCCGATCCCGGAGGCAGAGCAAAATCCCGTGAGGGGCAAAAACTTTTCAATGCCTCGGATCCCGAAGAGAGGGATGTGTTCATCCAGTTAATTGAGAAAAACAAGAGTGCCTTAGCTCACCTAAGTCAGTATATACGTAGCGTGGGCTACGGACGGACGGACGGGCGTGCGGGCGGGCGGGCGGACGGACGGATGGACAGACAGACAGACAGACAGACAGATTCATATAGATACCAACGAGGGGGTGGGATTGGGGGCTGAACTGGAACGTTACCTACTCTCCCCCCCCCCACTGATGGGGGAAACAACTCACATGCTTATGACTGTAATCAACGGAGATTTTCATAGGAGTGAAGGACCAATAAACAAAACGTTACTAACGAGAATTAACAGACAGTGATGCCAAGGAAAGTATAAGTGAGGTTATTAGTGGCAATCGCGATGTAAGTGTGGAAAAAAAAGCAAGGTGTACGAAATGAGAACTTGCCGATGGCAGGTGCTATGGCCTTCGAATAACGCTTCCGATGCTCTACCAACTGGACTACATCGGCGGTCATCCACTCGTCTGGTTCACGTGTTATTATGCTCTGAAAGTGTAGCTGTTGTATACCTATAGTGTTAGACAGAGCTTACTGCTCTCGATAGTACTCTAAATCATCAAACATTTTAATTCTAACGTTGCCACATTCCTTTCTGATTTTTTTTTTCGATTTCCTCATAACGAGTGTAAGTGCTGCCTTGCGCAACCACACCGATTGGTTATGAACCGTCGAGATTACAACCTTCCGATGCGATTACACGCGCAACACAAACTTTACAGATGCTTCTGGAATTTACATGACCACTATACCGACAACTGTGGAATATTCGACGGCACATGTATAAATGCCGACGCGCTTCGCCGCTTGTCAGTTGATCGACTGCTGAAGCTTTGTTTGCCGCTATCAGTGCCAGTGTGCATTGCTGTAATTTGACTTCCCGTTTACCGACCTCAAGTTCGCCCCAAAAAGACATATCGCCTGCCACCTTCGTCAACGGCGTGACTACGTGGCAATGTGTGCATTCAAACGTTGAGTGTCAGTCTGCGTGATGAGCTATTATAGTAACAGTAATATGCTCATCATCGCTGGCCTTACTACGTCTACTGCAGGACAAAGGCCTCTCCCATGTTCCGCCACTCAACCTGATCATGTGCTTTTTGCTGCCACGCTACGTTTGCAAACTTCCTGATATCATCGGTTCATCTAATTTTCTATCTCCCGCTGACGCGTTTGCTTTCTCTTTGAATACATTTACTTACCCTTAACGACCAACGGTTATCCTGCCTGCGCACTCCGTGCCCAGCCCGTGTCCATTTCTTAAACAGGGTCGGACATGGGTTACTATATTACTACATGCAAACATTTGTCAGTACTCGTACAAGTGTCGCCATTTGCCCGGCAGCTGCTGCAAGTCGCAAGTTCCGCTGCTTGAACAAACTTCCGTCGCTCGTATTTCATCGGTAAAGCGGAGTGTCAGACGAAAGCTGACGGGTAATTATCGTGACAGGAGCAACCGTTCTCTTGACAAACAGGAACAAGTCACGCACTTCGCCCCATCCATACGTCAAGACTCGCCCGCATAAGTAGAAGATCGGGACTTTCGAAGGTCGTTCCGTGACGCAAAGTGATTTCAATGGACGAGAAGCACGATCGAGCGCGTCCCACATCACATCTGTGCATCGTTGCCGGATGTTTCTGATAAGAAGCGCTCGCAGCGCTTTAGAAGGTTAGGTTAATAACTGCATCTTTGAAGCAACGGCAAGAACACACAGGAAGAGTCTGGGTTCGCTACTGAAAACATTTAATGCAAGCAATATACAGAACTCGAAGCGAAACAAAGCTAACAGGTGCAATAAAGGAGATGTGGTAAGCTATAGTCAGTAATGTTAGAATCACTTCATAGAACACCGTGTTAAGGCACGGTAAAGTTCAACTATGAATTAGTTTATATTGATGAATGGTACTCTGGCCTGACAGTGCTGAGATTTCGAATCTCGTTACTTTTACCATAATAGGTTTATTAATAGGAAAAAAATGAAAAATGTTATTTTTAACACCTGCCGGTTCGATTCCACATACAAGAGGGACATCGTGCGCAACACCGCACACACGAGGTAAAAACGTCGTGTTAATTGAAAGGTGCTGTCTGTAGTTCTACGTATTAGAGACGAGGATCGGTGTAATCAATCATTGCTGTCGAAACTCGCCGCGCACGTATACGTCAATCAAGGCCCTCCGTGTAATCGTTTCTTCCGATCTTGTGAACTTCGTTCTGCCGGGTGGAGGGTGCACGCAACTATCCTAACTAATTTACTACCGACCTGGACTGGAAGCGCAAGCGTTATGTCACGCGATGCCGTGTTAAAGTGAAATAAATAAGCAAGGCTGACGTGTCATGCGTCTCTCTGGAGAGTGTGCGAAAGCTGCTGGCGAACCTGCGCGAGGGGTGACCGAGCAGAGCGATTTCGCGAACTCTTGTCAGAGGCGTTGACGAAAAGACAAAGAATCACAAACCGGACCGTTCGCGGACTTCCTGTATTGGCTGTTTCTCTCTCTCCCTCTCCCTCTCTCTCTCTCTCTTCACGTTTGAGTGGGCTTCATTTGTGCGTGTGTGTGCTCGAGGAAGTGGTACAGCCGTTTTGGCTTCCGTACGCCGACTTGACTGTACAAGGTCTGTGGCAGTGGCGGCCTAAGGACCGGGAAGGACGCCCTTTCGAACGGACCGTGAAATTAAGAACTGTTGTTGTTTTTTGTCTCCCAGAACCACGACAGGAGGACGAGGGACCATGGCCTGAGATGCATCTGCAGAAAAATGCGAACATATTCCTGAAAGGCTTAGCGGACACTGCTGACTGGATAAGCACTTGGGATATAGGCCTACAGCTAGGTGTGGTGATATATCAAAGGAGCTGTTAGTACGTATACAGTGGATAGAAAGAAATGTGATTGATTGATTAATATGTGGGGTTTAACGTCCCAAAACCACCATATGAAAGAAATGTGTGAGTGTGAACGTTTTATTACAGTGTGAACTGCTACAAACAAACTGTACATTACCCTTTTACTTCAACTTGTATAAGTGTGCTATTAGGTTTTTTTTCCTCTTTATTGTTCATTTTGGGCAAACATCGTTATTTTTTTTTTGCTGCAGAACTTATCGATATGAAGTAGCCGAAGGAATATGAACCTCAACATTTCCACAGCAAGACAGTTCCAACAGAACACAACAGAACAGGAACACCGCATAGTAGAGCGCTCCGAAAATGTCGACCACCTGAGGTTTTCTAGGAAACCTCAGGGGGTCGACATGCACCTAAGTGTAAGCACACCGACCTCGAACATTTCGCCTACATCGAAATGCTACCGCCGCGGCTGCGATACGAACAGTCAATTAAGCACCATAATCACTAAAACACCGCATCAGCTGTACCATGCGTGTTGCCCAGTTTACGTGAGTTTGTGTGCGTTAAAATCACTTAAAGGGGCCCTGAAACACTTTTTTTCAAGTAACCGTTAAAATAATTCTCTGGAAGAGCTCATTGCCTCGCGAATTGAACGCCGCAAAAGATTTAGGGATCCGTTCAGTACGAGCGGAGTTACAAAGATTTGTCACACGCTGCAATCGCATCCTCTCTTCTCTCGTACCGACGAAAGCGCTGGAAACTAAGCAGGGAGGGATGGCAAGGCCACAGACAAACGTCATGCCCGCCCCGTGACCTTGCGCACTTTTTTCTTCGAATGCACGGCTTTTTCAATGTGATCGCGCGTCGACAAGTAGCGGCCTCCCGCAGCGATCTCTGTATCGAGCGAGTGCGCCATGTTCAAATCAGCCAATGGCTGATAGATGGGCTTGCTACGTGTGACTTTTGAGCAGATCGCGTCATTTGTCGAGAGGAGAGAGAGCAATTTTTAGCTGACTTTGATCATTTATTGTGAATTCCAGGCCACGTGCTGCACTTAATATTTGGCTCGCGTGTTGTCGGGAGCATCTACTGCCGATCGGCAGCGTTTTCTGACCATGCTCAAGAACTGTTCCAGGGCCCCTTTAAACAAAACTTTGCGTTCGTCTTGCGACAGCCGGATATGATTACGAGCTATGCATGCTCGGCGTATGACGAACTCTAGATTCTTTTGCCCACTTTGGGTTTCTTATTGCGAAAGTGTTAACGTATGAGAACCTGGATGAGAATTGAATCCGCGGCTTCTTGTATACCATGTGCAAGGCTATATCGCCTAAGCCTTTCAGGTCAGCACTGTTCTTTAGTACGTGCGTGCGTGCGTGCGTGCGTGCGTGTGTGCGTGTGTGTGTGTGTGTGTGTGTGTGTGTGTGTGTGTGTGTGTGTGTGTGTGTGTGTGTGTGTGTGTGTGTGTGTGTGTGTGTGTGTGTGTGTGTGTGTGTTGAAGCTTGACACGTGCCTGCATTACCAATAAACGATTCTCGTAGAAGGAAACTATAAGCCGGACTTCTCCCTTTCCCTACCCCAAGTGTAGGGTATCCAACTGAGCCAAGCTTGGTTAACCTCCCTGCCTTTCTTCTCTATTTATCTCTCTCTCTCTCTTTCTCTCTCTCCCTCGAAGTTCGTAGCCTATCTCGAGAGACACGCGCTTTGTAGAGAGGGAGGAAAAAATTCATAACACTTTTATAGTTTACAATGTAGGTACCTCTGAAGTTGGAGAACACGTTTGACCAAGAGTTGCTCTTGGTACGATTTTTTTTTGTGGCACACACAATGGTAGAACTCCATGGGGCTAAGGTCTTTGTGCGTGCTCTTCGGATTTCATGACGACAGCAACTGGCACAAGAAACAAAAATGTCGCGTAAAACTTCCATTCGACGCCGTGGCGTCGCGTTACTTTCCAGAACAGGAACGTCGTGGACGACGTTGAGGTCGCCTTCCGAAGACGAGAACGAATACAAATGGTTTCGATTGGGGGACTCGGACGTGATCCCCTTCAGCGGTGGTCGCTGAGCCCTCTTCTCCACACATGTTGTACGTCCCCGTACTCTGTATGCGACTCGCGTTTGCCCTATTGCCGCGAAGTACCAGCCGCGCTTTGTCACTGACTTGGCTGAGAAGATAAAAAGGAAGGCACTGTCCCGCTCGTATGCGCTCGCTTTTTAGCAATCGAAGTTTTACTTGTTTGCTTGCTTAATGCGGGAGTATTGGTGAAAGAGGGGAGGTGATAAAGAAGGACCGAGAGAAGGGAAGAGATCTCAGTCCTCGAAGAATAAAAGTATTGTGAAGAAAGTCGAAATTTTTAAAATGATATCAGCACCTAACAGTCACCACCATCATCTATGCGATTTTCTTATATTTCAAATAAGTGCGTGTATTGAAACAAATGAATCATGTGTATTGAAAAGGGTAGGCACGAATGATCACTAACTGAAAGGTCTCCGTTGACTCTGTCTAAGTTTTGACAATGGTCTCCATGAAATCCCGCTAATGTTAAGTCATTATTCTTAGCGCAGTGCATTTTGAGTATCTTCGCATTTCCTCGGATAGCAAACCAACGTGCACTTCAGCTGTATTGTTGCTTGGCTTTTGGAAACAGCCACATCTAGTAACTTTAGTTGAGAACTCTGGCAATTATTCGCTAGAGAAAGCCCAATTTCACAGCGTATATTGATGACTATATTTTCAATCTGCGAAGGCTTCATGGCATGCTCCGAGGACTACACGCTGTGTGCGCCCTCAAGCTTCTTTAGCTACTCACACATACACGTCCGTCGTGGCCGTATACTGTCGTTCTTTATGAAAGGGAACAAGCGAGCGCGTGGCCTGCTCTCTGCGGCGGCTGCCCACAGCACCATCAACCGACGAGTGAAGAAAACACGTTGTCAGTGGGCTACGCACTGCGGGCGTGAGCAGAGATAAGAGTGCAATCTAGCAGCGCTTGTCTACCAGCCATAACTCGTTATTATTATTTTTTTGGCAAGAGATGACGCTGAACGCGAACGTGTTTCCGTTTGCAGTCGGTTGATGGTGCTGTAGGCAGCCGCCGCAGAGCGCAGGCCACGCACTCGCGTGTTCCCTTCTATAAAGAACGACAGAGTGCATCCTTTCCTCATCTCTTCTGGATATTACGCTCCACACTCTATGTCGAGGTTCAGGGTTCACTAATACAGTGCCCTAATAACTATCGCTATCATCATAATAATTACGAAATACTCACTTAATATAATTTTATTATTGCTAGGTATATACGCCGCAATGTTATCACTCTTTTTTATAACGCTTTCGCTGCTCTGTACACCTGCTCTCACGTGGACTTTTCATGTGAAGGTCACTCGCGCACGAATAATCTGAGGCTTTCGACTTCTAACTGAGACGTCATAGGCGTAAAGAACCAAGGCGGTGGTGCCGGTGAATCGACAATGTAATCGCTTATGCGATATAACACTTGAACGCACCCTCGCCATGCTATACTGAGCCCCTTTTCCTCTATTGTGGAAAAGGCGTCGCCCGCCTCCCTCCTTTTCCAGATCTTTCTCATTTTGGTTTGTCGTATACTTTCCACGTTGCGTAACGAGACGTTATGGAAACATCTAAGAGGCGAAGCCGACGGATAAAATGCCCATCTCCATGCAGGATGTCTCGGTCTTCGGAAAAGTGTACCGGTCATGTGATACGCAACCCTGGCGTGCCTGCCTTCGCAATATTCAGGCTCGCTGGCCCCCGACAACGACAGCTCGCTGGTGATACGGGTGCTCATGATAAACAAAAACTATAGCAAAAATAAGAATATAACGGCAGCCAATATAAGGTGCAGAAGCTTACGCTAAGCATCCCGTGGCACGTATAAGTACAGCGTATGAGAATCCTTCCCGTCTACTCTGGGATAGTCTTTCACCTGGTGACCTTTCACCGCTGTCCACGTGCTGACCTTCTGACGCAGGGCACGACGTATACCTGATGGCTAGTTTCGTACCTCTGTTGTCGCTGGTCATAATATGAATGAAAAGATTAAAGTGCTTGCATGAATTTGCGGAACGTGTTGAACGGTATTTATTTATTTATTTATTTATTTATTCTTATTTTTCTTTCTACTTTCCTTTCTTTCTTTCTTTTACTAATTTTATGTGAAGCGTACTGTGGGAGCTACGTTGTGGGGAGTATATTTTATGTACAGTTTCTTTTTCTTTTCATTTGTTCAGCTTAAAATCAAGATGTCAAGACTTGGCATTGGGTCAAAGAATAGTCTTGGTGCCATTCAGGTCATGCAAATTATAAAAACTTTTTTATAGAAGACCATAATCAAGTCGAGAAGTTCCCCTGAAACCTAATGAAATATTGAAATACAAAAACATTGTCACTTTCACTCTTGTGGCGCCAAGCCCGAAGGAATTGTTTATTCTTCTATCATTTCTTTTTTTTTCACCTTTCCCTCAGTATATATTTCCGTCATTTTTTCTTTCTCTTTCTCACTATTATGTACTTTACTCTCTCCTATTTCTTTCCCTCGTCTTCTTTTCACGTGTATTAGAGTGAAAACTGTTACGGACACCGCCGCCACCGGTTAGGTAGGTTTGACGTCGGTGAAAGGAACCGCCTTAATATGAGTAATAAAGCTGTTTAGAACAGCAAGAGAACAACCAGGTGTCAGATCATGTTAATTGCGCAACGAGTAGGTCGTCCAATGCTCCAACCGTTTTACAACAGCTTGGTCTTGTTCACCTATTAACTGCGGTGCGTACCCATTGTGGAGGATTATGCCCGAATTACAAAATCTTCTGGCATAATACGTTATCGTAGTCAGCAACAGCACAAAAAAAATGCGCTGCATTCGTTACAAGTGTGCAGCGGCTACCACGCTTCTCCGAAAAATGATGAAGGATGGCATAGCGAATGCCTGCTTACTGCACAATGATTTATGCCTTTTGGTATTTTACCGGTATATTTGTTCAGATATTTACTTGAAATACAACAAGCTCAATTTGATTCAAGAAAGTCGAGCTTCGCGCGTAATGTAAGCTATATACTATGCAGTCGAACCCACTTGTAGCAATACTCAAGCGCCACGGAAAATTTGATATTTGAGATTTTTCAGATTTTTGTTTCATTTTAGTTTCATTTCGTAACAATTTCATTGTTATTGATTTGATTCATATGTAGGGTTTAACGTCCCAAAACCACCATATGATTATGAGAGACGCCGTAGTGGAGGGCTCCGGAAATTTCGACCACCTGGGGTTCTTTAACGTGCACCCAAATCTGAGCACACTGGCCTACAACATTTCCGCCTCCATCGGAAATGCAGCCGCCGCAGCCGGAATTCGATCCCGCGACCTGCGGGTCAGCAGCCGAGTACTTTATCCAATAGACCACCGCGGCGGGTCTCATTGTTATAACCGATAATTGATATGACCGCGTTACATTAAAAAAAAGCAAAATAGGGGAATGGCAGGCTGTTGCAAGAAAACATTACTATAGGATGGCGTAAGCTAAGTCCGCCGCGGTGGATCAGTGGCCAGGGTGATTGGCTGCTAACCCGAATGTTGAGCGTTCGATATCGGCCGTGGCAGTCGCATTTTGACACGAAAGTGTAGAGGTCTGTGTGCTGTGTGATGTCAGTCCACGTTAAAGAGCGAATTACCGGAGGCATTATTATAATTATTATTAATTTTAATGTTGTGGTTGTAAACTAACAACACACGTCTGGGACAAAGATGATGACAAAGCCGCCGATTTTTCGGACATGTTTGGACATTCGGATGCTTTCACTGTATTACCACATGCCCCAAAGAACGTTTGCATGACAAAATTTCAAGCGTCAAATGCTGAATTTCTTCGAAGTCTCAACTTTCTACTCAAAGTGCATGTTTTAACAGAAGCCACCGCCACTCCCCCGTCGCAGTGGATGAAGAAATTCAGCTTTGCCGCATGGTCAGAGCGGTATGCGTTGAAGCATACCACAAATCCGAAGGAGTGCTGCTGCACGTTGGTGTTGTTTGTGGGTGAGGTTTCAGCGGCCTCAATTTTTCAAATGCGGAGCATCTCTTTGCACACTGCAAGGACTTTTAGTGTACACTGCGTGTTTGAGCGGTGTAGTTTATAAAATACCTTGCCCGAGCGGCAGTGTCTGCATCGGACAGACCAGCAGATGCGTGAATTTCAGGCTGCGGGAGCATGACAATTCCTTAATATCGTCTCACCTCACCAGTCATTGCCGTGAGTGCGGTTGCATTCCTTGCTTTAAGCAGACATCAATCATCGATCGCCATCATAATCAATAGACACGTGCGATTGCGGAGACTTCCCACGTGATGAAGTCTGTTGGCAACTGCGTTAGTCAGCCATCCGTTGTTTTATCATAGCAAGAAACCTGTTTCATCGATCGGATGTAGTCTTGCGTGCCGCATGATTTTCTGTAAACTTTCAGTTTCGAGACCAGCTCTTGTCCTGTTTCGTTCTCTTGAGTGCTTCCTTTTGTGCGCTGCCCAACTATGGACCTTTAGTTGCCCGCGCTCGAGGGTTGGCTAGCAGGTCAGCACAATCGATGGCCATACCTCCGCAGCAGGCGTGGCATGTTTGGTGCGCTCTGCCATAGTTGGACCAAGTAGGTCATCCTCGTGTGCGTCAGTCATTGTTCCTTCGTCCTACAAGTTCGGCTGTGCTTTCAGAGAGCCGCAAACGTCCTCTGAGGGAGACATTGAATGGCATGCTAGTTGTAGCATGCTAGTTGCAGAGGCGCAAGGTCGCTGTGCGACGTTTATCATGACATCGTGGAAGGCGACGTCTCCGCAATAGGGTGGGGAACTGCGGGCGATGCGATGTCCGTGGCTGCGGTAAGCTCTGGGCCATGCATCAAGGAAGCCATCGTGGAGACTTGACTTGTCAGAGGTGTCGTGTCAAAGGTGGCGCACACATCTAGCAGCGCTGTGCATATATGCGCAGTGCTGCTGAACTGGATGTGTACACCTGTCACCGGTGATGACTGGAGGGCATGCACTATACCACTGCGAATGCTTGCAGCTGCTCGGGTTTCATTTGACGACGATGATACGCACGTACTTACGCACGTAGTATGTCGTTTTTGAAGAAAGTTTGCATCAGCAACCAAAGACTAAATTCCGTGGTCCATATACTGAAAGAAAGAGACCGCATGATTAACGATGAAGGATTACGGGAGCTAGAGATTAGCTCTTTCCCAGAAGACGCGTAGCAATACCCCCCCCCCCCCCCTCGAATCCTGCTCAGGCGAGAAAATACACTCCGAATGTCGATCATTTCCGACTTTCTATTAATATCGCGGAGATGAATTGCTCCAATTACACGGAGCCATAAACGCGTTACCGATTTCTCCTAGGCACTGCAAAGGCCACGTGTCAGCCTGGCCACGTATACGCAGGCGCTAAGAAATGAAAAACGACTTCAGATTCCGACGCTTACGAAAGAATTCGCATTAGCAAGTTGAAAACAGGAATACGTGACATCGATAATGCACCGGCGCACTGAACTTGCTATATTTCTTACGCATATGAAACAGACATTTCTGAGGCTGTGCTCCTGATTAACTGAAAAGCGGTGTGTGTGTGTGTGTGTGTGTGGGTGTGTGTGTGTGTGTGTGTGTGTGTGTGTGTGTGCGTGCGTGCGTGCGTGCGTACGTGCGTGCGTGCGTGTGTGTGTGTGTGTGTGTGTGTGTGTGTGTGTGTGTGTGTGTGTGTGTGTGTGTGTGTGTGTGTGTGTGTGTGTGTGTGTGTGTGTGTGTGTGTTCTCAATCGCTCAGTTTTCATGTACCCTTCAGTAGATTGTGCCATACGTACCCTTCTTGTTTTACCAAAGTCCTCACTCAACTTCCTCTGCTGACTACGCACAAAAAAAAGAACTGTCGCGAAGTTGTGTTGCGGCACTGCAGGAAAGTTCGCTCCCCCAGCTCACTCAGCGCTAATACTTTTTTCGCTAAAGGTCAAGAAGTTATCGACGATAAAAGCGAGCAGAGCCCATGGAAAACCTAAGCCTGCAAACCAACGACACTTGTAAAAGGCAGAAAAGGAGAGGTTGCGCAAGCAACGAAAGTGTTTAGTCGCGAGAGCCGTTTTTATAGACCATTTCGCGCGCTCTACATCGGAACGTCTATCCGGGTGTAGCTGTTGAAGGCTGCCCCATCGAAGGTCAGCAGGTCAGCGACCACTCGGAGATTATGGAAACCTGACCACGCACGCGTTGTTTCCGTTAAGCGCGCTCCACCCGGCTTATCGCGTAATCCTTCTCACTTTCCTTGTGACTGTGCTTTAATCGTGATCCTGGAAGCCAGAGTGTTGTAGGGCGAAAGTAATCCTGCACGTTGCAGGAGGGGCTCTAGGCATTTTTGCAGTGCAGCCTGTGAGAGATGGGTCTTGGTTTTTGTTACTTTAACATGTAGTGTTGAGTAATATGCTGGTACGTTGCTGGTGATACGGTATGCATTTATATCCTATATAGCCTGGTCGATCAATCATCGGGAGTTCTGGTAACACACTTTGTGGTTTGTTTCTTTCATATTTACCATGACGTTCCCGATTGACATTCGTTGCTGGACAAGTTGGTTTATACATATACGTAAATGTTGAATTTTAGCACTGCCGTGAGGCGTGACGAATAAGAGACACTGACACATAGGACAAGCTCTGACTTACTTATTCCTGCCTTATGAACATGCAGAACCCTCTTCCCTCGTTTCGTTCAATAACGCTTCCGCTTCCTTTATAGTTGGTTTAACACGAGGTATCGTTTTTTTTTTTTTTGGCGTACAAGCAAACGCACCTAGTGAACAGAACAATATTACGGCGTTCATTCATCTTTAGGTTCATTGCTACGTCAAATGTTCTTCGGAGTAATTTCGTTGTTAAAGAAAAAGCCTCAGCTGCATTACCAAAATCGACGGTTGCCGGTGCCAACACCAGTGATGGGAAAACATGATCATCGTCATGCGACGTCGTCATAACGTCACTGGTAGCCAATTATCGTGACGTAATCAAGACGCCTCATGATGACTTTGTCACACCATTTTGTCCCTGCATCAAAGGTGAGCCGATCCCTGGAGCAAAGCAGAGCCACGAGAGGTGCAGGAATTCTTCCAGTGCCACTGATCTCGGAGGCAGAACGAGGCCGCGTTTGGTGTATACAGCTTTCGGAGTTTGGGGGGTATCAATATTACCTATTGAGGAGAAACGTAAGGTAATGAAGTGCTTTGTTGAGTGTACTCGTTCGTAGCCTGGAATAGGTTTCGGATTAAAGAGACGGTACAGAAGACGACAAGACAGAAGTACTGTGTGCTCGTTCAGTCGTCTTGTCTTGCTGTGTCCCGTCTTTCTGTGCTCATATCTATTACAGAATACTGACAAGCGTAGACCAGTAGATAAGCGGCCTAGTTGGTATAGTCTCATTACGACAGTTTGGCAGCGCAAACAAACGTGACGAAGTGAGAAGTACCTTCTTACTTCGCCCCGTTTGTTTGCGCTGCCAAGTTTTTATACCGAGAAAACTGATTTCGGCTTCGTTCTATCGGTATATATATCGGTATATATGAGAGACCGTGTGACCTTTTTCAAATCTTCCCTATCACCCCAGGTTTGTTTGTTTGTTTTTCTGTCTCTCTCTCTCTCTCTCTCTCTCTCTCTCTCTCTCTCTCTCTCAGCTTCGCCCATTCTCCTTTAGCCAGCACAGGTGCCCAGTTTCGTGTCTATTTCGTCTCCGCCACCATAGGCGTGACGTAACGCTCGCTGAAGAATCAACGGGCTTTAAAAGGAAGAACACCGCGGCAACCTGCGCGTACTCGCGCCTTTTACAACGCGTGCGCGCGAATACGGATGGCCGCGCACGAAGCAAGTCCCAGCGCCACTGCGCTGCATCCCGCGCCGCGTACATATATACGTATATACGGCTACGAGAGGTTGCCCATAAAAACTCCCATTACGCGCTTCATTATCTCGCCGCTAAGTCCGCGGACTCCGTGCCAGCATCCCGACGAGTCTCTCCACTCGCGCGGCGGCACGGCACGAAGCAAAAAGAACCGTTTCCCATCACACGGAACGGTAACTTTTAACGCCGCCCCATCAATGAGTTACCCTCCACGTCTCTGTTTCGTGCTGCGTCGTCGACTCCGTTGAAGTATGTAGCATGTTCCCCGACGGAAAAGGCGCGTTCTTTGAGCTTGCGTTTTGCTTATGAATAGGTCATGAACGTGAAACTTATATGGGGCCCGTACCCCGGATGGTGGGTTTTTTTGGGCGGTGTCGCGGTTACGCGTGGGAGGGATATGTGCGCGCGGACTCAGTGCCATGAGCTGCTCGTCGGGAATCCCCACCCGCGCATGCGCGGTAGGTTTCTCGCGCGGGGAACGTACGAGATATACGACATACTATACGCTGTTTCGTGTTCGGGAGAAATTCCTCGGGAAGCTTATAGCGGCTTTCCGATCCGTGGTACGGACTTCGAGGAACAGAGCAAAAAAAAAAAAAGACAAGTCGTACAGATGTAGACGCGCATTTCGTTGCTTTACGTCTTGGTGGAGTCCTTCGCGTCATAGCAGAGTCACTTTCTTTCGCTGTTACTTGAAGTACGTGCAACCAACAAGCCGAACTATCCGCTTTACGGACGTCACTGCATGTATACCAATGCTGATGTATACTGATGAGTACAAGTGAGTGAGTGAGTGAGTGAGTGAGTGAGTGGTAGGTTCGGTGACTGCCTGTCTTCAGAATTCAATGCTAGAGGGCCACATACAGCGCTCCGCTTCATCGATGATATATATATCATGCATGACATGCGTGCATGCATGCATGTCAACGATTATCGTACGAGTGAGTCCTGGAAAGACGATTTCAAACCTTATACGACTTTTCGGATTGACGGTCGCTGTGAAATGGCAATATTGTGACGTCACTGTATGAAACGTGGGTTTTCTTTTTTACACTTTTTTTTTGCACCATCGCTTGTTGGTGAAAGGAAATCTCCAGGGAAACTTGTATTCCCATTCACTCTTCACCCCCGGATGCACGTAATGCCAATTTAATTGTTGAATGTTCAAAGGAGCGTGACATTACACACGTACATAATTAGCCAGGTTAATGGTAATTGGATTTGTACGTCTGAACAGCGCCAATTGATACACACATACATGTGTAGTAGCGGCTAAGCGGCGTGAGTTTACTGGCTATACTTGGTGTTTGGCAAGGCCGAGTCGAAACAGCTGTTATTTGAAAAGCCTCAAACTTACGCTTTGCGCCTCACACGAATAAGCCGGATTCGTATTATTCGCCTTTTGTTCTTTGTAGAGCTTAGCGTATATGCGCCGACATTCGTTCCGTCACGCGACCTTTCCAGTCGTTCGGAAGGCCGTAAATTTGCTGAGCGTGTGAATGCGACTTCACGGATAGAATACCGGGTACAGCTTGGTGGGTTCGGTGACTGCCTGTCTTGAGAATTCAATGCCACCGCTTCGCTTCATCGATGAGAACTGCAGATGCTGTCGTAATCGCGTTAGTCGCGCTGAGCGTTATAACGCCGGAGTTCTTTTTTTAAGCGTTCCCGAACGGTCTGCGTCTCGGTTCTGTGTCACGGCGAGCGTGGGCAGAAAAGAAAAGAAGTGGAACATAGCGAAAGCAAACAGCATGATGTCTAAGAGAGAAGACGTCGTCTCGTCGAAGAAGGCCCCGGCAAGAAAGTTGCCGAGAAACAAAAGGGAGCGGCGTGCCTCTTGACTCCGAGAAAAATCGTGTACGACGGGGACGGACGCCTTCCGCCGCACGCCTGTCTCACCTCGTACGTGCCTGGCACGTATGCGCCTTCTCGAACGAAAGCAAACTCCCGATTCGACTCAGTCGAGCGCGCTTGACTGCGGAGCCCGCTTTGAAACGTCCCGCGCGGGTCTTCTCCGTGACGTCTGCCGGGACGAGTTGCGTGCAGCACTCGCAACGCTAGCGTCCCCGCGTCTTCCTCCGCGTGGAGAAGTAGTTCCCCTGTAACGTCTGGTTGAGTTGAAACGTGTTCTCGTTGGGCAGTAATCACGAATTGCGCGCATCGCAGGATCGGTGAACACTCTTTGGTCACAAACATTGGTTATACTTGTTGAGGTTTATCGTGCCGAAACGCAAGATGTAATCATGAGGGATGCCGGAGTGGAGGACTGCGGAAATTTCGACCGCTGGGGGTTCTTTAACGTGCACCTAAACACGAGTGCGCAGGTCTCTAGCATTTTTGTCAGACACTGTCCCAGCCTTAGTGTATGCACATCACTGAAGAAACCTCGACGCGAGTTGATGGAGTGCGAAGAATGCACGTAAAACAACGGGATGCTTCGACTTGTTGCTGTCTCGTGTGTCCATCTTTTGTCTAGTCTGCGCCGAAATTAATCTTCAGTTCTGAACCCATACTAACTTGCCGAGATTCTTCCTTGCCGAGAACACATACCTAGATTATTCGGTGAATGCAAAGAGTGTGCGTATAGACTGTATGGACAAGTGCACCGGTTATGCGTATTTCGGTGTGCTGTCTGTGTATAGGAAGTGTAGCTTGCGAGTTCGGTGGCACTGCACGTAAATGAATGAACCTCTGCATGAACGCAGCCTGCGGCTCCCACGTCGGCGGCAAACACGGAGGCAAACAGCCGTAATCCTTTTGCGCGGTCCGGTCCTTGAAGCTTCTGAGTGCCAATGCTCGGGAGCGCCGCCGTCGGCGACGCCGTCTAGCGGAGACGTTCTCCATGATTGGAATGACAACGTCTCGGGCCGCCGGCCGCGAGGAAACACATCAAGGGCTTTCAGTGCTAATATTTCAGTGCCACAAAGCGAAAGCCTTTAGGAATCTTCCGCTGCGGGATGATAAGTAGCTGCACTGAGTGGAAGCAATGACCGAAAACCGAACCCCCGGACGCTGCCGAACGCTGGAAAGAAGATACAAAACGACGTGCCGATGTCGTCCGAAAACAGCATTCTAAAGAAGGTTGCTACTTCCAATATAATTGGCAGGGTACCTTATGCGCTAACCAAAGACGACTTGAAGATGGTGATGAAGCCTTCTTGTTTTTGGCCTATAGATACTATGGCACATACCCACTCTACTGACTAGTGGAAGCGAATGTTCAGATTTGGAAAGCACCAACAATCAGCTCGTTGGCGCAGACACATCAACGAGAAAAGGACACTTGAACAATGCTACGTGCTGATTATGAAAGCATTCAGTTTGAACGGAGCCACGAATGCATTGGTAATGAGATCAATGATCAGGAAGATGAAGAACGTGTTGAATCGGAGCTGCGGGCAGGCGAGTATGATCTGCTGTGTTTGATTACATCAATGCAACTAAAAGATTACCGTGCTAGTGAACCCTAGCATTTTCAGATGTTTAGTTTATAATTCGTAGCGATGTCTGTCAAAAACAAGAGATGGTTTGACCGCTTGCTCAGCAAACATCTTTGTTTATTGGTAGTATTATCTCTAAACTAATTTTTCAGATTGGCTTTAATTTCATTTTAGTTTCATTTAAGTATCCTGCCGCCCGGTTCTTGGCCCATCCTCCTCTGTGGGTGAGCGCCATCCATCTGAGGTCATCAGCATCAGCATTAGAATGAGCCTTCGATGGGGAACGGTGATGATAGAAGCGTTGAACATGAGGATGAACGCGTTGATCATGGCGAAAATGGCCCCGTATGGTTTAGTGGCTGCGGCGGCTGCATTTCCGATGGAGGCGGAAATGTTGTTGGCCCGTGTGCTCAGATTTGGGTGCCCGTCAAAGAACCCCAGGTGGTCGAAATTTCCTATTTAAAAATGTTATCATTTTCTCCACTATTGCTGAATCTTTATCGCAAAATTCGCGACGTAAGTGTTCCCAAGTTCAAAGTTATCTCCAACAGAGCGCGTTGACCAGTCGCGTATAGCTTTCTGCCTTGGTGGATTAGTCAGTGGCTTAAGTGCTTCGCTATACAGACCTGAAAGTCGCGGGCGCCATCCCGTGTGCGGCGGTCGCACTTCGACGAAATGGTTGAGGCCCATGTGCTTGCTGTGCGGCGTCAGATGGCCAAAATTTCGGTAGCCCCCCGCTATGGCGTCTGTCATATTCATATAATCATTTTGGGAACGCGAAACATCAGATATTATTAGTACAATTATTAGTGGCTCAGACAGGAAGTGACACTCCTGGCCCGTGCCCACTTCTCCTTCGATATCAAAGTGGAACCCTCCCTCCTTCCGAAACAAAATTCTGCCTACGCACCTGGAGTTGACACGTTAGCTGGGGCTTCACCGAAGTAAATATTGACCTAAGTAAAATGCAGCCGCATTTCTGCCCCCATCGGAAATGCGGCTGCATTTCTGATGGGGGCGGGAATGTTGTAGGCCCGTATGTTCAGATTTGGGTGCACGTAAAAGGACACCAGGTGGTCGAAATTTTCGTTGCCCTCCACTACGACGTCTCTCATAATCATATGGTGGTTTTGGGACGTTAAACCCCACATATCATTTAAGCTCCTCGAAATTTCCTGAAGCTTGGTGTGGTACATCTCAGAACGCCTTCGAAATCTGAGACGTCACAGGGACTGGACGTCATAGATTTAGGACTACACGTCACACTGACGCTTTCTTTTTGCATGTTCCCTCTTTTGCGAAGTGTCTTTCCGTGGAAAGCGTGGTGATTTTGGTATTGCGAAAGAGTATAAGTTACTGAAATGACAAGAAATCGTTTTTCTCTTTATTGTCCCTTCAAAGGGACACTAAAGCAAAACAATGACTTGTTTTATATTGATAAACTGCACTTTGAAAACCGTAACGTCATAGGTTTCACTACCATAAGTTCGTTATTAGCGGAAAATCAAGGTAGAAGTTTCGTTTTTAAACATCGAGCCAAAATCTCCGCGCGTGACGTAGAAAATTTCAAAATGCATTTTTCGTTTTTTCGTGACGTTGGCACGATGAAACTTTCTGAAAACTCGTATGCTAAGTCTATGGCACCCACAGATAACAATGTACTTTTCTTTAATTGATGGAAAGTGACGTAGGGCCCAGTAGACGCTTTCGAAATTTGTGTCGTCGTGGTGTTTGGCGCGAGAACCTCAAGGTGGCGTCTCCTCCCGCGTTTTCATCTCGCGCGTTTTCTCCATTATGAAACGTGGTGTCGTGGTAACACGTTTTTTTTTTTTCGTGATAGTACAATTGCACGTTAGTTATACGGGAAAAGTCGTTTTGCTCTTTGGTGTCCAAACTCTGGGGCTCGCTGGAAACACGACTCACTTTTGTCCTTTCTGCACGCCAGGGGGCGCTGATGTAGCGCCTTCGGCGGCGGTGAATACGAAAACTAAAAGACGGTGGATGGTTCGAATTATGCCGACTCTTGACGGTCGACCCGCAACGGTGCCTAATCCGAAAGGCAAACGATGCTCGCCTCTCATGGGACGAGCCGCTGGAAACGTTTGCCCGCAGCGATTTACTCGGAAAGGATTAACTGCTCGCAGCTCGTAGTGGTTTGAGCAGGGTGACTCACAATAAAGACGTTCTACAATGGAATTTCGTTTTTTTTTTTTTATGACGCGCATTTCAGTCTGTGATTGCGCGAACGATGGTAGTGAATGCTGAGATGCGTTGCAGTGTGTTTGAAAACGGTGGAGGAGAGCCGTAGAGTTCGGGCCACGCTGGAACATTGACCGATTACAATGCCGTTTAAGTTCCTTTGATTTAAACTACGAGACGTGGAGATTATGCCCATGCGATTGGAACAAATCGTAGACGATTTAGAGTATACTGAGTGCTCTACTACGGAATAGCAGTGTGCTGCCCCGGGTCTGAAACTTATGTGTGTTTTGAAATAGTTTTTAACAATTTAGAGTGCGCGGTACTCAACTATCCTAAAGCAGGAAGCCGTCGCAGTCAGAAGAAGACAGGGGAGTTTATTGCAAACCAGTAACAACATTTCAGGTGAGTACAACTGTCTGGCGTAACAAAATGACTTTAATGGCGTGTACAAACAAGAGAACATAGACAGGATGTAACACACAGCACTTCAATATTCTCGCAGATCACGAATCACTCAAGAAAACGAAGAGAAAAAACGCAAAAAGCACTAAGTTGAAACATATTCACTTATTTCGTGCGACAAGAAGCGGCGTTTCAGGAAGATAATAGTGCTTATTGTGAAAACCAACACTGGTGGCCTATTTTCTGTAGTCACTTATAACCTAATAATAAACATAAGCTATGGCCTCCAGAACTCCGGCACCACCTGCAGTTTATACGTGCAAGAGTGGTGCTACAGGTGCTTTTCGTTGAGACCGTAAGTATACTTTTTTTTCTTTATGCGAATGCAAGTACCTGTTATAATAATAAAAGTTTGTCGTCCTCAACTTCAAAATATTACACTTGCCAGAATAAGCGATTTCGAAATATTTGCTGAAATTTGCAGGGAAGTGTAATTTTTTCAACTGAAAGTAAAAAAAATAAATGTATAGAAAAAAGCTCGGAGTCCATTTTTGCATTTGCCTGAGGTGATCGGAAACCTTTAGCCACCTAATTTTTTTTTTTTTTTCAATCGGTGCATTGATCGTCTCTCCCCTCGCTGCGAAAGCTTTCTGCACATAACGTGTTTCTATATAGCCTCCGTGATTGGCCTCCTATCACAGAGGCTGTGCAAAACGACCGTTTTATGTGATGACCTTTCTTTTCATTTTGCATCACTCGTGTTTACGCCGAGGGTCAGTTTTGGCGTTCAGTAAAGAATCTGCTTAAATGTCACCGTATGCCAAAGGTAGTAATTATCGTCACGCAAATGAGAAAGTGCGATTGTATAGAGCATCTATGCAACTTTTCTCGGGGCGATACTGCAAAGGTTGTGGATGAAATTCGCGTGTATTTTTAGATTGTAACAAACTGTACTCGACACTTAAGGCGGATCAAAGTAGATGACGTCATGACAAGGAAAGGTGACAGGTGTCGAGTAGAAAGTCGGAATGTATACCCCGAAACGGTACGCGCTCGCGATGACTTACCGAGTTGATGAATCGATGATGAAGGAATTGATGAATTGATGAAGTTGATGAAGGAATTGGGCAAGAACCTTTGTCAAGCTGCTTTATGGCAGCTTTTTGTTCTTGTCCTCGTGTTCGTTATCTTGCTGTAACGAATGCCAAAATAAACTGATTGATTGATTGATTGATTGATTGATTGATTGATTGATTGATTGATTGATTGATTGATCGATCGATCGATTGATTGATTGATTTACTGATTCATTGATTGGTTGAAAAGAGGCGAAGCCGTGAAATTAAGAAATTTCGTTCGTTCAAATGGAATGAGCTCGCTTACGAGAAGCTCACTGGAGATCACTGAAACAAACCTTCGTCCTGCAGTGGACCCAAGGCAGACTGATGATGATGTCGTAACTGTGTCGCAGGGTGTTTGACACCGGAAACTCGCTGTGCAGTTTCTAAAGCTGAGTCCACGCTGGGTCCTGTTTCATTTGTTGGTCTACCAGCTTTGCCTTTCCGCCAACCTGTATGCACGTTCGTTGTGTGTTTGTACTCCAGTCAGATGCGCTACCGTTGCGCTATGTGTTTGTACTTGCGCATGTACGTATGTACAGGGGAGGTCAAAAGTTCCCAGGCCATGGCCCCATAGAAATACATGGGATAAGGGCCTGTGAACTTTTGCCTCCCTCTTGTACATCTCATCACTCGAATAGTCTCGGAAACGGAGGGGCTTGGAACCCCCAACTCATCACACCCCCGCCCCTCACCCGATACACCAATGGTTTCGTGTACAAATTGGGACACCACGCTTAAAAGTGTCCTCAGGACCCTCACAAAACCATACGGGCAAAACTTGCTGTAGCCTGATTTGAACCACAGAAAGCTCAGCTGTATTGTAGGGATTAATAATCAAAGCATATAAGCCGTGAAAACCTGGAGAAAAGAAGAAACAATACAACACACGCGGCATTCCTGTTGTCTTGTTTATGTTGTGTCCCTCGTTCGCTCCTCTAACTTTTTTTGATGCCGTGCTTGAGTTGTTCGAACACGCCCTCTATAATGCCCCAACAGAAGCCCGCGCGTCGCACTTTCGGAACCATTGTTTCTCGCCCCGTTATTGGGCGGCAGGAATTCCGCGCGGGCCGCGGTGAATTGAGCGTTATTGCCGCTACGTCGTTGGACCTGCTTCTTCTATTCTTCTCCCACTCTTCCTCTTCTTCCTCACACCAACAAGCCGGCCCTCTCATGCAGTATGTGCGGCGTTCCTCTTTTTCGGGCTTCGTGTTCACCGTTGCTAATAGATACCCAGAAGAAATAAAGAAAAAATGGGAGGAGGTAAGGCCGGCAGGTGAGGCGGACACTGGAAGCCGGAAAGGTGCGATCCCTGACAAATTACGTCGGCGGGCGGACAAACGGGCGAGCGCGCAAGGCGTCTACACCTTCTTCTCCAACCTTCCCCCCCCCCTCCTCGATGCCTCTCTACCACCAACGTTACCGCTATAGCGCGCGCAAAACATCTCTGGCGAAACGAAACGCGAACTGTCTGTCGTACTGGGGAAGGAAAGCACGAGAGAAACGCAAAGCGAGAAACGACGAATCGCCCGGTGGAAGTAAGACGAAAAGAGAGTCGACAAATTCGTTTCAGCAGAGGAGCCCCCAGCGGAGCCCAGTACTAAATCAAACTGACCGGCAGGGCCGGCCCTTCTTTCTTCCTCCCTTTCTAGTTTGCCGCCACTTCCTCCTTCTCGCCCTCTTTCATTTGCTGCGCCGTCGAAACCCTGCCGTGGCTAGAGATGACGGGGTGTTTTTATTATTACTATTATTTCCTTCCGTTGTCATGGTACGACTCCTCCATGAATTCATACTCGCAACCCTCCTGCCGTCCCCTGGCACATCACTTGATGCGTCGCTCTGTATGCGTGCAAAACGGTCGTCTGTTTTCACGAACGGAGTGGCAGTAAGACGCTTAGCTATCTGATAGCGTGCTTCCACTCGTAAAGTTTCCAAATGGGAATCCTTTTATCTTGATTGAATAAAGAGTGTTCAAATTTCATTGTTTTTACTGCATGTAACTAGCATCGGTTGATATTGACCAATACTGACTAAGATGACCCATATTGTGGGTAAGATTGGGGAAGAGGTGGGCAACATCACCCATTTCCGTACTACATTCGCCGATGATGCCGCTATGAGAGCATGATGAGAGTGAATACGATATACAAAGCGAAGCTTACATAAAATTACATCATAGTGAAGTCGTCTCCACGTCACATATTTCGGTGATCTATGGCTCAATATCGTGACGTGAACGCGTGATGATGGATTTTAGGCGGAAGCCTTAAGGCCTCGGCACACGTACCCGTTGCAGCGCCTGGCTTTCAGACGCGGCACCGCGCCCTCTCTCGGTTAGAGAGAGACAGCATGCGGCTAGATGAAGCTGTGCGCCCTTTCTCTCTAACAGAGAAAGGGCATGGCGCCGCGTCAAAAAGCCACGCGTCGACGCGCTGCAACCGATACGCGTAATTAGGCCTTTATTATCGTCATATGACGCGAAAATTGAGCGTCGGCGTAAGTGGCGTCGGCACCACCAACGCGAGAGCTCATCATCGTAAGATTAACTCGCCATGCGATGTCACACATCAGAGATGACCAAAATTCGGGGCGTGACCAGCACAAGACATGACATTTGAGAGAGTAAAGCTCTATTAGAGTCTATTACAGACGCGGATGTTGTCCCGCTCCACTCGGCCCACGCGAGAATCGGCAAGTGAAGCCTTTTATCGACGGTCACCGAAGAAATGTGGATGTCGCACATTGCTTCGGTCACCGAAGCAATCAATGTGCGACGGTCACCGAAGCAATGTGGATCCTGGTGAAATGCAGAAAGCTTGCCATTTCTCCGTTTTGGAGGTAGTGATGATAGGTACAGAAATCTTGCGAGTGGTGAGTGGGACGGAGGATCAATGATCAATGAGAAACAAAAACAACAACAACAAAAAACCTCTCAGGTTCCTCTACGCATTCACCCAGTTACCCCCGTATTCAGAAACGCTGCTTGACTTGATCTTGACTTGCCACCGACTTCAATGCAGCTCAAACGCGCGTCGAACGCTCTGTCTTTAGGCGGTGCCAAAACAGCACAAACGCGCAGACGCGTTGCGAACGCTCTGCAATAAAGGCGGTTTGAAGTCAAGTTCAAGTCAAGTAGCGTTTATGAATACGGGGGTTAGAGTTTCCTGTAAGTATACCAGACAGAACTCTGGCGTTAGTGTCTGAAGGGGCGGCAGCACGCGGCGCTTCAGCCGGCATGGGAATTGCGGTTAGTAAGAGTATTTGTCTCATCTTTTGTTCTTTCGACTCCGTTTGGCTTCGCTTGGCCTGAATTTGCTTTGCCGCAAGACGAAGTTCAGCCAAGCTGTAGCAGTTGCACTTCACCGCCTGAACCTCATTGGGCTCACTGATTCAAATCGGGTCACAACGTTCACGACGGCCCGCTTTTTTTATTCGAAACAGAACCAAAACACAGCAAATAGACAAATACACACGGGCGTTCCGAAGCCGCAAGCACGAAGGCTAGACAAACTTGTTACCCATCATTACCATGGTGGCTGAACGATCACAGCGTCAGAGTTCCCTCTAGTAAATCTTGTAGGAATATCTATGACCTAAGATGACTCGAAAGCGAAAGACACTTCTTCTTCTCTGTCGATGTACACTCGAACTTCATAACAAGAAGATTGCATGTAACACAAAAACTATTTCGTTATAACTGAAAATTCGTTACAAAGGTTATTCCTAACACTTCATCTATTAAAACACTATTCTTCATTTACTTCGTTTGAACTAATATTTCGTTATATCTAAGTTCTTTATATCGAGGTATGGGTGTATTGACAGTAGCCCACCATCCTTTTAAGTCTTACTTGCACCTAATGGGGTTTTGTTCTGCCTCCAGCATTAGGCATCTGTAGGATTTACACAGCATTTGCGGTCGACCCGCCCTTGACCAAGGTACGTTGTGATGTGATGACGTCATCATGTGAAGTAATGGTGCGTAACGTCGTGATAACGTCGTATCAACGCCACAAATTCAGTCTATCTGTGATGTCATATGTGGGGACGCCGGCGCTCGTTTCTCGCGTTTGACGAGGCATTCTAAGGCCTTCGCCTCAAAATAAGATGTCTTTCGCTTTCGTGTCGTCTGAGGTGATTGAATGAGGGACACTGTGTGCTTATTCCGAATATTCCGCCATGACGCTGCCGAGGTCGATCTTTAGCGTCAATAGAGAGATTTAGTTTGGCGTTTACAGGAGCTCTGTGGACGCAGCATTCCTGTCGTTTCGAATGGTACGCAGAGGTGTCGCGGACGTTCAACTAAATTTGTCAAATATCGAGTTTGTGTGCATAGAAAAAAACATTTACACCATCTCTCTTTAAAGAGAATCATGTCGGGGTGTGAAGGAGCACTTGTGTAAACGTGTGTTTCCATTTTTTTTTTGTTTCCATGTGTATGTTTCCTTGTATGTATGCTTCATTTGTGTGGGGAGTTTTGTGTATGTTGTGAACAACATATGTTACCCCCCCCCCACCTCCAGTTTGTCTGTGTTACCGTGTGTGTTTCCTGAAGTGAACGCCCAGCGCTGGTAGGATAGTGCAACGGACAGGCAAGCGCCGCAGTATGTACGATTGCACAGCTGTGGCAGAGATAAACGGGAGAGGAAAAACGAAGCGAAGGCAGTGCTCTGCCACCTCCTCGCGCTCAAGCTGGGAGAGGGGAAGAGTTGGCGCATGCGCAGTAAAGGACGCCACGGCGCACACCGGATTGAACTCTGCCATAAGCTGCTTTGCATCTGAAAAAAAAATGACGATTCAGTGTAGACGACGTACTGTTCCAAGCTGTCCCAACGTACCCTTACAAGCACATAAGTTGTTTTATTTTTTTAATCAATGATTCATAGCACCAAAAAATTTGGCAAACGCCACGTACCATGCATGGGAATCGACGTTATGCGAAGCATGCAGTGTTGCGAAAGACGGACCGATCCCGCCGAAGCCACCACTGTTGCGAAAGACAGCGACGCCAACACGGCCCCGAAGGCGCCACTGCTTTTAACTCCGCCGGGAAGGTCACCAGCCGTTTGGTAGCGTATGTTTCTCAGCCCGCGACTGCTTCTGCGCAGAGCTGATAAGACGAGTGGACGAGACGACGGTGAGTTAAACAAGGTTTATGTACAGCATATATACAGAGGCGTTACAATTTCGGCACTGGGGCCGACAGAGACTCGAAGAGCCGAGCTCTCTTCTCTAATACATAGGTCAACTTTTCGCCTAAGACCGCCGACTCACACACATGTCGGCTCTCCGACATGGGGACTCCTCTCTCGTAGGACCGCCGATCGCGACGCGCCGCAGGGCTTCTTTTATTTGCACCGGGTCCAACCAAAATGTCCAATCAGAAGCGCCGCTGGTCGTCAGGGCAGATTCCGCCAATGGGGTCGCCGCGCCATGCGTCAGACCACCAGACACGAGGACGCCGGCTCGCTGTCACGTGCGCAGCTGACTCAATGCACGTGGGCCAGAGGGGCGCCGCGCGCGTTCACGCCGTCGAGTTGATCGCGCCAGGCGGACTGCGGGCTGGCCTTGACCCAGATTGCCTTTTTCAGAGGCACAGACGTTTGACGAGGACTCGCTGGCATAACAGCACCCCCGCCGCCAGACAATGCACCGGAAAGACGAGCTGCTTCCACGGGGCTCGGATGTCAGGTGCGCTCGTTCGCCAGGTCCCTCCAGGTTCGCCTCCAGGGCCATGGGGAGAATACAGCTCCAGACTGTTCCGGGAACACGTCCCATTTTTGACGACGGATCCCAGCTCCACTGGCTTGTCGTCACAACTTGTCGACCAGCTTCACTCGTCTCTTCTGACCATCTTCGGTTTCAGCACTTGTCGATGGTTCTGCAACTTGCCAAGAACGGATCGACAACAGACAACACACGACACAAGCAAGTGCCTTCGGTCACCCGACAGAACACCAGACAAAGTATAGTACAACATATACCTATCTACGTGTTTATCGGAATTTTGTTCTCTCTACATCAAGAGGCACATGTGGGACAAAAGACTCTTAAAATGACAACTCAATTTTTTTTTCACGTACAACAACGTAACGAATTAGAATACCACAAAGTTGGCCCCTTGAGATTACTCTGAACGAGAGCGCTCAGCCCAGGTCGTGATGAGGTCAAAATTTTGCCCCGAATCGCCAGCCAGAAACCGAAAGGTTGAGAAGGTACTAACTAAACGCACTGCTCAATGCACCTGCATTAACGTTTACCTTTCCTTTTTTTTTCTTTAGCGAACGTCAAAGTTGCGCTGTGGAGCAACATGCTCCACCTCAGTAACCGGCCACTTTTAGGCGACGATACCTATGCGGCACCAAGAGCGGCTCACACTTTCGACGTTGCACAGGGGAACAACGATACGGCTTGCTACGGATTGACTCCTCACCGCTTAGCTCGATATCGTGTTCGATCACCGTCGTGTTTCCGGGACGGTACGACCACACGTCTCCAATCTCGGAAACAATCTTTCTCGGGTCCTCCTTTTGGACTTCACTTAATCTAGGTTCTAGGTTCAACTGCTCCTCTGATCCCCTTTCGATTACATCACTGGAACTCCAAATTTCTGCTCCCTCTTTCTCTGAAGAATTCAACAGCTGATTTACGACCGCTTGATGTTGAACATTGGGTTTCATCAAGTTGTAAATTTTGTTCTGCCCCCTTCCTAATTTCACCTCAGAATTCGTATCGGGAAGCTTCGATATTACATTGGCGGGCCCTTCCCAATCAACCTCAAGCTTGTTCTTTTTGAACGGCTGCAGCAGCATTACCTGACTCCCTACTTCAAAAGCACGCTTCTTCACCGATTCCTCGTAGTGCTCCTTCGACAGCACTTTTGCCGCGTTTTTCTGGCTTTCCACTAGCGCTTCAATTTGGCTTTCCACTAGCGCTTCAATCTGGCTTTCCACTAGCGTTTCAACCTGGCTTTCCACTAGCGCTTCAATCGAGAGATCCTCACGCTGCTCTCGAATGAGCGTCTCTCGATCAACTCTCGGCAGCTCGCTCCAACTTTCCGCTACAGGCGAGAGCGTTGCAGCCCTCTCGCTCTGATTCAATGGCGCCATGTCGTCTCCCCCAACGCATACCGCGCCGGCCGCTTCCGCGACGGGCCGCTCGCGTGACTGCTCACATGACTCACGCGGAAAATTTCCTCTCTGAGGTTCCGTCGACCCGCCGACAAGGTCACTTGAGCGTTCACCGCATTGAACCAGATCAAGCTCCTGCGAAAGCTTTCGCGCTTGCGACCGCGTGAGGGCCATGCACGCAAAGTTGGGGAAGAACGATTTGCCCTGCTCCTTGAGAAGCTGCTCCGAGTTGTTGGAGAAAAGATAAGGAAAACGATCGTTCAGCGCGGCAGACACAGCCGCTTCGGTGCGAAGCTTACCGAACGGGCCTTTAATGACAACCGTGGCGATTGGTAAGCGAACACTCTGCTCCTCGGCGACTTGCCTGATCCACGCGCATTCTCCTGTGAAGTCATCCGGAGACACCAATGAAGGATGGACAACGTCCATGGTTGCCGCTGAGTCTCTAAGTGCTCGGCACGTTTTCTCATTGACCCTAATTTCTTGGAGATACGGCTCCAACAACCGAATGTTTTTTTCTGATTCTCGGATCGTTGCGAAGGCAAACTTTTCCTGACAGTTTCTCGCGATGTGCCCTTCTTTTTTACAGTTGTAGCAGATTAGCGGCTTCCGTTTGTTTTCCGATTCGAATGCCTGTGTGGTAGAAACCTCACTTGATTTCTCCGCTTCTGTTTGCCCTTCCCCTACACTGTCCTTCGTAAGAGACGGGTCCTTCTTGAAATTACGGTGCGGATCGGGTCTCCGTTGATCAGGTTTCTTTGAAAAGCCCCCTTTTCTCTCATCCTTTTCAACGCGCACTGCCCTGCTGTGCAACTTTCGGCGAGTATAATACTCCTCAGCTAACTCTGCTGCCTTGTTTAGCTGTACTTCCCCAAGTCTGTCCTGCAGCCAAAGTCTGACATTATCCTCGATGCAGCGGTAGAATTGCTCCAATGCAACGCATTCCAC
This sequence comes from Rhipicephalus microplus, assembly GCF_043290135.1. NCBI lineage: Eukaryota > Metazoa > Arthropoda > Arachnida > Ixodida > Ixodidae > Rhipicephalus > Rhipicephalus microplus. Next base: position 14,381,261 of record NC_134709.1, on the reverse strand, counting down.
CACTTTATCGCGGTCGTCATACACACCTTCGCCCTTGAGCCATTCAATTAAATCGGCCTTAAGACGAAACGCGAAGTCAACGTGTGACTCATTCCCCTTTTCAGCATACCGGAACCTTTGCCTGAAAGCCTCGGGTGACAACTTATAACGTCTCAAGAGCACTTCCTTAACCTCGTCATAGCTCTCAAACGCTTCCCTCGACAAGCAAGTTATCGCGTCGGACACTTCGCCGGGAAGAAGAGCTAGCAGGTTCCGCGCCCAAAGAGACCGCTCCAAAGCGTTTCGCTCACAGACGTGTTCAAACTTGACGAGATACTTCGCCATGTCCTCGCCTACTACGAACGGTGGCAGTTGATCCCGAATTCTAAAACCGCTGACCTGAATCGTCGGAGAAGCTACTGTTATGCCAGCGAGTCCTCGTCAAACGACCGTGCCTCTGAAAAAGGCAATCTGGGTCAAGGCCAGCCCGCCGTCTGCCCGACGCGAACATCTCAACGGCGTGAACACGCGCGGCGCCTCTCTCGCCCACGTGCATTGAGTCATCGGCGCACGTGACAGCGAGCCGGCGTTCTCGTGCCTGGTGGTCTGACGCATGGCGCGGCGACCCCCATTGGCGGAATCTGCCCGGACGACCAGCGGCGCTTCTGATTGGACACTTTGGTTGGACCCGGTGTAAATAAAAGAAGCCCTGCGGCGCGTCGCGATCGGCGGTCCTATGTGAGAGGCGTCCCCGTGTCGGAGTGCCGACATGTGTGTGAGTCAGCGGTTTTAGGCGAAAGGCTGACCTATGTGTTAGAGAGAGGAGCTCGGCTCTTCGAGTCTCTGCCGGCCCCAGTGCCGAAATTGTAACGCCTCTGTATATATGCTGTACATAAACCTTGTTTAACTCACCGTCGTCTCGTCCGCTCGTCTCCTCAGCTCTGCGCAGAAGCAGTCGCGACTGAGAAACATACGCTACCAAACGGCTGGTGACCTTCCCGGCGGGGTCGAAAGCAGTGGCGCCTCCGGGACCGCGTCGGCGTCGCCGTCTTTCGCAACAGTGGTGGCTTCGGCGGGATCGGTCCGCCGTTTCTCAACAGTGGAGGTCAGCGGTGGGATCGGCCTGTCGTGCGCAACAGTGGTTGGCAGCTGCGGGATCGGCCGGCGTCAGCGACATCGATGCGGTGAGTGCCTGATGTTTTCCCCTCAGTTCACCAGACTACTCTAGCTCAGGTTGTAGTAGTTTAGAGAAGGGCTGTGTGAAGCATTAGAGTGAGCTTTGATCGTTTCAAGCAAAGTCGAAGTGCTTTGAAACCAAAGTTAATGCGGAGGGGGTAAACACGGGAGAGTGAAAAGTTGCTTGCGCGTCTTGCTAGTTGACTTATAGTGGGTACGGCAAGTAAATTGTTAACAGGGGCAAACAGCAAGAGGCTAGTGTGAACGATGGAGAACCTTAAAGTGAAGGAACTCATCGAAATTTGTGAGGAACTCGGCATTACTTTGGGCCGTGCGAAACGAAAGCAAGCGATCCTTGAGATCATGAAGGATGAGGGAGTGTCGGCTGAGGAAGTCGATGAGGCCTGGGTGGATATTAAAGCACGCCGTGAGGAGGCTGAAAGGCGAGAAGTAGAAGCTCGCGAACGTGAGGAGGCTGAAAGGCGAGAAGCTCGTGAAGAGGCTGAAAGGCGCGAAGCTCGCGAACGTGAAGAAAGGCGCGAAGCTCGCGAACGTGAAGAAAGGCGAGAAGCTCGCGAACGTGAAGAGGCTGAAAGGCGCGAACGTCGCGAGCGCGAGGAGGCCGAGAGACAGGAGCGCCTCGAGATGAAACGAATAGAATTGGCAATCCTACAGTGTTCGCAGGCGCCTAGCGCAGCTTCTCCGACGATTCAGGTCAGCGGTATTAGAATTCGGGATCAACTGCCACCGTTCGTAGTGGGCGAGGACATGGCGAAGTATCTCGTCAAGTTTGAACACGTCTGTGAGCGAAATGCTTTGGAGCAGTCTCTTTGGGCGCGGAACCTGCTAGCTCTTCTTCCCGGCGAAGTGTCCGACGCGATAACTTGCTTGTCGAGGGAAGCGTTTGAGAGCTATGACGAGGTTAAGGAAGTGCTCTTGAGACGTTATAAGTTGTCACCCGAGGCTTTCAGGCAAAGGTTCCGGTATGCTAAAAAGGGGAATGAGTCACACGTTGACTTCGCGTTTCGTCTTAAAGCCGATTTGATTGAATGGCTCAAGGGCGAAGGTGTTTATGACGACCGCGATAAAGTGGTGGAATGCGTTGCATTGGAGCAATTCTACCGCTGCATCGAGGAGGATGTCAAACTTTGGCTGCAGGACAAACTTGGTGAAGTACAGCTAAACAAGGCAGCAGAGTTAGCTGAGGAGTATTATACTCGCCGAAAGTTGCATAGCAGGGCAGTGCGCGTTGAAAAGGATGAACGGAAAGAGGGCTTTTCAAGGAAACCTGATCAACGGAAACCCGTTCCGCACCGTAATTTCAAAAAGGACCCGTCTCTTACGAAGGACAGTGTAGGGGAAGGGCAAACAGAAGCGGAGAGATCGAGTGAGGTTTCTACCACACAGTCATTTGAATCGGAAAACAAACGGAAGCCGCTAATCTGCTACAACTGCAAAAAGGAAGGACACATCGCGAGAAACTGTCAGGAAAAATTTGCCTTCGCAACAATCCGAGAATCAGAAAAAAACATGCGGTTGTTGGAGCCGTATCTCCAAGAAATTAGGGTGAATGAGAAAACGTGCCGAGCACTTAGAGACTCAGCGGCAACCATGGACGTTGTCCATCCTTCATTGGTGTCTCCGGATGACTTCACAGGAGAATGCGCGTGGATCAGGCAAGTCGCCGAGGAGCAGAGTGTTCGCTTACCAATCGCCACGGTTGTCATTGAAGGCCCGTTCGGTAAGCTTTGCACCGAAGCAGCTGTGTCTGCCGCGCTAAATGATCGTTTTCCTTATCTATTCTCCAACAACTCAGAGCAGCTTCTCAAAGAGCAGGGCAAATCGTTCTTCCCCAACTTAGCGTGCATGGCTCTCACGCGATCGCAAGCGCGAAAGCTTTCGCGGAAGCTGGACTTGGTTCCATGCGGTGAACTCTCAAGTGACCTTGTCGGCGGGTCGACGGAACCCCAAAAAGGAAATTTTCCGCATGAGTCATGTGAGCAGTCACGCGAGCGGCCCGTCGCGGGAGCGGCCGGCGCGGTATGCGCTGGGGGAGACGACGTGGCGCCATTGAGTCAGAGCGAGAGGGTTGCAACGCTCTCGCCTGTAGCGGAAAGTTGGAACGAGCTGCCGAGAGTTGATCGAGAGACGCTCATTCGAGGGCAGAGTGAGGATCTCTCGATTGAAGCGCTAGTGGAAAGCCAAATTGAAGCGCTCGTGGAAAGCCAGAAAAACGCGGCAAAAGTGCTGTCGAAGGAGCACTACGAGAAATCGGGGAAGAAGCGCGTTTTTGAAGTTGATAATCAGGTAATGCGGCTGCAGCCACCCAAAAGGAACAAGCTTGAGGTTGATTGGGAAGGGCCCGCCACAGTATTATCGAAGCCTTGCGATACAACTTATGAGGTGCAAGTAGGAAGGCGGCAGAACAAAATTTACAACTTGATGAAACCCAATGTTCAACATCAAGCGGTCGTAAATCAGCTGTTGAAGGCTTCAGAGGAAGAGGGAGCAGAAAATTTGAGTTCTAGTGAGGTGATCGAAGGGGGATCGAAAGTAATTTGGGAGCAGATAAACCTAGAGCCTAGCTTAAGTGAAGGAGGACCTGAGAAAGAGGACCTGAGAAAGATTGGTTCCGAGTTTGAAGACGTGTTTTCGGACTGCCCCGGAAACATGAGGGTGATCGAACACGATATCGAGCTAAGCGGTGAGGAGTCAATCCGTAGCAAGCCGTATCGTTGTTCCCCTGTGCAACGTCGAAAGTGTGAGCCGCTCTTGGTGCCGCATAGGTATCGTCGCCTAAAAGTGGCCGGTTACTGAAGTGGAGCATGTTGCTCCACAGCGCAACTTTGACGTTCGCTAAAGAAAAAAAAAGGTAAACGCTAATGCAGGTGCATTGAGCAGTGCGTTCCAGCTAGTAACTTCTCAACCTTTCGGTTTCTCGTTGGCGATTCGGGGCAAAATTTTGACCTCATCACGACCTGGGCTGAGCGCTCTCGTTCAGAGTGATCTCAAGGGGCCAACTTTGTGGTATTCTAATTCGTTACGTTGTTGTACGTGGAAACAAAAAAAATTGAGTTGTCATTTTAAGGGTCTTTTGTCCCACATGTGCCTCTTGATGTAGAGGGAACAAAATTCCGATAGACACGTAGATAGGTATATGTTGTACTATACTTTGTCTGGTGTTCTGTCGGGTGACCGAGGGCACTTGCTTGTGTCGTGTGTTGTCTGTTGTCGAACCGTTCTTAGCAAGTTGCAGAACCATCGACAAGTGCTGAAACCGAAAATGGTCAGAAGAGACGAGCGAAGTTGGCCAGCAAGTTGTGGCGACAAGCCAGTGGAGCGGGGATCCGTCGTCAATGATGGGATGTGTTCCCGGAACAGTCTGGAGCTGTATTCTCCCCATGGCCCTGGAGGCGAACCTGGAGGGACCTGGCGAACGAGCGCACCTGACATCCGAGCCCCGTGGAAGCAGCTCGTCTTTCCGGTGCATTGTCTGGCGGCGGGGGTGCTGTTATGCCAGCGAGTCCTCGTCAAACGACCGTGCCTCTGAAAAAGGCAATCTGGGTCAAGGCCAGCCCGCCGTCTGCCCGACGCGAACATCTCAACGGCGTGAACACGCGCGGCGCCTCTCTCGCCCACGTGCATTGAGTCATCGGCGCACGTGACAGCGAGCCGGCGTTCTCGTGCCTGGTGGTCTGACGCATGGCGCGGCGACCCCCATTGGCGGAATCTGCCCGGACGACCAGCGGCGCTTCTGATTGGACACTTTGGTTGGACCCGGTGTAAATAAAAGAAGCCCTGCGGCGCGTCGCGATCGGCGGTCCTATGTGAGAGGCGTCCCCGTGTCGGAGTGCCGACATGTGTGTGAGTCAGCGGTTTTAGGCGAAAGGCTGACCTATGTGTTAGAGAGAGGAGCTCGGCTCTTCGAGTCTCTGCCGGCCCCAGTGCCGAAATTGTAACGCCTCTGTATATATGCTGTACATAAACCTTGTTTAACTCACCGTCGTCTCGTCCGCTCGTCTCCTCAGCTCTGCGCAGAAGCAGTCGCGACTGAGAAACATACGCTACCAAACGGCTGGTGACCTTCCCGGCGGGGTCGAAAGCAGTGGCGCCTCCGGGACCGCGTCGGCGTCGCCGTCTTTCGCAACACTACGCTAGGCGCCTGCGAACACTGTAGGATTGCCAATTCTAGTCGTTTCAACTCTAGGCGCTCTTGTCTCTCGGCCTCCTCGCGACGTTCGCGCCTTTCAGCTTCTTCACGTTCGCGAGCTTCGCGCCTTTCAGCTTCTTCACGTTCGCGAGCTTCGCGCCTTTCAGCTTCTTCACGTTCGTGAGCTTCGCGCCTTTCAGCTTCTTCGCGAGCTTCGCGCCTTTCAGCTTCTTCGCGAGCTTCTACTTCTCGCCTTTCAGCCTCCTCACGGCGTGCTTTAATATCCACCCAGGCCTCATCGACTTCCTCAGCCGACACTCCCTCATCCTTCATGATCTCAAGGATCGCTTGCTTTCGTTTCGCACGGCCCAAAGTAATGCCGAGTTCCTCACAAATTTCGATGAGTTCCTTCACTTTAAGGTTCTCCATCGTTCACACTAGCCTCTTGCTGTTTGCCCCTGTTAACAATTTACTTGCCGTACCCACTATAAGTCAACTAGCAAGACGCGCAAGCAATTTTCACTCTCCCGTGTTTACCCCCTCCGCATTAACTTTGGTTTCAAAGCACTTCGACTTTGCTTGAAACGATCAAAGCTCACTCTAATGCTTCACACAGCCCTTCTCTAAACTACTACAACCTGAGCTAGAGTAGTCTGGTGAACTGAGGGGAAAACATCAGGCACTCACCGCATCGATGTCGCTGACGCCGGCCGATCCCGCAGCTGCCAACCACTGTTGCGAAAGACGGACCGATCCCACCGCTGCCACCACTGTTGCGTAAGACGGACCGATCCCGCCGAAGCCACCACTGTTGCGAAATACAGCGACGCCAACACGGCCCCGAAGGCGCCACTGCTTTGAACTCCGCCGGGAAGATCACCAGCCGTTTGGTAGCGTATGTTTCTCAGCCCGCGACTGCTTCTGCGCAGAGCTGATAAGACGAGCGGACGAGACGACGGTGAGTTAAACAAGGTTTATGTACAGCATATATACAGAGGCGTTACAATTTCGGCACTGGGGCCGACAGAGACTCGAAGAGCCGAGCTCTCCTCTCTAATACATAGGTCAACTCTTCGCCTAAGACCGCCGACTCACACACATGTCGGCTCTCCGACATGGGGACTCCTCTCTCGTAGGACCGCCGATCGCGACGCGCCGCAGGGCTTCTTTTATTTGCACCGGGTCCAACCAAAATGTCCAATCAGAAGCGCCGCTGGTCGTCAGGGCAGATTCCGCCAATGGGGTCGCCGCGCCATGCGTCAGACCACCAGACACGAGGACGCCGGCTCGCTGTCACGTGCGCAGCTGACTCAATGCACGTGGGCCAGAGGGGCGCCGCGCGCGTTCACGCCGTCGAGTTGATCGCGCCAGGCGGACTGCGGGCTGGCCTTGACCCAGATTGCCTTTTTCAGAGGCACGGACGTTTGACGAGGACTCGCTGGCATAACAGCGGGGGAAAGGCGACCGCGTTGTAATCATTTTTATTGAGTGACACGTTATGAAATGACGCTAAAAGTATGTGGGTGTGTGGCACGCTCAGACATTTGTTCAATAGTCGCAGGTGTTTATATAACGAGTTTGCATGCACTTGCGTTACGATGTCAACAGTAAGATGAGTATTATCAACACCAGAAGCAATAAGCTGATATAGAGCGCTGGTGCTCGCGAGGATTGTAGCACTGGACACTGTTACATAAATCAACTTTAGCGGATGGCACCTAACTACAGACGTGACGGCTGTATCATAGCTGTATATATGTATTGTTCATAAAATACAATAGTTAGCACTGCTACTACGATTACCGTTTCACGAACTTTAGGGTTTATTTGAAATGTAGTTGCGAGACCTGGCGTGGCTCTGTGGTACAATACTCGATTGCCACGCGGAATGCTTGGGTTGGATTCCTGATGGGACCCTGACATTTGTTATTTGAATTCGTTGGGTAGACGCTGCCGTTGTAAGCTTGTTATTAACACCTACGCGTCAAAATCACCCGTGTGTGTTCTCGATGTTCCGGGGTAGATACAAAGTGTCAATCACCTGTGGCGCATACCCGCTTATCAATGGCACATAACCGTTCGCGAGTATGTGCCACTGTCTAGCGGGAAGTGTTTGACTATGTACGTGATGGGATTAGGCAATTATTCACGCCCTGTATAGTTCAATCAATACAACTGCTTTGATGGTGTGGGCTGCGTCGTGTCTTATATAGCCCCACGTAAAAAAAAAAGCAAGAACTTTTGTATTTCACGTTTAAAATATGAGTGGTATTGAGGAACTTCATCCAGTGGCTGTAGGATGCACGCAGTTTGGCTCTGTAGCCTTCGTGTCAATGCCAAGCAAAGTTGTCCCCGAGTATTGCTGTCCGTAAAGCTCGCTTCGCATCCCAAGAGACTGCTATGTCAGCCGCAGCCTAACCCAGATCACTCTCTTCTACTGAAGAAGTCCGGTCTCCTTTTCGTCGTCTGCTGCATCTTCGACAGCTATCGCGGCAAGGCCCGCGGCCATAGAGTTTCTTAAATATACACCAGAGGGAACTCTGGTGCTGGTGTCGATGGGAGCTGCAAGGTACGGCGCTTCAGAGACCATGGGAATGATGAGTAGCACACGGATTTGTCTAATATTCGTACTTCTGGCTTCGTTTGGGTTGGCGCAGCTTGAAGCTGTTTTGTCACGAAACAAAGATCAGCGAATGTTCAGCATTTGCGCTTCACCACCTTAATATTTTAAGCTTACCATTTCGACTCGGGTCACGAGTTTCAAAAGGGTTCGTTCTTTCCTTCGAAGTAAAACCGAAACACGGCAATAAACGAAGCCACAAGTGCGATTCGCCTCCCGCAAGTACGAAGACTAGTCAAATCCGTGTACTACCCATTATTACCATGGTCACTGAACGATCGCAGCGCCAGAGTCCCCTTTAGTTAATTTTAGGAAACGCTATGCCCGCGGCCGTCTGCGCCGTAGCCTACGCCCCTGAGAGTGAAGGTATGGGCCGATACGTCCCCGCTGTCGTCTGCTTTTTTCTGCTGTCATGTGAATGCGAGCAGCGGAGAGATCCCGAACACGTTACATGACTGATCCGTCTCAGATCATGTCCATCATGTGAAGAACTCGGACAAAACAAAGCATGGATGATTTTAAATACCAGTGCTACAAACGTACAACTTTTCATCTTCGTATCTAGCAAACCATTGTTATTGCCCTAGCTGCAACATTGGTACTTAAAGGCGATAATGCTAGACATGCACAGCTGGCTTATGTGGTTGTCCTTAAAGTAATGGTATTTCTGCCTTGGCAGATATATTTTATAATTTCGTTATTCAAAAACCGATTAACGCTGTTGCTTATCAACGCTCGATTATACGCGCATTTTCTATGCCCTAACGCACTAGGTGTGCGCATATATCGTGGATCCCCAAGGTCATAAACCTTGGTGGGCTGCACAGATCAATCTATAGTGCGAAACCGGAGGTCTGCTCAATGTGGCTCCATTTTCTGCACAAGTTCAAGAGTGCTGCGTTTTGGCCCTCGAATCGGCGAATGCAGCTGGCGCCACTCGCACTTCTGCACTCTATTTGGCGTCGTGCTGCACGAGTTCATCGACACTTCAGCACTATAGCATCCCCGTGGCTTCTCGTCTCGTGAAAGCAGCGCGTCGCTGCACTTTAGCTCTGCCTTCATGCGCCGTTCTCAGAGGCAGCTGCTGCGCCAGTAATTACGTGATCATGGAGGGTTTGGGCGATCATTGGGCAGGGCGGAGCCATATGCGCCGCAACGTGGCTACAAGGGTCTCAGTATCAGTAAGGGTCTCAGCACTAGCTGTTTACAAGCATGGAGTAAACAGCTAGGGTAAGGGTCTAGGGTAAGGGTAAAGGTCTAGGGTAAGCTAGGGCTAGGGTAAAGGTAAGGGATCAGTAAGGGTCTCAGCACTAGCTGTTTACAAGCATGGAGTAGGTCTATAGGAGAAGCGGAGGGTTTGGAGTGGGTGGAGGGGTGTGCGTGCGGGAGAATCAGTGACATCGACGGAATGGCCACCAAAAAAAAAAACACAAGCAAGAAACACGGACACAAGACGAACGCTCTTATGCCGCGCCTCTGTTTCTTGCTTGTGTTTTTGTTTGCTTGCGCTACCCGCTCAAATCTGCAATATTACAAACTCACCCAGGTCTCAGTTCTTATGAACTTTAAGTGAAAAGAATAAGAGGAAGATATGACTTTTCCCTTCAGTCCTCAGTCATGGGCGAATGTATAAGTGAGCCTGTGGGTATTTGTATATTTTCATTTTCCTTGCTTTGTTAAGTGGTACGTGTAGCTAGTTCCGGGCTAATGGGTCAGTTCACATTTTCGTATAGTTCAATAACCGAGTCCCCGAACAGGGAGGGACGCGCCCAGTCCTTTCTTGATCTGCCTTTTCAGCAATAAATGTTCTATTCATTCATTCATTCATTCATTCATTCATAATTCAATAAAAAACATTAAGCATAAAAAGACAACAAACGTTTTTAGAAGATTCAGTCTCAGAAATGTCGGAGCAAAATGATGTCTTTTTGTGTCACAACAATAATCATCTGTCTTGCGTTGCTTTTCTTGCATTATCGCCATGCGACCGGCACTTTTGGGTCATGAACGACATCCATGTTTTCAGCACAACATAGCATTTTAAGTGTGAATACACTTAATAAGCGACCCCAAACCATCCACCGCCGTCGGCGGCGTCCGCAGTCTTCTCTCTATCTTTAAAAGAAAGAGGACTTGGCGGGCCGCAGCGCGACGCTCTACCGAATAAGCCACGGACGCGACGCTGATATCGGTGTCAGTAACGCGCCTTATACGCCCTCCCCCTTCGCTCTCTCCTCCGCTCTCCTCGCTCGCTGCAGCTGCGCGCGCACCTCTCTCTCGCGCGCGCCCGCCTTCTCTCTCAGTCTCCCGTCGAGAGCGGGTCGTGAGGGGGAGTAAAGTTAAAATCCGTTGGCATTCGCCAGTGAGTTAACGTAAACTCCCCCGTGTGATCAAATTGCGATTCCCAGGAACCATTACACCATAAAGGCACCATAGTGTGATTAATAAATATAATAGTGCGAATTAATAAATACCCCTCATAGCATCACCCCGTGTATTCGCACTTAACCATGTTCACCCTCGGGGAAATGCTTGGGAGTTTTTGATAGGACAGTGGCCAGCGCCGAGTTTTCAAGAAAGGCAGTGCAAGCATGCCGGATGACGATCATTCTTGTGGGACAAAAAGACAGCCGTTCATTTTTCTCGATCGCTTTTCAGATTAAAATACTGCGAATACACTCTAAGAAAAAAATGGAGCATTTGTGAAGTAGTTCTGCCACGCAACAATAACCGCCATCTGACTTGCTCGAGTTTCCTTTCTTGAAAACCCGGCGCTCATCACTTTCCTATCAAGAATGCTATGACACACTGATAACGTGCGCGCCATTCGGTACCACGAACTACCGAAACTGAGGTGATAACACGAGAAAAGTACGCGAAGTAGAAATTCTCCCCAAACACTATATTTTTTTTCTTCGAGTGCATGGCGTCCGTGTTCCGTGACCGCCAACTCCACGCCACCGATCTCCCACGAAGTCGCCGCCGCTACTGATGCCCGCGCCACGGACTGAACGCCCCCGTCCTCGCGTGCCGCTCTCCTCTTCCAAGCCGGGCGCATCATCGTCTTCGGCGTCGAGCGCGCTCGAGCCGATTCCGGCGACGACCGCTAGGCGTCGCACGAGTCTCGAAGGCCGCGCGAGCCAATGGGAGCGCTCCGGGGCCGTCGAGCGGTCAGCGCCGGCGTCGTCTGCAGCGTCACTTCGTGTCCGGCGATGTTGGCATCAGCTGAGCCCCGGAGTACCAAACGGGCGTTCGAAACGCGCGCTCGCGAACCGGAGTCCGCGCCCCAGTGACACCCATTGGCGCTGTCGACGCCCGCTAAGGCGCGTCTTCATTTTTGATCCGAAGTGACGACCGAGACCGCCGACGAGTCCGTAACGCCTCGCCACGTGATTACGCCGTGCTTGTTCCTGCCTGAAAAAACAGCCGTAGGCTGCGACCTGGAACATCGTGGTCGCATGCTACGCTGTTTTACGTGACTTTGGTGTGCCAGTTTCTTGAAAGAGAAGCATCGTGGCCGTCTGCTGCGACGCCCGGCCTGTTTACTAACGACTGTTACACCGTACCGCGTGATTTTCGTCTGTGGGTTCCTCGCAAAACAGTTCCAGAGGACGTCCTAGACCGTCGTTTTTGTTTGTTGCGAAGCGCCGCATCCTACTGGGTCGGTAGTAAGCCTCTGCGGCGCCCGTACCACGTGATATTGTTGCATCTGTTCCTGTTCGAAACAACAACGTACGACGATCTGAAGCATCGCGTGGAGGTCGTCTGCAACGGGACTTTGCTTACTACTGGCTGTTCGCTACCCCCTGCGTCACCGTGCCACGTGATTCTGCGGTGTCAGCTTTAAACGGAAGCAGACGGCAAGCAGAAGTGTGAGCATCGTCTGCTACTGAGCGTGTTCGGCTTGCTCCGCCCTGCGGAATTCAGCGCGTGAACCACGTGCGTCGCGAAAAGTAGCGGTTGCTCCAGACATAAAAAAAAAAGAACGAAGCGTGCCGTTGCGATAATCACAGCGATAAGCCACAACCAACGGTCGACAAAACTTCTTCGATAATCAAGTCTGACGTCCGTTTACTTTTTTCGAGTCACTATCGTCTCGTCGCCTGCGCTTCTTGCTCCGTCACCTGTGAGATCTCCTTTCCCAGTGTTCTGTCTTGTGCGCGTGCTTTAATGCACGGACCATCGGCACATCGAGTTTAGTTATCACCGTGCTCGGAAAGTGAAGGTTGCTGCCGTTTTTTTTTTTTTTTCGAGAACACGCCACCGGAATTAAGTGTGAACGAGACGTGTGTCCCAGAGACGTGTTCTCTCCTCGACAAAGACAGTTCTGGGCCTGCCACCGCAAGACTGGGTAAGTCTGCAGAGTCGTTAGCCAGCGGATTCGAATGTATTAACTCTATCTGCGTGCTTGTAGCAACGTCTAGCAGTGCCGGAATAACATTTTTCTAGTCAATAACAACACTAAGTGTCGGAGTTTTATGTTCCGAAACTACTATATGAATAGGAGGAATGTCGCAGGGAAGGGTTCCAAACAATTTAGACCACCTGGAGTTCTTTATTGTGCGCCTAAATTTAAGTACACCGGTTCCTGGCATTCGCATCCGAAGAAATGCAGTGGCTGTTGCCGGGAGTCGATCCCACGACCTTCGAAGGTCGTGGGATGGACGCAAGACCCCTGAAATTATATTATTCCACGCTGGAGCGTGGGATAATATAATTTCGGGGGTCTTGAGTGCGAAAACCAGGTTGGGAATATTAGGCGGTCCGTAGTGGTGTAACCTCGATTATTTTCTACCACCTGGGGTTCTACGATACGAACAACTGAATCAAAGCATACGCGGGTGTTTTTTTGCATATCGCCTTTTATGGAAACACGGCAACCTTCGCCCGCGGCCTGGAGCTCAACAAAGCGATACCAACTGCTAAACTACCACGCTTGTGTTCAGCGTTTTGCTTAACTCATCTCGAAGGAACGTGCTTCTGAACCGGGGCGTTGTTACAATAGACGCTTAGGTTATGTCGAGCGACTACTAAACTCGTGCGCATCTGCTTTATTTAGCCGCTGCGAGAATTAACGTATTCAAGCCCCCCCGCATCTACTCCCAACAGAACGCGGGCTACGTTTCAAACGGGGCTTTAAAAATCGTTTTAAGGAAATCATCTGAACGGAGGCGCCGCTCATTTGCATGTAAGAGTTATTTTGCTTACGCTTCTCCGGCGCACTGATTTGAACTCGGGAATGCTGACTCGGGTTTCGTTCGCATCGTCGCTAATGCACCGCGCACGCTTGCACCACCCGGCAAGTATTCATTGTTGTTTCTGTGTGATATTAAGTGGCTGATATGTATAGCCCCGTAACTGGCTGCGTACGCTGTGATGGCGCATTGTTCTTAACCGGTCGCTTCGCAATTTTGTGGCCGCCTCAACGCAGGCTTCGAGGAGCTCTAGTTGACCTAATTGCTGGCGTAATTAAGGCGAAGATAAAACGTAGACCGAGTGCTTACCAGGTAATTATTGCTGTTCCGCCTCATCCTCTTTCTTTCGTAATTAACATGATTGATAGTAACCGAGCTTCTGAAGTATTTTGATTTTTCACCCAAAAAAAAAAGAAATAAAAACGCTGTTATCGAGAATTATTGTTGCTGCGTATAAGACAGAAGCACAGCTACATTGAGGAACATAAACATTCGTAAATGTAGTAGCGTGAAAAGAGGGTTAAAATTGAAGTATACGTCGTTTTACACGCCAGACAGACTATGAATTTTGATAGATCCTGAAGGGTTACTGAGAAGACCCCATAATGGGAGGGGGGGGGGGGGGCTGTTGTACTTCATAATATCATTTTGGAGCTTTAAGATATATTTATCTAAGTTGGCTTATGTTATCAAAGAATTTTCATGTAGTGCTGACGAGTAGGACAGAAGAAATTACGAGAAGAGACGCTTAACCAAATTTCGTCGTTATCATCGTTCCACTCGTCAGCGCTGCTCAAGATTTCGTCATGATAAGTTATAAGGCTTGTGCGGTAGCAGGTACTCAGAGTTAATTTCCGCCACCTGCAGTTTACTAACTAGCAACCAAACTCAACGACTCGCGGGTGCTCTACGGATTTCGGGCGCCACCGAGGGCTGGTGTCTCCGGGGGATCGAACTCGTGCCCAAAGTCCTGAAGCAATTCAACTCCGTCGCCATGCTATAGCACGGCCGGTACTTATTTTTCTCGAAGAACATGTTGACCACGTCAACCAGGAAGGAACTCTTGGCAGTACCAACTTGTTCGTGCAATGCAAGGCCGCATACAAGCCTCGTAAATTGCTTAATCTGTGTTGTAATGCTCGTATATGTTTTTAATTGTTTAAATATAATTTGGCTTTGGTTTGTAGCGCATTTGTTACATGCTTTTTCGCGTGAATTTCTCTGCTTCGTGTCAGGGCCAAGTATTCAGCCCCCCCACCCTCCCCCCTTCACTGCAAGGAGAATGAAAATACTGCCGCTGTAGACAATGAAATCATGGCGGCCGGCTAGTCGGAAAGCGACAGCGTGTCCAAACGTGCCGCGGCTGGTCTAAATATCGCAATAAAATCGGTGCGTGTCACCGTGTCAGATAGTCGACCACGCTTCTCCGAGCTCAGCGCCGCAACATTGCGTACGGCCTGCATGGAGGGTTAAGACTGGGGGGAAAGGGGGCATTTTTTTTTTCTACTAAGAACTTTCTTAACCCATCCGCCTACTAGTGGGTTTGCCCAGAACTCCTCTGCAATACATTCGCTTCCAACGGGTCTGCGGAATTTGGGTGCCTTCTCTTTTTTTCTTCTAACCACTACCACCACCTACTGGAAAAGTTACCTAAGGTCACGGGATCGAATCTCGACCGCATTTAGAAGGCGAAATGCTGAAGGCCCGCGTACTTAGATTTTGGTGCACGTTAAAGAACCCCATGATTGTAGAAGTTTTCGGAGCCTTTCACTATACGGCGTCTTTCATAATCGTATCGTGGTTTGTGGACGTAAAATCCCGGCAATTACTTTTACTGTAAAGTTAGAAATTATTTTCCGCTGTTTATCAGCTTTACCGCATTTGATATTTATTGCGCAGTAAACAGAGATGGAACGTAACGATGTTAAAATCTCGCGATTGTGGTGACCCGAATTTATATTTAGGCTTAGGTTATTTCTTTTATTTTTGAAAATTAGGTGGATATTAGGCATCGTGGTTAAAAAAAAAACATGTTCTCAATGAGTGGTGGCTCGCAGCTCAAAAATTCTATTAGAAAAATACCATAAATGCAGGTAGAAAAAAAACACAAAAATAAACGCGAAAGTCAGAGACCCAAGTTAGTAGTCATTATAACAACGGGACAATTCAGAAATGGAAAACAATAACTTCGAACATATATGTCCTATCAAATTATCTAAAGCTCGCAGACTTGTGCAATGTACAGCCCTGTCAAATGCATCACTATTCCTTGAGTAAGAGGTTTGAAAAACTGGCGTAAGCTTTACAAAGTTTACAGGTGAGTTCGAAAATTCGTGTCACGTCTGCTCCAGTAAACGCAGTTAACGAGGTTATATGAACTGTTTTTTTTTTTTTAGGGAGCCGATCTTGGGGTTTTTCGAATAGGGCATCGATTGTTTTGCACTTTACTACTTATTGACGATGAGGAGTTAAAAATTGATGACCCGAAATTCAAATCATGCTTGCACATTTGTTATAAATATTAGTGCTTTTTTTTACGCGCAGGGTATTTCACTCAGAAAATTGTTTTTGCAATAAGCGAGAATCACTTCAAATCATGCTAGCCTAGGTAGCCGATAAAGTTACCGGCATATGCAGAAAGTCGGAATGAAGTTTTTGTCACTGTTCCGTCACCTGTTCCGTCGCGGGTTAGATTGCCTTTGGTGACGATTCCTAATGATTTAAAACTGCGTTCTCGCAGTTAAGATCACAGGTGCCAAAATAAATTCAAATAATGATGACAGAGTGAAACAATGATCTTTAAATACAGAAATAATTAAATGTTTGCGTTGCTATCTCAGGAATCTGTGGCTGATGTTTACTATATAGGTAAGATTGCTCAGCAAACTACGAATACTGACTGATAGCGTAGTAGTTTTGCTCATCATAAGTGTAAAATATTTTTATTGTTGTTGTTTTTCGTCGGGGTTGTCAACTATAAGGACCGGTTGGTGCCGGCGCTAACTTTCCACAAACACTATAGGTATATATTTATAAAGAAAACCCCGAACAAACGACACTGCAAAGAAAAAAAAAAAGGGGGGGGGGGGGGTATTGAAGAAGTTCAGCGTTTCCCGCCTAGATGGCGCCTGCTGCAAGGATCCCGGCGTTCAGAACCAGAGTCGTCCACATGCGAAGTGCTGGTCCTCCGTGGGGCCGATGAAACGTGCTGTGGCGGAGAATGAGCGGATGAAAGAAATAGGGGTGGTGGGGCGGGAGGGGGGTACGGTAATGGTTGTTTCCGACTTATGCAAATGTTGATGGAGCAGTTAAAGACGCTGACGATGCGCTACGTTGTGTTATATAGACCCGTATATATATAAACTGCGAACTCAATGACCACGAAATTCGTCCGCGGGTCATCCACCCGCCCTTTTCGTCGCACCGGTTGCGGCAAAAAAATCGACCGATCCCCACTAGCTCACCTTTTTTCGAGAGCCGTTATTGTCGAGTAATTGATAATCTACTTCGAAAGCTATGGCGCGGTCGCACGCTATGAGCATTTTATATTTATAAGCGAGCTTTTTTTTTTTTTGCTCGTGGATTTCGGCGGTAGCGTCGTCCGCTGAATTGGTAAATTCGCGTGCGCACTTGTTGGCGCTGGTTTCCGATAAGTGATACTCTCTCGATCGTGAAATTATTGTCCGCAAGCATCTTTTAATGTGACAGTCTGATCTTTTATCGAGCCCGCTCTTCATTGAACACTTCCACGTTTAATTGTTTCTCGGATATGAACTTGCCGCCGTTGTTGTTGCCCACAGAAACTGCGGTGTTGCTGTGCTAAGAGATCCAGTTCCTGGCACGGAGAAATGAAACAGTTAGTTAGAAATGAGTATTTCTCAATGAGAATGAAAAAAAGAAAGAAAAGAAAGAAAGAAAGAAAGAAAGAAAAGATAGATAGATAGATAGATAGATAGATAGATAGATAGATAGATAGATAGATAGATAGATAGATAGATAGATAGATAGATAGATAGATAGATAGATAGATAGATAGATAGATAGATAGATAGATAGATAGATAGATAGATAGATAGAAATGGAGAAAGAAAGAAAGGAAGATTGCACGGATATATCTCTTTTCTGAGTAAATTATTACATTTCCTGATACATATAAGCGCACGTCGTAATCATATTTATAAAGCATATCTTGCAAATTTTGAGAACAATCTCTGTAGAGGTGTTCTGTTTAGGCTACAGGTTGTACGAATGACCATTATGGTCCGTCCTTAGCACGCCCTAGGAAGCAGTGGAAGTACGTATATAGAATACCTATTGTGCATTCTATAAACTGTTCTTTACATTTTGTATATGATATGCTGTACTTCCTAGCTCAAAATCTACAAACCGGTCTCCACACTACTGACAGAAGTACACTGTAGTATATAGTGTACATACCGTAGTATGTAAGCTGTAGACTACCGCCTGTGCAGCGTGTAGCACTTTTCCCACAAATAAATCGTACAGTCTGCGCACTTTCGACTGGTGCGTCCGCACTTTAGACGTTAGCGTGCGGAGTCGTTACAAGCGTGGTACGTCCTTCCGTCCCATTCGCTGTGGCAGCTGGCAGGTAAAGTTTGTTCATTATACATTCACTCACGTATAGACCCGTTATTTGTTGTGGCATAATGAATAATCGACCGGTTTTGATAGGCTGCGCGACTTCGTGCTGGCTGCCCGACTTGGTCTATTTATCTTTCAGTTGTGGCGCTTTGTCAAAAGGGGTCGCTTGATGGATTGTCGAAGGGCGCTGTTCCTCGGTTGTCGAGCACACTTCCATTTCTTTTTTTTTCTTTTCGCTGGTTCGACTTTCAGTGGTGTTAAATGGCGCAGAATAATAGAAACTGCACAACTAACCCGGCCCTACACCATGCTGTTCTGGACAGGCCTGTGTTGCGCCATGTCGAATCTGCGGAGAACGGTTATCGGTTTGCCATGCATGTAGCATAGCAATAATTTTTTTTCTTGGGGAGGACACAAGAGTTTAATCATACTTTGCGCAGTTTCGTTTGCACAAAGTATGGTTCGCGGACTCGTACGTATGCCAAATTTTATAATTTAAATATATATGTTTCGATCTCTCCCCCCCCCCCAAACAAACGCACACTTCCCCTTTCCTTGGCTACTACGGTGATGCGTGTACTGTCAAGGATGGTGAAGCGCTAACCAGGGCGACGTCGACTGGGGCAGACTCGATAATAGTGAAGAAAATAAGGCTTGTTTTTCTTTGTTGGAAACAATAGTAATGAAAACATATAAACAACACTGCCAAGGAATATATCGGGCATGTGTCTGGTAGCAAGTGCAATGTAAATGTGAAGAAAGAAAAGTGGATGAAAAAAATATAACTTGCCGTAGGCGCGCACCGAACCTGTGGCCTTTGACTAACCCGTCCGATGCTCTACCGAATGAGCTACCGCGGCGGCTATCCGCCTGTCCGCTTTATGGGATATAAATGGGCATTTAAACGTGGGAGCGTCAGTCAGCGCCGCCAGTAGGCATGACGGTTGCGTGTTGGCGGTCCACCAACAGGCAACACCAACAAACCCGAGCTATTAATGCAACACCAGCAAACACCTAAGTACCACTTTACTAAGGTGCAATGTACTATCACGTTTTTCGATGCAGTTTGAACTGCCCGACTGTTCTACCCTATGTCGTAAAATGACAGGCACAGTCTTCCTATCTTAAGTCGTTAAAAATGACATATGGTAGGACAGCTCTGCCTGCATGAAGACAAAGCGGACGTACATATATTGGTGTGGCCTCATGTTTTAACGTGGTATAGCGTTAAAAAGCCCGTTTCGCAACAACTCCGGTGTCCGTATTGGCGTCGTTGGTTTTGAGCGAAAAATTATTATCTTATGCGTGACAGAAACATTGACAACTATGCAAATTAAGTAAATGATAAATAAAAGCCCCGCCGCGGTGGTCTAGTGGCTAAGGTACTCGGCTGCTGAACCGCAGGTCGCGGGTTCGATTCCCGGCTGCGGCGGCTGCATTTCCGATGGAGGCGGAAATGTTGTAGGCCCGTGTACTCAGATTTGGGTGCACGTTAAAGAACCCCAGGTGGTAGAAATTTCTGGAGTCCTCCACTACGGCGTCTCTCATAATCAAATAGTGGTTTTGGGACGTTAAACCCCACAAATCAATCAATCAAATGATAAATAAACCATGGAGCAGTGTGGGAACTGAACCAGGGTTGTTGAGGTCCGAGTGGGAATCGAACCCGGGTCGTTTCCGTGGCAAGCAGACGTTCTACCACATGGCCACGCCTGTGCCTGTGAAACCCGACGAAACAGCTTCCTTTGCTAGAAAATGCAGTGAAAGTAGCTTTCATGCTTCACTCAGGTCCTTCGTCAGTTCACCGAGACAATCTATCGCCTTTTACTTTGCTTCACAAACTCACGGGTCCCGTATATATGCTTCACAATGCAACATTAAACATTGCCGTAATAATGCGTGGTCAAACGTCCATTGCCAATGGGTGTGAGGATATGCGATTATCATAACGGCTCCGCGGTGAAAAGCTGACACCTCACTGCAAAAGGCACACATGCTGTGCCTATTCCCTTAAGACAACGTAGTGGGTGCATAGCGAATCCGAACAGGTTTCATGCATTAAGTGTTTTAGGCACGCACTACGAATAGGATGTCGTTATCGCGTTCAACTCTCAAAGGCGAAACCTTAGGGTCCTCTAATTGTGTCTCTGTGTGTGTTGTTTCTTTTGAAATTGCACAAAAAATTGATGTTAGTCTCACAAGTTGTTGGAACGATTGATCTCTAGCGCTAAAGGACTCCGTTGAGGAAATGCGGTAGTTGGTACAAAATAATCGAGAGAAAAAGTGACCCCCCCCCCCCCTTCATGCATACACTATAAAAAAGAGCTACTAAAAAGGGTGTCTTTTTGTCCGACAACAATTATCGTCATCTATATTGCATTCCATCCTTGCGCTATCGCCCCGCGCCCGGTACATTCCGGTCACGATCGACATGCCCATTATCAGGGTTACGTTGCATTCTCGATAGGAAAGCGGCCAGCGCCGAGTTTTCAAGAAAGGAAGCGCACGCAAGCCTGATGATGACTATTGTTGTGGGACAAAAAGACACCCTTTTTACCCGATATTTTTTTAGAGTGTACCCTCCGTAGCTTACACCAAGGGGCTATGTCACCATGTGGCGTCACAATGACGTTACAAGTTCTGGCGATCGGTGACGTCAGGATGACGTCACGCTGTGACGTGTTAACATGATGTCCACTTGTTTGTTTCACTTGCATTGACGCCGATGGTCAAGTTTCGCATTTGATGTCGTATCTGGGAATCACGCCATACTAAAACACTGAAGTACAACACATTTCGATTGATTCGTCACCGTTCATGCAGTTAGACCGTTTCGATCGGCTGCGTAACTAAACACAACACTGCAGAAACCCAGCGCAAGAAAGGAGCAATTGAAGATTGCACCGTCACTATCGTTGTTGTTATCTGCGCAGGACCTTGTTCTCTCTAACGATCGGAGCGATTAGCGCGAGTTAACGACGCCAACGCACTCGCCTCGATGCATTCTATCGGAACGAGATGAACACCTCAACGCGGCGTTGCCTGAAAGCTCGGCGTGGTGTATACGTCTCATTGCAATGGCAGCTGCAGTGGAGGGGGTGTCTGCCTGAGGGAGCTTGTCTGCCCAGTGTATCGCCGATTGCTCCCAACGCACTCGACGAAGCGCCGTTTGAGCTCTGCAAGCTGTGGAGAGCTTCGTGGTGAGAGAGAGAGAGGGAGTGAAGGAGAGTGAGATGAAGGCAGGGGCTTATGGCCGAGAGGCGAAGTTCGCAGGTTCGATCGCATGGCACGGCCCCAAATGGAGCGTTCGCACGCAATCCTCGCTCGGAAGAGGATTGTTGAAGGAACGGAAAAAAAAAAGAATAAGTGAATGAAAATGCGGGGGGACCGCGTTCGACGGGGGGGGGGGGGGGGGGGTCCCGCATAAGCGAGGAGCACACCACGGGTGCGAAACGACGACACTCTCGCGGCTGATCTGACTCTAGTACAGTGCCGCGTTTTCTCGCGTAAGACGGGTAGGAAAAAAAGGGTTGAACGTTTTATCAATGAGACCGAATTTATTTTCGGTGTTTTGCGGGCTAAAATTACGACGTTGTTAGGATGCCCCCGTAGTGGAGAGTTGCGTGTTGATTTCGCTACTACCGGGACTCTTTAGGTGCACGTAAATCTGAGTACAGTTGCCACCAATGCAAACGGGAACACCAAATTCGTGTTTAATGAATGATTAACTTGTATTGCTCTCATATGACTGTTGCGTATTAAATTGTAAAATATACCATTCTGCTTGATCACTCACTGTCATAAACACGTCGACTATACTGAGGGACCCCGCCGCGGTGGTCTGTAGTGGCTAAGGCACTAGGCTGCTGACCCGCAGGTCGCGGGATCGAATCCCAGCTGCGGCGGCTGCATTTCCGATGGAGGCGGAAATATTGTATGCCCGTGTGCTCACATTTTGGTGCACGTTAAAGAACCCCAGGTGGTCGAAATTTCCGGAGCCCTCCACTACGGCGTCTCTCATGATCATGTGGTGGTTTTGGGACGTTAAACCCCACACATAAATAAACTATTACTGAGTGTGTTCAGCCACCATGAACCGTAAAAGGTGATATCTGTCCTGTCTTTTATATTGGTTATGATTGTATATTTCTCAGGTAGTCAAAATTTTTCGGATCCCTCCCCTACGGCGTCTACGTGCTTTTCAAAGCATGTCTTCTAGTGTGCAAGCATAGGCACAGTGAGCGTTACATTCGTGAACATTCGGTAACCCTTATGTCCGGTACAATGTGGTATACGCCTCGCCGCCGCTTATAACGTACGATCCCTGAGGCTCTATTTACAGGGATTAAATGTACCTTGCTCCTTATTATTTTTCTCGCTTTTTTTTTTTTCGTCGTCGTGATAGCTAAATGGTAGACCGATTCGACCTGGCGTAGGGTATACGAGTATGTCCCTCTTGTGGCGCCCTCTACGTAGCACCTGCCACGCCGGCTGCGATCTGGCGAGGTCATCACCGAGTCAGACATTGAGCCGGCTGCTGAACCACACTCACTCAACGTTTTCTTTTTTTTATTAATTTTCAGTCTCTTTTTTTTATGACATGTTATACCGCTCCTCTGTCCATATTCAGTAGCGGTGTATCTTGGTACGCGACGTCCGATGCTTGACCTATGTGAGCAGTTTTAGTTTTTTTACTACTTTTTTTTTCTTTTTCATTTGTATGCTTTTTCCCTTTCATCAAACGCTCTCTAGTGGCAATTGTGATGCTTCTGGTATTGGGAAGGGGCAATATGAGACTAAATCTTTTCATGTCTATATGATTCATTCATACGGTATTCGAATGCGAACCCAGAAAAAAAAGTATTATGGCCAATGGTATGTGGAGTTTCGCTTGGTAAACACTCCGTGATCACGGGGCACTCCGCCGTGGACAGCTCACGGTTAATTTATGCAGTTTAGTGTTCTACAACGTGCACCGGCTTGGAACAGTAAACGGGTCTCTGGCATTTCGCTCGCACCGAAATCTGGCCACCCCGGTCCTGACCGAACTCGCTATATACATTCGAGAGAGCAGCAGCGGACCGTGACCACTGTTCCACCACTGCGAATGGCAGTATGGTAAAAGCCGCGGCCTTGGCTGTACTCATAAGGCTTGATTGATTGATATGTGGGGTTTAGCGTCCCAAAACCACTATATGATTATGAGAGACGCCGTAGTGGAGGACTCCGGAAATTTCGACCACCTGGGGCTCTTTAACGTGCACCCAAATCTGAGCACACGGGCCTACAACATTTCCGCCTCCATCGGAAATGCAGCCGCCGCAGCTGGGATTTGATCCCGCGACCTGCGGGTCAGCAGCTGTGTACCTTATATAGCCACTAGACCACCGCGGCGGGGCGACTCATAAGGCTATCTCATTGCATTAACTCGAAGTGTAACTGGGCAACGCAAGAACATTTGCCGATACACGAGGTGCCGCATCGTCTGAAATCAACGGGCGCCCCGTTTGGAGATCCTTAAATGTTGTAGGCCCGTGTACTCAGATTTGGGTGCACGTTAAAGAACCCCAGGTGGTCAAAATTTCCGGAGCCCTCCGCTACGGCGTCTCTCATAATCATATGGTGGTTTTGGGACGTTAAACCCCACAAATCTAATCTAATCTGTTTGGAGGTCCTTCAAAGCGCGCAGACGTTATCAAGCGCGGCTCTTCGTGTCTTGTTGATTATGACCGCCAGTGCGTTTTTGCGAACATCGCGCCACCACTGACACACGCACACAAGCGTACTCGAAAAACCCACTCGAGCGCCCGGTTGTCGACAGTTTTCGGTCGCCGCCCCATTTGTCATAACTCTCGGTAATCGCCCTTGTTCGAGTGCAACGACTGTGCGTTGCGTCGTCGCGGCGTTGTTTCCTCCGTTCTCGCGGCATCAACACGCCAGAGGTCGCATTGACTTTCTTTCTCACCGTTTCTCTCTCTCCATTCACTGTTTTTTCTCTCTCTCCCTCCCGACAAGGCGAAAGACGTTTTCACGGTGGAGTTAACGCTCCATTAGGTCAACATGCCGTCCGGCGACGCGTACAAACGGTTCAGACTTTCATCCCGGCATCGGAAAAACAGAGGGGCGAGTATCGAGCCACGAAGCAAGAGCACCAAAAAAGAAAAAAATAATGAAGAACCACTAAAAGAAGGGGTCGGATCGCGGTACGTCACGCAGAGCAACAGCAACAGATGTGTCGCCTCTTCTATTTCGTTACGCAAAGTGAGCGAGAAACAAGATAAAAGAGTCGGTGCTATATATTGCCGTGAGAGGGCGAAACACAAAGAAATAGGACCCTGAATGCGCGTGTACTGTCGGGGTTTAGACTCCCCTCTGAAATATTGTCGTGCCGTAAGACCGGCGCTGACGTTATTATGGCCACTTCGAAAAGAGAGGGTATGGGACTTTTGGCTGTTAGAAGTTTATATCTCTCTCACACACACACACAGACAGACACACGCTCACTGCGTCTTCTTGGTGTCTTTGTTGGTGTCGCTGCTATCAACGTTGTGGCTTGTTGTTTCCATTTGGTCTTTCGGCCTCGGCTTCTCGCAACTTTGTGCCGAGTGTACATCGTACTGGCCACTCTCTCCGTATCCCAAGGTAGTGTTCGGGCTTTTGGTTTGCTGATGGCTTGCAACGACTTGCGCGCTAGGCTGGCTAGGCGCGTGTGGTGACGTATGCGTCTGACGACCGACCCTTGACCCTCGGCGTAGTTTGTTATATTGTGCACCCTCGCCCGTCTCGAGTTTCGTTCGTATGGTCGCCGGTCTTCCATGCTATACAGTAGTGTCCAGTAATGAAGGCTGGTTTTTGGCCTCGATTTCATTCATCATTTGGTGTGGATGGGGCATTGCATGGGAATCATTTTGCAGCCTAAGGTTTCTTACTAGTGCATTAAAGTAAACTCTGGCACAGAGGTCGTTTTTAATGCATGAATGATAGTAATTATGTAGGTTTCTCTGACCTTCATGTTTTAAGGCGGGAGCCTCAGATTCTTGAAGTGCGAACATTGACGAGCGTCACAGCTAAGCGGTGCAACACGAGGGGTTTGAAAAAATTTTCACGTGAGGATGACAACGTATGCCACGTCACCACGACATGAGAATCCGTTAAAAATTGGGACTTCATCATGACGTTACTGTGACGTCACATAGCATGTAGTCACATGGGGACGTCATAGCATGTCATCAT
The DNA here is from genome assembly GCF_043290135.1 of Rhipicephalus microplus. NCBI lineage: Eukaryota > Metazoa > Arthropoda > Arachnida > Ixodida > Ixodidae > Rhipicephalus > Rhipicephalus microplus. The sequence goes on along the minus strand of NC_134709.1, from coordinate 14,356,306 downwards.
TGATTGGTCAAAAGCGGGACAGTCGCGGAGGCAGTGCAAAGCAAGGGGATGCAGAACGCTTATAAAGCAAAACTGCATTACTTCCTGAAAAGTTTCGAAGGGAAACACGGGGGTTTCATAAACTCATTCAATCACTCATGAAGAAGAAGAAGAAGAAGAAGAAGAAGAAGAAGAAGAAGAAGAAGAAGAAGAAGAAGAAGAAGAAGAAGAAGAAGAAGAAGAAGAAGAAGAGGGAGGAGGAGGAGGAAGGAGAAAGAAGAAGGAGAAGAAGAGGGAGGAGGAGGAGGAAGGAGAAAGAAGAAGGAGAAGAAGCCGCTTTGAGTGAAATAAGGAAGACACATAAGAGACCATGTCAATTGTCTTAGGTTGCGTTGGCCTAATTTACTTCGCTATAACAGTGTACTGAATCGGGCGAATCGGAAAGAACTCATGACCTCCGCTCTTGCTCGTCTGCGTTCTGTTTGTTCTGGCTGTGATGACTAAAATGCTACGTTTTATCAGAGTTTTTTCGCATGAGTTTGGAGACATTAACATTTTGTTGCAACAAGTTTCCACGTTGAGGCTGAACTAAACAGCGCCGTGAGTAAACCCGCCACGGCGGTCTTATGGTTAAGGCACTCCGCAGACCCGCAGGTCGTGGGATCGAATCCTGGCCGCGGCGGCCGAATTTTCAATTGAGGAGGGAATGCTCAAGGCCTGTGTACTTAGTAGGCGCACGTTAAAGAACCCCAGGCAGTAGAAATTCCCTGAGCCCTCCGCTACAGCGCCTCTCATAATCGTGTAGTATATAGTTTTAGGACGTTAAACCCGACAATTATCATTATTAACGCCTTGAGTACTTGGCAGGTCCATGTGGAAAAAATGAGTAAGGTTATCGTTGCATTGTGACAATAGAAAACACATATCGAAATAGTAAATATTGTAGGTTTAACGCAGATGCAACCCGCGTTTGGTCAGTCATCGGGCTTGATACATACAACGTATCCAGGCATGTCACGTGCCCTCGGCTTAACACGCTGTTTCACCCATACAAGCTAATCTTGTTCAAACAGCGCCTTTGGCGCCACCTCCTTTCACTGGAACTCTGTTGATCTCTGTCAAGACGAAATCAAGCGTTTACGGAGCGTTCTGATGTATAGCTTTCACACATGCCAGCTCTGTGTTTCGTTATTGGCGCATCGACAGTCTCGCACTTCCGTAGGCTTCAAGCCCAGCCAGACACGATGCAGTGGAGTAAAAGCGAACCGCTCTTTATTCGCTGCCATTACGGCAGCCGTGGACATGTGGTAGAGCTGGAGGTAGTGGGTTCGATACTCGCCGCCACATTGCCCGACCGGCTCTTCAGTGGGCACAAACGTACCCCAGGCCGGGATATCACCTTTCACACGGGGGTGTTGCGTTTTGGAAAGAAGGCTGCGCCTTTGGAATCCCGTCGAGAAAACATTCGCGGGACGTCGTTCTTTATGCGGGCTCCAAAAACAGGCGTTTGAAAGTTGTCCCTGCCATTCCTAAAGGGGGCGCTTTGAGTGTTTGTCACCCGATGCTCAAGTCCCCCTCTTCTAGATCTGAGGGCGCCTGGGGCTTCTTCTGTCTCGCAAGGGAGAACTATTGCACATCTTGTTTTGTTTTTTTTTTTTCAGTTTTGTTACCTCATTGTTCGGCACACCAAAGCCCTTCTACTCGCTCTGCGACTTTCGCCCCTCTCAAGTACTCCTCTGACTCGGGCGTTTCGCTTTCGACGAAGTGTGGCGCCACATACCCAAAGTTTTACTGCGGCACTATATCTTGCGACCCTCCTGTGCTACCGCCTACGCCGCACAGCGTGGTTGAGGGAAAGCCTCCAACATCTCAACTCAGCGTACATGCCTGTTCCATTTCAGCTTTTTTTTTTTTTATCTTCGCTTCGTTATTCTCGAGAGTGTGTTGCTGCTAATTTGGGACGCACGAGGGAAGGCTTTCTGTTCTTTTTTTTTTCAATAATGGACCTACTATTAACAGCGGTGTAATTCAAACAACCCCGAAACAGTGCGCCGAAGCGCGCCATTAGGACAGAACCCCTCCCACCGGCGAAGTGACTGACACATTCGGGACCCCACTCTGACGCAGCTTGATGCGGCACGGTGCGCATGATGTCGGCCTTTTCTTTTTTGTTTCGTATTTTATCTCTGTCCAGTCAGCGCGACTCACTGGCGAAAATTGATTTATAATGGAGTTAAAAACGGAGCAGCAGCAGCTCCTCGCGTCGTATCCTCCGGCAGATTCCTATTGTTTCGTGTTTCTTTTCCTTCTCGTTTTTCGTGTCGTACGGTGTGTGCAGAGTGAGGGGGGTGTTGTCAGGTCGAGCCTGGTCCCCGTCCATTGGCCTAAATGAAGCACTTCGCGCGACACCCCACAGACCCAGTGTCGTAGGACCTTCCCCTTTTCACCCTCCCCCCGAAACTTACGCTTCGCTTTTGTTCAGCTCGTCCCCTACGTCCCGTAGCGTGCCGGTTGTAATTTGCTGCTGGAGACAGCGGTGATACATAGGGGGCATCGGAGGATAAGGGTAGAGTGTAGTTTAGAGCAGGATTCTTTGTTCGTTCCCGTGTTTTGGACGTTCTTTTGATGGCTGTTAGTGCAGTTCTAGTAATGCACCCTTCCCTTTCTTTTATTATTTTTCTTTTTCGCGCGCTCCCGTTCCCTCTGACATTCACAAAGCCAGCGAAACGGCACATGAAGGACGACCGTGCGCGCATGCGCCGTAGAAGCGTGGCTTCTCGTCCTGCTGCTTTTTTTTTTTTTTCTCATTCGTCCGTGTTACCTCATTTCGTTATGGCGCGACGCAAAACACGTACCTCACGCAGTCGCGCTTGTTTCGTAAGTGCCGCGACACGCGTTTTGTAGCCACGCGAGTTGCTTTCGCTGTAGCTTCACTGCACGATGCGCTGCTGCATAACGGTGTACGCGAGGGCACGTGCGCGTGATAGACAAGAGTGCCGGCAGGGTACGCTTCCGCGTGGTGTTTTCTGCGTCGTCGCCTGCCGGTGTTGGGACGTGCTGGTTTCTAACGCTGCGTTCGTTACGGGTGCCTGTGGCTTGTTGCGGCCCTGCCGCAACTGCGCGTGTTACTACCTCCACGTGGCGTTGCGTGACAACCGTGCGTTGTCGCGGGGCTTCGCTGCATGGTTAACCAAAAGCGTGCACCATTGTGGAAGCTGTCGGAATCTCACGTTGCGCTTAAAACTAAACTACAAAGAAACAAACAAAGAGGCAGCGTGAAAGACGAGGTGAAGATAAACTACAAGCACATCGCCGTGTGTGTGTGTGTAACCATTCTTTCGCTCGTTCTTCGCGTTGTTTTAGTTTTAAAGGGCGCCTAAACTACCCTGATTTCAAAGACGACAGAGCTGCTTCCGCTTTTGACCCGCCACGGTGGTCTAGTGGCTAAAGCACGCGGCTGCTGACCCGCAGGTCGCGGGATCGAATCCCGGCCGTGGCGGCCCGCATTTTCGATGAAGTCGAAAATGCTTGAGGCCCGTGTGCCCAGATTTTGGGGGCACGTTAAAGAGCCTCATGTGGTCTAAAGTTTTGGAGCCATTCACTACGTCGTCTCTCATAACCACATGGTGGTTTTGGGACGTTAAACCCAACAATTACTATTGCATTGGCGGCAACCTTCTCGCCTTCACTATACCATTTCTGCAGGCACTATCTCCTCACTGCCACTTACTTCATCATAAAACACGTGGACGATGTGAGCACTGAGCGTGGAGCTTATCGGGATGTGGCGCTTTTCAGCTGCACGCTGTTATCTCCGCTTGCGCAGTCGAAAACGCTCAAAACTAACCCCCGTATTCTAGAACTTCCCTTAACTCAACGCTTCGCCTTCACTCGAGACAGCTGATAAAAGCGCCCTCTCTAGGCACGGCAAGTCACTGCATATCAGCAATAATGTGTTGCAAATCTCGAGCAGCGCAGCGTCATTTTCTGCCGAAAAGTGGCGTAGTGCTCAACTCTGTCAAGTGAAGGGTCAAATTCGAGTCGAGAAGCGTTTGCGAATATGGGGGTAAGTGAAATCAGTCGATCGCCCATGATAGTCAATGCGCCACAAAGATGATGGGCGTCTGCGTGGCAGAGCAGTGCAGAAGGCGATTCACGTCTGATTGCTCACGTATACGGACCAATCTGGCATGTACAACATAGACGGCACGGGAGTCACTATTCCTGCGTCACGAAGTGCGCAGGAATGACGAGAAACGGCAGAAAAAAGGAACCCGATCCTTTTTTTTTTGTGTGTGTGTGTGCTGATTCATGGATGTGGGCTTTAACGTCCGTCCTCCCACCGTCATGTGATTGTGAGAGACGCCGTAGTGGAGGGCTCCAGAAATTTCCACCACCTGGGGTTCTTTAACCTGCACCCAAATCTGAGCACACGGGCCTACAACATTTCCGCCTCCATCGCAAATGCAGCCGCCGCAGCCGGGATTCGAACCCACGACCTACGGGTCAGCAGCCTAGCTGAGCATCGCATAGCTATTCATACCGCGGCTGACTGTATGTCTCACTTTTCAGGAAGCCGTTGGCCAACTTGATAATCTTTTATTCAACCCAGCTCAACTGCTTCAGCTTGTGGGACGAAAGGCATGCTGCAACTTCGTTTCCGGCGCAAGAAAGAAAAAGCAAAACGTAAAGCTCTTAATTTGTCGTGGCTCGTTTGACGCTGTATGCGTATATCTCCGTGCGTACCGACCGCGCCCCCACGCCCGAAAGTTCTTGCCTGCGTCAGCGGATCTAAAATAGCAACGCGAAGTTTTGTTAAAGGACCATTCATTTTTCTCACTGGCAACGCCGACTGCTATGTGTGTGTGTGCGCGCGCGCGCGCGCGTGCGTGTGTGTGTGTGTGTGTGTGTGTGTGCGTGTGCGTGTGCGTGTGTATGTGTGCGTGCGTGCGTACGTGTGTGTGTGTGTGTGTGTGTGCGTGTGTGTGTGCGTGTGTGTGTATGTGTGTGTGTGTGCGTGCGTGCGTACGTGTGTGTGTGTGTGTGTGTGTGTGTGTGTGTGTGTGTGTGTGTGTGTGTGTGTGTGTGTGTGTGTGTGTGTGTGTGTGTGTGTGTGTGTGTGTGTGTGCACGCACACCGTTACGCCATTGCACCACGACGCAATGGCGCAACGGTGTTTCGAAATGCCTGTCGCCCAAATTACGTAATGACGATTTATTTCGCAGTGGATACCGTTTCGACGTTAAGTGGCTTTCTGCGTAGTTTGTCTCCTCGCTCCATCGTTTTTTATTCCTGCTGCTATTTTTACAAAAATTTTTTACGCTTTAATCACTTTCCGCAAGGGTCATTTATTCGCTATTTACGCCAAAATTAATGACCTCGTGAAGCACTTCGCGCGACTGCTGTGTTAACGCAAAGTTCTTGCGTTATCACTGTAGGCGTGTTTGTTTATCCAGTGTGTGACATCAATATAACCTCGCCTTTTTAATGGCAGCATTTCTTCTTCTTCTTTTTTAGATTCCGTGCATTTGATGTTTATTTTTTAGGGTAGATTTTTATTTTATCTTGTTTTTTGTTATTGTTGAAGTGCAAAAAGATATGGAATATCTTAGGTGCTCTTACCTAAATCTCTCCACTGCCTGCCTATCTCTCCTAAATTTCTCCATAAATCTCTCTATAGTTACGTATTGACTGGTGGGGAACCGCCGACTTGTTGTAGATGTGGAGAAGCGCTGAGTGTACTTCGCGTGCTTCTACATTGTCGAAAAGCAGAGCCTGAAAGAAGAAAATACTTTTTTAAAGCCTATCAAGAGCACATCCCTCTTCACCTCGCAATATGTTTAGGTATTTATCCATTGTTTTACCAAAAAAAAATTGGTGCTATCATTTCTAAATGAGGTCAGGACACTGAAAATAATTTGCCCGTGAGTATCGTAGCACATCCTCCGCGGGACGATGTTGCTGCGGAAGTGTCAAGTTTTTAATGCACTAAGCCTCCGACTTCTTGCTCGCAAGGGGCCCTGTGGAAGCATTAGTGCCCAGTATATATAGTTTTACTATCTTTTTATACATCCCATGCACTATAGCGCTCTTAATCATTGGTACTCCTTTCTGGTCACTCCCATTCTTTTAACAGTTATATGTATTTGATGTACATTCTGTGTGTAGGCTTTTAAGGCCATTTTACAGCCACCTTACATCAACATTAATCACGCATTGCACCAGGTCTTGGCGCTCTTTGGTCATCAGTGGCCCTTGCGCCATAAAACACCATACATCATCATCATCATCATTATCATTATCATCATCATCATCATCGTCATCATCATTATCTCCACTGCTAGCACGTTATGAAACTGCAGCCGCGACACTATTCGTTACCGTTGCCCGCAGTAATCAAAATATAGCGGCGAACAGCCTTTCGTCTTCCATGTTGTGAAATACGTGTAGTGGGGCCGTTGCTCAACAGGGTAACCTCAGAACGATGACTTTGTTCTCGGTTGGGCGGCTAATCCCTTCTGCTGGCCTGCGACACGTGCGATGAAAGGCGGAGATCTACGTCTGTGTTCTTGATGAAAAACACAGGAAAAAACAAGAAGGCCGAACTATAAGCTCGGGAGCATTTGACGTCTCGCGAATGATGACGATGTGCGATGTTAGAATGGCCGTATGTGGATGTCGTGCGAGGTCAGAAGGTCAGCGCGCGTGGCTTCAAAGAACGGCGTTGATTGAATTCGCGGGACGTATATAGTGCGGCGTTCTGTCTTTTTTCTGACGTCCGCCGAAGTTGTATTGTGTGCCCCGCTAAATTAACTCGGTGCTGTGCTGCGCCAAGGCTGGCACTGTTTATTGCGAAAGCTCCATAAGCGCTACCATGGCATAGTTTGTACTTTTATGTGCTTCGTGGCACGGGGATTGTCTGCTACGAGGTGCTTTATTGTAGACGACTCGTAGAATTGCATGCCCCGCCGTGGTGGTCTAGTGGCTAAGGTAGTCGGCTGCTGACCCGTGGGTTTCGGGGTCGAATCCTGCATTTTCGATGGAGAAAAAATGCTGTAGGCCCGTGTTAGAATGTTATTTAACGTGCTCAGATTTGGGTGCACGTTAAAGAACCCCAGGTGGTCCAAATTTCCGGAGCCCTCCACAACGGCGTCTCTCACAATCATATGGTGGTTTTAGGACGTTAAAGCCATACATATCATTGTAGAAATTGATGCGGTTGACTCACTAAATATGCAGAACACGCTTAAGGTTATGCGCTATATAGCTTTATTAGGAGCGTGTGCGCTCAAAGCCAACGGTTGGCGTTAGTGCTGACGGAATGTCATTGCGGTGAACGACTTATGCTTAGGTAAAACAATAGCTGATATTGTTGCTTTAGATGACTCGTAGGGTACAAAAACCCGACTCAGTTTTTTTTTTCACTGAAATAAGAGTGCGCCACCAAGAAATATGGTCAACCGCCACGGTGGTGTGGTCGTTGTGGTTCCCGATGACTGACGACCAGCCCCGTGCACGTGTGCTTAGACTTAGGGGCACGTTCATGAACCCCAGGTGGTCGAAATTTCCAAAACACTCCATTGCGGTTTCTCCCATAATCATAGTGGTCAGGTACGTTAAAGCCCAACAATTATTATAATATAACAATAAACGCGGTGGTTATGAAGTTATTCGAAGTTATTTTAATTGACGTATGTAAGCTGCGTTTACATAGCGTTGCGAATTTCATTTTGGTAACGCGGTTGTTTGTGGCGCGTGCCATGGATGTCACTTTTTCTGACAACATGATAATCTTCTTGCTCATGATAAAAATAAAGTTTTTTACATGCAAAAACGACGATGTCATTCCGACGAACGCCATATACGGCGGAGAACTCCGGACGATATTCACTTTCAACGAAATTACGAAGCACTTTTATCTAGGCCGGCGAGAGTTACCCTCTATACCTGGCGTCTAGCCGAGTGTCCTTCAGGACCCCTTTTTTGGGGCAATAAAGTTTCACCACCACCACCACTACGTAAGACTGTTTAACGTACCCCAACACCGGTCAGCAGACGGGCCTGTAAAGTTTGGCCTCCACCGAAATGTGATCGCCGTAGCTGTACCCTCAAAACCGTGGTCTCAGCAGTCCGAGCACCTCAACCAATGTGCTGCTCCGGTAAAGAAAAATTGCTTGCTAGGGCAGTGAACTACGACCTGTGAAAAGTCAGAGTCCCTTATAAGATAGGTCCACGATTCAAGCGCCTTTTCCTTTTCTACTGCGTCGGTTGTTTTGATCCCCTCACCCCCGTTTCCTGAATATCTTTCTGCATATTTTACACCAGTCCAATTTCGACAACGTGACGATGTCATGTGTTGACGTCATAATGACGTTGTGGTGAAGTTACACGTTTGGTAATCATGTAATCATTGATATCGTCATCACGTCACAAGGAAGCGTTTCAACATGGTGGCGATTTTTTTTTTTGCATCTCTTCATGTTGAACCCGTCGCCACCAACGGACACTTTCTTTTTTTTTTTCACTTATATTTACCTACTGCAGCCTCAATGAGGCTGTGGGAGGAGAGGTATGGAGCGTTTGATGGAGCGTCTACGGCTGCCGTTTTAACATAAGTTATCTGCACCACAATCTAACGGCACCTACCGTCTAGTGAAAACTCGTCCTGTGGAAACGCGTCCAGAGAAAAATAGCGGTTTGGAGAATAGGTCACAGCACCGTCTTGATCAACTCCTCTCATATCTATTCACTTCTTTCCAACACTTTGATTTTCATACTCCGCTTACAGAAATGAAGAACAACTTACGAAAGAAAAATTTCGCTCAGGGGACGTTGACTCGGGTTCCTCCCTCCCAGCCATGTTCTTTTCTCTGTTATTCTGCCAGTCGCGGTCAGTGCTGAAAAGAAGACGAAGAAAAGAAACGGAAGACATCTTGAACGTATTCACGCTCGAAGTGACCGCACCGCGTCACCACCGTTTCTCGCACGACGACGCGTGTAGCGCCGTCGAGATTGAAGACTCGCCTTCCTCCCAGAGAAGATCCTCGTCGTCGTAATATGTATGCAGATCTACTCAGTGGTTCGCGTGCGTGTTCCATCACGCGAGCTTTGTTGGCCTCCCTTACGGACGCTTTGTCTCGATTTTTTTTTCTTTATCTTCATTTCTATTATTCTTTTTTTGCGACGTCCGTTTTCTTCCTTCATGACAGGCAACGCTGAGCGTATGCCACCCGCCTACCGTCCACGATAGATAGATAGATAGATAGATAGATAGATAGATAGATAGATAGATAGATAGATAGATAGATAGATAGATAGATAGATAGATAGATAGATAGATAGATAGATAGATAGATAGATAGATAGATAGATAGATAGATAGATAGATAGATAGATAGATAGATAGATAGATAGATAGATAGATAGATAGATAGATAGATAGATAGATAGATAGATAGATAGATAGATAGATAGATAGATAGATAGATAGATAGATAGATAGATAGATAGATAGATAGATAGATAGATAGATAGATAGATAGATAGATAGATAGATAGATAGATACGCGTATTGCGAGGGAAGGGCGCTAGAAGGCGCTGCTGTCGGCGATGTCGTTTCATGATCGGTCGGTAGGAGGTGTCTGTATGTATGCGGAGAGATGGATCACTCATAACCGGGTACCGCTCGTCTTTGGCTCGGCTTGGCTTTCTTTTGTTTCAGTCCCGTCTTCGGACCGTACGGTTCTTCGATGAAGACTTGAGATGGAGAGCTGAGATGATTGTGTCGTGACAACGAGGGGCCCGGCCCCTCGAGGGATACGGATGTGGTGTCGGCGACTTGGAACGGTTCCTTTAGCTGACAGCGCTCGGCGTTGAGATTACTGTGTTATCGACACTTCCCTGCGTCTCTCGGTGATTCTTATGTCTACGTAATGTCGGCAGTTATGCAACACGTTCTTGGCCTCTTCTGCTCCGTTCTGTTTAACTGTCTTGCTGTCGAGTGTTTGAGGTTCTTATTACCTCGGCTAGTCCATATTCCGCCTCTTGAAGTCTGTTTTCAATTGAGGCGAAATATTTAAGTACTTCTTCAAGCACGTGAAAAAAAAACTGTCAGTGCCAACACGAGTGAAATGTCGTCATGCTATAACGTCACAATTCCACGCCATCACGACGTCATTCATCGCCAAAATATGTGACGTGATTGTGGCGTCATAAGACGTTACGTTAGATGCTGACGTAATCACACGACGTCGTCGCTTGCTCAAGCACGGGCTGATCTCGGAGGTTGTGGAGAAAGCTTGCAACGCCTACGATCCCTCAGGCAGTGAGAAACTACGTCATGCGAAGAAAGCTTTCGTAGAGGTTGGATTAGGATATATACAGTGATTTAGAAAAAACAAACAAAAAGACTCGTTTCACATTTCAGTCTTCTTGAGCGAATGCGTTATGGACCTTGTGAGTTTTTATTTGTCTTTTTTTTCGTCTTTCGAAGACTATTCGTATTTCAGTCAATAATAATTGTATTCAAGATAGGACTATTCGCAATCACTATCCAATAGAAGTCCACGAGACATTCAGTATGGTTGATGTGATTTCAATTCACGCACTTGACTCGGTACAGTCGCAGGAATTCTTTCGAAATGTTTGCCTTTTTCAAAGTAGAATGCGCTGTGCACTCTTTCATTATATGTTTATTTAGTTATTTATTTTGCTTTTTTCACAAGGAAGGACGAGTGACACGTTCCACATGTTTTGTGCAATGCTGACAAAAGACTTCCATGTTTGGGATTCATCGTATCAAAATACTACATCGACCGCCGTGGGTGAAATGTATGCTTCACCTTACGGCTACTACACTGAGGTGAAAACCGCTTGCAGTAGTTTGAGCATTTTTGAGCATTTACAACACGCATGCGGGCACTGCTGACGCCCGCATTTGATAAATATGCTTCTTGCAACTTCTCAGACACGCAAGATCTATTAGTTCAAATGACTAAATTTGTGGGTATTGCAAGCCCACAAAGTTTGCAAGCCGTCGTGCTCTATGTTTGCAAGCCATCGTCTTTACATACCTACAGTAGACTCGGGTTCATCGAGACATTTGACCTCGTAATTCGTGCCCCATGAAACTGAGGAGGAAAACATCAATAGTGTAGCTGCCGCAACGACTTCTTCCTTCACAAATGTTAAGTCGAAAGCCTTAGATGGCTCATGAAACTCGAAAATTGGCAGTCGTCGTCATCGGCATCCGCATCAATGCGAGCGATGAAAGGAGTCGTGTGAAACCGACGTCCATGACTACACAGGCCGCCAATACTCACGACATCATTATGACGTCATCATGAAGTCACACAATGACTTCATCCAATGACATGTCGCGTATTCAAAGGTGGCCCAATCCTGAAGCCGGCTCAAAGTCGGGTGATATGCAGGAAGCTTGTCGCGCCCTCGATTCAGGAGGCAGCCGCGTTGTGGTGGTCTAGTGGTTATGACACACGACTTCTAATACGAAGGTCACGGGATCGAATCCTTGATGCGGTGGCTCTCTTTTTGATGCTGGTGAAAATGTTTGAGGTCCGTGTGAAAGAAGCCCAGGTGGTCTCAATTTTAGGAGCCCTCCATTGCTGGGTCTCTCCTTATCATATCACGGTTCTGGGACACTAAAGCCTAGATAATATTATCATTATTCAGGAGGCAGTGCCAAACCGGGACAATGCAGAAAACACACGGGAAAGGGGACGTACGTAAGGTAAGGTGTGGATCGATACAACCTACAACGAAGAAAAACATGCCTTCACTTCCGATTCATCTTAGGCAAGTGCATAATAACCGTGCGGCTTTGTTGCTTCGGGGTGTTAGTGCCGTCGGGCGAGATTGATTTAATAATTTACGGTGTTTGTCTTTGTACTTACGCATTCTGCGTGACGCTGTATCTGTCAGAAAGAAATCTTATTTCCGCGAAAACTATAGCTTTGAGCAGAGTCGTGTCAAGCGCGCACTGCCAATATTTACAGCTCTCACATTATTTATTTCAATCTTCCAATGATTCGAGACCTGAATCGAGGGCGCCTCGCCACGCTCCACTTCGCGCACCGTATCGTCCTTTGCAGCGCCGCACTTTCCGTCGGCACGCTATTCGCTCTTCAAGCGCGCATTGATTAGTTAATTAAGGCTGCAAAGTAGGAGTTCCGGTCTGTTCGAATGCGCCGCATAGTTTTTATTCAACACAGTCGAGAGAGAAAAGAAAAAAGGAAACAGTGAAATCTAAAATGAACTTACCGTTGCCCTCATTTGAGATCGATTTACGGACTTCCATTTTTTTACGTTTTTTTTTTAGAAACTCTCGTAGCGCCAGAAGGTTCGGGCAAGCAGAATGCCGCACACGTCCGCATTCGAGAGGAAAACTCGATTGCTGCCTCGACTTGGGCCGCTGGTTGATGTAGTACATCTTCGAAATGGGATTGCTTGTAATCCGATTTCAGCTCACTGGTTGATTTGGAACGTACGCGTACGCGCCCGTATCCTTACGTCCCGTGAAATGCGAACGATAAGAAAAAGACAACAAAACAGAACGGGGCGTAGCGTCGGATTTCGAGAACATCGTCATCGCAAATTTCGGACTCTATGCCGATGCATTTTAAGTGCGCTGCACTTTAGGATGACAGCTGTCTCTGTGCTGTCGCCGTCGCTTGGTGCAACGCAGGTGAAATGACTTATAGCATAGGCAGATGTATAACATATTGAGAGCATGCTTGCTTGCTTGCCTGTTCTTATGTTGTGTCTCTTGCCCACTAAGGAGGATTGACCAAGAAGCCGGTGGTTAATATAAGTGAACGATCAAGGACTATGCAGGGCAAAAAGAAAATGTGATGACTTTGTTTTTAACAGGGCAACAGAGCGCTCTCGCCAATGAGAAGTCTTCTTACTTCTGTTATTCGAATGAATTTTTGATGGTATTGAGGGCGGAACATCTTAAATAAAACCGCGTGTAAAAAGTGATAAGAGGAGGATAAGAGGAGGATAAGAGGAGGATAAGAGGAGTAAGCAAGCTAGAAACAAAGGAATAAAGGGCTAAATTAGGAAGAAAAAATAGAAATAAATAATCAGGAAAAAAAGATAGACGAACTGTTAAATACCAAAGGAAAGAAAAAGAGGGAAACTCAGAAAGAGAAATAAAGAAGAATGCAACGTATTTGATATTAGTAAACTTTACTTTCTTCTAATCATTTTGTAATTATTTGATTTACAAATAATTTGTGATCCCCCCTATCTAGTTATTCGTTGCTCGGCCAATCCCCGAGAGTGGGTGCGAGCCTTGCCATCATCATCATCATCATCATCGTCATCATCATCGTCGTCATCATCATCATAATCTGAGATTGCAATGTTCAGGTTAATTCGGCATTCTGGTCTTCTTGCGCAGTCGCACAGTGAAAACGGAATTGGTTTGATATATTACCCCGTATTCTCTTTATTTATTTAGTTCTTATTTATCATAAACATTGTTCAAATTATCTGCTAAATTTTAATCTACGAAATCTTGGCCAATCCCCCAGAGTGAGTATGTACCATATTCGGTAAGGCTCAAACAAAGCAAATGTTGTCCAGCTCCGCGGTGCCTTCAGGCCTCGCTCCTGTCTTAATTTTTGGTCCTAGCGCCAGCTTCGTTCGCATTATCTCGCAGATTTTACTGAGATACTGTTTCCGAATCCTTCGTTGCGAGCGTCATATTGGCTTTCCGTCTTCGTCTTGCCCAAGTTTTATTTTATGCTTTCACGATCAGGTTTTACGTTTTGAACACGATGTCAGCAAAAATGGCCGTTTGAAAGAAGTCCTTTACGATATCTCAGATAAGGGGATTGGACGTCACGCTTCGATAAATGTATCGATGCAGACCTACAGGATGTTTGAAACCTGGACGCCGATTCTAAAATGTGGAGTTTTTCTTGCACAGGCATGCTTTAACGCTTGGCGACCGCGTGGGTTGCCTGAGGTGAAAAAAAAATGGTATCAATTGCATCTGTCAACAAATACTAGCAGATAATGATAATATAGATAATGATAATTTGGAAAGAGCGTCGAGATCTTGATCGGAGGCTTGCCGGTTTGGTTTATGCCGTCAGCGGGTCGCCTTATTGTCCGCGTCGCTTTCTTCGCATCTATATCACAATGACTACAATACCCTTCAAAAAACATTACAGTTAACGTTTTTTATGCCTTATTTAGCTTCATTATTTCCTGGTTTTCATTTAAGGTCGTGTCTAGGACACAAACGAACCCTCTAAACTCGTTTGCTTCATTTAATCACGTCTGTGTAGCTCACGAGCACGCGTATTAAGAAAATAAAAATCACAGCATATCCACGGAGCGAATGATGATGAGTGCGGTGAAGCGTCCGTCAGCCCGTCCGTGCTTCCGTCCGTCGGTTCGTTCTTGCTTCTGTCCGTCTGCGCGACCATCAGTGTGTCCACCCATGCGTCCGTCCGTCTAGCTGTCTGTCTGTTCGTGCGTATATTTGCCCGTACGTCCGCGTGTCTATCCATCCATCCGTCTGTCCGTCTGCTAGTCTGTCTGTCTGTCCGTCTGTGCGTCCATCTAGTGAATACTCCAAGTACCGCCATCTCCCATCCCCTGTGGCACGCGGACTCGTGTTTGTGACCCCTGCGGTAAGTTTTAACTACATTTAACATCGAGAGGCAGGTTGCTCCAAATAGTCAACTTGAGTCACTACTCAATAAAACCAGGCATCCTGGTTAGCCACTTGTCCGCTCATCTCTAGTTTCTCTTTGTAGTCCTACGGCTCTCTCATTGATCTCATCGGCTTCGTAGCCACGTAATTTCTCTCTCTCCGTTTCACGTCGTCCTTTCTCGTATTCATCTTTCATGCAATACTACTTAAAAACACGGCACATCTACGAAGTGAATGCAGGTGAGTTGGAGAAATAGTGGGACCGTTTGGTGTGGCCGCAAATCACCCTCGACATTAATCACTCTCGCATGTACATGATTGAAAAGTGGTGTACAGTTATATACAAGGTTTATTGTTCATAAATGGTATGATGTGTTAAGTAGCGAACTTAGTTTTACATTCATTATTACTGCTTTTACGGTGTGGGATCTAGGCTGAAGTTGTCAACGACGACGTCTGGGCACGTTCTCTTTGTGGATTGTTGGCTTGTTTCCAGTAATACTAAATGCATCGTACGGCATATCGAGACGTCATATACTGCACAAGCCAGTCGTTGTCCGTGATCATCATCATCATCATCATCATCATCATCATCACGGCTATACTGCGCACGCCAACGCCACCAACAGACAAGCCTCGACTATAAGGAGCGGTGCCCCTAAAAGTTCATTTTCGCTTTCCATCAGGCAAAAAAAAAAAAATATTCCCGCTTCTCACGACGATGGAAGTGGCATATTATGAACACGTGATCTTGTTGTTCGAGTCTTGCCACTGCGACGACTTTCTTATCGTCTCCCTTTCAACTGTTCTTCTTTCTTTCTAGGCTTTCTTCCTTTCTTTCTTTCTTTCTTTCTTCCTTCCCGGTTGTTCCGGCCCGCAGTCGAGAGAAAAGGTCGCCAGCCTTTCGCCCGTCTTCCGCGATAGATTTCATCAGCTGCTGCCGGGCTCGGCAAGCTGTTCTCGCATACCCACTCCAATCTTCCTCGCTTTCTCGCTTCGTATTACGTTTTTTTTTTTTTTTTGTTCAGAGATCATCGTTTATGGAAGCATCTAAGCGTGTGGCGTATACATACATTCATATCTGACCTCCGCCTTTTCCCTGCCTTCTTCACCGGCTCATCGCTGGGGTCAATCCCATTTGTAATCGGCGAAGGGGAAAGCGAGGGTGTTGCGGTGGAGGAGGGAGTGCGTGCAGGCTTAGCACTGGCGGAGAAGGAAAGGAAGAACAACACTTGCTCTTCTTCTTTCTTTCTAGATGAACGTACGTGATACGAGACGACCTAGAGAGTTTACACGAGAATGGGCTGCGCTGTATAGAGTGTACGAGCCGGGTAGGCTGGCGCGATAAGGAAAAAAAAACGCCAACGCGATCGACGGGTACTTAAAAGAACAAACTCGCTACAGCACTATAACAGTAAGGGAGCTGCGTGCTGGTGATGAATTGAACTAAAGCAAAAAAGAAATAAAATTAAACTGAGAGTGGCAAGGGAGTTATAGGTAGGAAAGGGAATTCGAGCAGATGTTCGGTCCGCGCCCCGGCACACGCGTCCGGCCGGGAGTTGGGGGGGGTCGTCGAGAAATTTCGGATCCCTTGCGCCGTTGATCCCGTAATGACCGGTTTCTGCTTGCTCTATCCGCAACTGGGGAGGGTGAGGGGGATGGAGAGGACGGCAGAGTGGTCCGCTGGCGTCCGCCGCCATATTTGGTAGCCCTTCCCACCAACCCCATCTTCTTCGCTTTGTTTATTCCTCATTCGTATTTCTTTTGCGTATGCTATACTACATTCTGCCGGTCAACGCGTGCATGTCTTTCGCTGTGCGTTTAGCGAAACTACGCTACAAGAGGCAAAACAATTTTCTTGCTCTCCTCTTAACCAGCCTGTCTCTCTCTCTCTGTCTCCCAGTCCGTTTCTTGTTCTATTGCCGAAGACAAACGGATGGACTTTTAATGGACCCGGAATCGGGGGCCCTCCCGCCGGTGTAGTCTCGATTTGCGGATGCGAGGGGAGAGGGTCAGGTGAGGAGAGGGCTATTCTGACGACCCTCATGCGGGCAGCGTCCCTCACCCCCCTACTTACCTTCTCGAACCTTTGCCGTGCGACCCCCTGCTTTCAACGAGAGAAAGACACCTTCTCCTCTTCACCCCTGCGCGCATGTAGCAATCGCTGCGTGGCGGCTCTTGAGGTCTCTTAATATTCAAATCACGGCTTGCCCAGCCCTGGTCGGGCAGATGCAACGGGCTTCCCTCCGAGCAATAGCGCTTTCGGCGGGGCAACCTCAAATCACGATCGCGGCGGCGTTGCATCGCACGATGACGGTGAGGCTGCTGTTTTGCTGGCCTCCCGCAAGAAAGCGGGGGGGGGGGGGGGGGGGGGGTTTGTGATGATGTCGATGCCGCTCGGGTGAGAAGATGATGGTGCAGGCGGGGATCAGAAGGAGCGTGCGTCGGTTGCTCCCGTTTGAGAAACCGCTATGTATGATACGTGGGTATACATATATACATGCGCACGCTGATTACGCAGGGATCGTCTCTCCATGGTAGCGAAGGAAAGCTGTTCTCTGTACTGGTGGAGACCGCTACGCTTGATAACCCTGTTCGAGAGTCAGCATCTCCTCTAGTCTTCTCCTTTTGGCATGGTCAGTTCTTAAACTTGGTTTCACTCCAGGAATTTACACCCTCAAAACAATTGCACCCTTTGGGGTGTTTTTTTTTTCGGCTTACAGCGAGAAACGCCGAGTGCCGTAAATGTTTTCCCTTAGATTTAACACAACGCCCGCGTTTATTTTTCCGTTTTCTGTTGTCGGTTTGCGAACTCCGCTCACGCTGTTGGTGTTACATATCACATTTTCGTTTGCAAGTACAGTGAATGTCAAGTTTTTGTGAAAAAAAAACAAAAAACAATGGGAGCAAACTAGTTGAAGATGACCCCTGTGAAACGAAGATACTTCAAGAAGGGTGCAGACTGTCTTCAGGGTGCGACATGCTCGATCGTAATAATAATTGTAGGTGTCTAGCACATCATCGATTTTAAGTTTTTGCGATATATGCAGCGTTATTGGCGTTTATCATACACTATCTTAGGTCAGTTGAGCGTTATAGCATCTTCTGGTGGGTCGGTATATATCTTATTATTATTCAGTGTTAATATGGTCAGGTTGCCACTGCTCGGTGATTCCTTGTTAATTTTCCAAGTTTGTACGCCCTCTACAAACGTTCAATGTGTTTTTCTTTTGTGGCGCGACACATGTCCACGCGACTATCGTTGTTCTTTCATTTATTTCGTGGCATAGTCCTATCTCTTGCTTGCACTGAAGCTCTGATGCGTTATTTGAGCTCGTCTTAGCATTGTATTGATGCTGCCTCGTGAACACGCTAAACAAACTGGTAAGCTTGTAGTTCTTTTCATATAATTTTCATGCGGGTTCCATTTGTCAGGTGCCTGCTCTTAAATAACATCACGTTCTGCATGACTCCAGCACGCAGTGCCGAATCCAAACTGGGAGGGGGTAGCGCTGATTGCCTCCCCCACTGAAGCCTGCATCGCCCTCTCTCTTCAGTGCTTGTCGTCCACCTCCTATCGCCAATTATAACAATTGAGTGGTACGACTGTGAGCATGTGTTATCAGGATTTATGCCAATGGCGGCGTTTTCGTGCGAGTGAAAAAAAAAGGCAGGACCCTTCCCCCCCCCCCCCCTCAGGTGTTACCTCAAGCGAGGTTACCACCCTTAAAATGGATCCACCCCTGCCAGCAAGCAAAAAAAAGAAGTGTGTTCCACATTTACCGTCACGGCTACAAGAGACTGTGGCCAGCACTCCCGGGTTTAAATGCACTGGTATACCCGGTACAGTGACAGGAGGACGAGCGGCGCCGTTGCTCAGTTGGTAGAGCATCGGACCCATTTTCGAAAGTTTGGGGTTTGGTGCGTGGCAGCGGCAAGCTGTTTCTGCGTCCATTTTAGCTTCGCATTTTTGGTATCACGGCTGCTGTAAATAAGGCGCCAACGTACTTTCCTTGATTTTATTGTCTCCTGGTTCTCATTAAATCTTGCAATGAAAAACTATCTCTTAAATTCCTTTTAAGTACACAAGTCTAATACTCTCGGAAATATTGCCGTTTTCGAAGGGGTCAAATCGTTGGTCATTCCGGTACTTCGAGTGCCCGTTTCCCGTGATCGCATCCGTGAATGACCCTTTCCGACCACAACGTTTGCGGCCATCGCCGGCGCGCTCTTCCGAGCCCGCTTTTACCGTGTGCCCGGCCGCCACCGCGAACGCATTGCTGCCGGTTGGGACTATATACATCGCGATGCCGTGCCTACGCGTTATAAGCGGCCCAACCGGTTGGGCCACGTCATAAAGGGGAAGACGATGGCTTCTTCTTCTGCTCCTGGGAAGAAGAAGCAGCGGCGGCCGGAGGGTCGGAGCTATTGTGGTTCGCTCTGGGCGAGCTTGTGATATCCACCTTAATGGTCGGCCAATTTGGCGCGCGCGCGCGCCCCGCGACCCCCTTCCGGTCCTTCCTCCTCGACAGGTCGGGCAGGCCGCGAGATTAAATACGCGCGTCCTCTTCTTCTTCTTCTTCCTAGACGTCGTCGTTGTCGTCTTCTCTTATTCTTCTACTCTCTCAAGCGCGGCAACTTACAGCACAGCCTCCAGAGGACGCCACGCTCGCACGAAAACTCAAGGGGAGGCTATTTGCTGCTCGAAATAAGGTCACGTTGCCTTAGAATGCGTAGTTATAAAGCGAGATTCAATAGAGAACAATTTACATGCTCTGGGGGAGCTAAGAAAACGATGGAATATGTTCTGACTGACATGGGGCGATATCCACTTAGGTATACGTGTGGGTACGAGCCTACGTGAGCCCTTGGGTTTAATGGACAACCATGGGAAGCTGAACACGTCCGTGATAGAAGCAAGTAAGAGACGGTTGTAGTATTGGTTTAGAGTCCGTTTGTTCACACATGTGCAGGCATATTAATTCCTGAATTCTATTTTTGACTAAGAACCGAAAGTTGTTGGGCGACCTTGTCACGGCCCCTTTGAAGAAACTCACGCACCATCAAATTTAGCAGAGAAACCACCACGCCACTGCGAAAATTTGGGCAGCTGAAAAGAAGCAAAGAAAACAAAAACGAAAAGAAAGCAACCTTGCAGAAATAAGCGAGAGAACAGCCACACAAACGCGTCACGAAGTCAAACTGAAAAAGGAATCTCATTTTCACAGCGCCAAAGGCGTCAAGTTCGTTTTTTTTTGTTTCTTTACTTTGCCTCTATTTCTTCCTATGGTTCCTCGTTTCCGCAGCTTCCATAATTCCCTGCGTATGTTTGAATGTGATCTCCGACTCCGAGAAACTCCGGGTCGGAAAGAAAAGGGATTTCAGAGAGTCACCGACGAAAGATAAGAACGAAATAACAACATAAGGACATCAATATGATGCGATCGGAAAGCTTATACTGTAGAAGAGAAATAGAATTACAAGTTCAAGAAGTATGTGCTATAGTATGGGGAGGGGGGGGCTAAGGGGAGGCGGGAAAGAGTTGAAGCGTTGCGAATTTCGCGTGTCGTAGACGAAACGCAAACCGCGCCTTTGTTACAGGGGTGAAGATGGAGCGAGGAAAAAAACTCGCGCGTCCGGTCAAAAAAAAAAAATGAAAGGAGACGAAATAAAGAAAACTGCGCTGGAAAATTTACGACGTCGCGAAGGACTGAGGCACCCGAACATGCTGACGAGAGAATACGCGGTACGCGACAACAGTTTGTTTCGTCGGCAGGCTACATTGCTAGACCAGCTGCGTATGGGCCTGTCTCCTTTTATTTTTCTCTATATTTTCGTCGTCTTGGTTGAGTCGCGCTCTTCCTCGACTTGTACGCTTTAAATCTTCTACGCGGGCGCCTCCTTGAGACGCTCCAAGGTCGCGCACGTCGCACTAAACAAACCTGGCATCAACCGACCTTCCCCTCAGTGGCTTACTACCTTATATCTCGAGAAACAGCCCGTAGATGGCGCTAGTCTTCAAGCCGGCGTGCTTTGTGTGTCGAAATAACGTGGCTTTACAGTATCAAAATATTCCTGTGCTTATTTTTATATGCGAAGCATCTCTTTTATTCACGTGTGTAACGCCGTAGTAATCCGTACGAACGCGCTGCAACACGTTCACCTCGATGCAAGTGTTGGAGCGGTGCCAAGTAGGTCAGGTTGTGCTGCGTGTTGACGTCACGCTCCCCTCGCACGCTTCTCTCGTAGATGCGCGCTGACGTCACTCTCTCGCTCTCACATCCACAGCACGCTCGCCGCAGCGGCCGCAGCTGCCGGCTCCTCCGCCCGCAACGCTCGACCGCACGTCGAGTGGAAACACTCTTTCGGCTCGTTTATCTGTGATGAAACTTACGCAAAACCCAACCCGCCTCCCGCGTCTTTGCGTTTCGAACAAGCGTTTACTCGAGTAAATGCTACACCGCGTTTCGCTTCAAACCGTTCTTCCAGCAGCCGCGTCGACGCCCGTTTCGACCGGGTCAATGCTGTGCGCACCGCAGCTGCTTCAAAATTTATCAGGTTTTCCTTCAGTAGATGGTCCATAATTTTTTATTGAAGCTTGTATGACTCTTGGTTTGCAGTGAGTGGTGTAGCCAGGGGATGGCACACGAGGCCCGTGCCCCCGTACCTCTTCGAAATTTTATTTCACCACGTCATTCAGAGCGAAAAATTATAATTTCATAGATGTGCCTGTTCTCAGGGCTGCGTTGGGTGCAATTAAAAAGACGCCAGAATTCAAGCCTGATGCAGCCAAAGTAGCCAGGCCATTTCGTATTATCGCCTAATTTAGTCAAATAGAACAGCAGTGGTATTACTATAACGGAGTCTTTACTATTGATGAATAAATACAACCATTTTGAATAAGTAAAACCGGAAATCTAAATGTAGCCAGTAGATAGCCATGGCGCCAACTTGGAAAGTTTCGTCGCCGAACTTGTCGCAATGTAGCCATTTTGGCGCTAAGTATATGCAGCCACCAAGGGCAAGCCTGCCTGTTATACAATGAAAACTTAAAAGGCTTAGTTTATGCGAGCGCTTGCAACTAAATGAAATGTATATACTCTTCAAGGACTAATGGAACAAGCAAATGCGTATCATCCTACTGTGGCGTTCAGGAAATGTGTTCCTTCGTCGGCGAGAATGGCGCTGCTGCACGTCCACGTGACGTCATAAAGATGGCTTCCCGCATCCTCGCGAAATCGAGCCATCTTCCCGATTGATGCGCTGTCTCACGGAGCTTATAAAAGTATTACGTTCCTCCGTTCCGCTTTGCGAGATCAATTAAGGCCTTGTTTCGAATTCCAACGAAAAACGCATTGTATATGCAATCGCGCGTGCTTCGGAGCGGGAATGGAACGCTCTCGCTCCCAATCAGTACGCATTTTCGCGTATTTCTCAATTGGCCATTAGCCGGCTCGATCCAGAAAGCATAAGCCGCCCGCTTCGCAGCGTCTGACGGGGTGATATTCATTCTCTTTCCGAAATCTTCTTCAGTGGAGCTTCTTTTTCGCGCGCGATTTTCTAATTCGGGAGACCCCAGAGGCACCGGCACGCTCTGTCTAAATTATTCGCCCGATCCCGACCGAGCAGCTTCCCTAATTTTACCGCTTCCCACGCTCCCTAAATGAACGTATCTAATGGTACACTATATAGACTCGAAAGACGATTTTTTCCTGTAATTGTGCATTAGCGTTTCATCCATGATAGCAAGGGTGCCGCTATTACCGAGAGAAGACTTTTAGTGGGAGAGAAAAATCTCGAGGGAAAAAAAAGTGGGGTAGCGAGGCCACTATTGAGGTTCCTGCTGAAATTCCGAGCTACCATACATATTCCTATGGCCTCTACTGCGGTCGCATGATTTCTTTATCGCTAAAGGCGAATTGCACTGTGTTATACAGGGTAGTTAGGTGTTTATTAAAGGGACAGCATAAAGAGCAAGACGATTCTTCCCGTTTTAACAAAGTCTGATCGCAGAATCCCGAAACACCACGACACGACACCTGGTAAGCGAAAAAATACGCGCAAAACGAAAGTGCAGGTGGACACGCCACGTTGAGATTTTCGCCCCGAACACCGTGACATCATTGATTTTGAAAGCGTCTGGTGGGTACTCCGTAGCTTCCAATAGATAAAAATGAAGTTATTTCTGGGTGCCATAGACGTAGCATACGAATTTTACGAAAAATATCATCGAGTCAATGTTACGACACACCAAAAATACATTTAGATTCTTTTTTACGTCATGCGTAAAGATTTCGGCGCCAAACTGACAAGTGAAACTTTAGCCTTGATTTTTTTCGTTGATAATGAACTTGTGATAGGGAAATACAGCATTAAAATTTCTCACTGCAATTGCTTAATTCAGATAAAGTCGTTGTTTCTCTGTAGTATCCCTTTGACACGGGATACATTTAACATGGGATAAAAACACCTTTAGAATGAATCGTGAACGAAGCTTAAGAGCACAACACAATCGGGGGGGGGGGGGGGGGGACAAGAACAACAAGAGAGAAGGCAGGGAGGTTAACCAGGCACATGCCCGGTTTGCTACCCTACGTTGGGAGAATGGGAAGGGAGGAAGGGGCGCATAAAGATGAGGGAGAGACGAAGAGAAGAGAAAAAAAAAGGATTGTCAGTCAGTAGGCTGACGCGTATGCAGCGGTGGCACTACACAAAATTTAAAGGTGTTCACATAGGACTGTAGTCCTGAAAAAGCACAAGACGGCTTTGACTGCTTTTTGAGCCTACGAAAGGCGAGGACGGTGTTCCAGTAGCATCTGCATAGAGAGTGGCCCATCGTCCAATCGTCGCAATGCGTCCGAAAGCTTCTTTATTTCAGAGGCAAATCGAGGGCAACGACATATCAGATGGTCAATGTCTTCTTCGGTGCAGCAGACGTCGCATTCCGCATTGTCTGTCAATCCGATGAGGGTTCTATATGCTTTTGTGAAGGCAACCCTCACCAAAGGCGACAAAGAAGCGAAGCTTCACGTCGACGAAGTCCGGATGAAGGTTGAAGTTCTAGTCGAGGGTCTATTTGGTAGAGTCTCGTATGCCTTACGCTTGGGATGTTCCATTATAGCAGACACAGACTACGTGCCAGGTGACGAAGTTGCTTTGCAGCGTCTGTCCTTGACAAAGGAACCGGAAGGGTGTGTTTTTCTTGGTGCGATGTGCAAGGCGCGTTGACTGCGGAATCATTGCCACTGATCCCACAATGGCCAGGTAGTCACTGAAGATTGACCTCGTGGCCTGTTTCTGTGATGTGGTGAAGAAGCTTGACAACCTCGTAAGTTGACTGTTCATGGCAACCTCGTTGAAGGACTGACTGCATGCTCTGTAGGGCCGATTTCGAGTCGGAAAACAGCCCATTTGCTCGGTCTCTGGGCTGTTTTCCGGGGATGTACTCTAGGGCGCCACGCAAAGCCGCAAGTTTTGCCGCCGTAGACGTAGTGACGTGTGACAGCTTGATTCACAGAGTGATTCCTCTCGCTGGAATCACCACCGCACCGCCAGAACCAGGCGCTGTGGTTGAACCATCGGTGTATATGTGCACGTGGCTATTGTACATTTTGTGCAGGAGGTGCATGCTCAATTGTATTAGGGCTGACGAAGGCAAATTTGATTTTGTTTGTATTCCTGGAATGGAAAGACGTACTTGCGGAAGTGTCAGGCACCACGGAGGATACACTAGTTTCTCAGCTGGCGTAAAACCTGACGTAAACGAAGCACTATGGGCACAGACAATCGCACTAAAATTCGTGCGGGGCCTCTCAGTAGCGAGGGTTGTCAAGTGACGGGAAGGATTCCTAGCATATTGCCTGAGGTACGTACGCATCGTTTCCAAGGTGATATGCGTCGTGATCGAGTAGTCCTGTGCAATGGCAATTGTTTCAGCTGTCGATGCGCAGCGGGGTAAACCAAGGCATATCCTAAGTGCATGGGCTTGAATATTTTGGATTTTGCGCAGGTTCGTTTTGCACGTGTTAGATATAACAGGTAGGCTGTACCGCAGGAATCCAATAAATAATACCTTGTAAAGCTGTAACATGGGCTCGACAGACACTCCCCAACTTTTCCCGGCAAGAAATGGCAAGGGACAAATGGTGGTCAGCCGCTTTTTCACGTAGTTTACGTGTGGGGTCCAAGACAGGTTTCGGTCGATTATGACTCCCAAGAACCTGTGACTCCGGCTGCATGACACCAACTGCCCGGTATATGATATGCCGTAAGCGGACATTGGCTTTCTGGTGAAAGCCACGACTGGACACTTTACACTTGCGATTTCGAGCCCTTGTTTGCGTAAGTGGTGCGATGTCACTGATGCTGCCTTCTGAAGTCGAACGCGAAGTGGAAGTCGAGTCGCACGTGATGTCCACACACAGATGTCATCAGCGCAAATGGAAAGTCGTACACATGCTTGGTTGCTTGCCAACTAGTTCAATGATTGTTAGGTTGAACAGCGTCGGGCTTAGCACTCCGCCTTGCGGGACTCCTCGGCTACAGTAATACTCGGGTGTCGGGCCATTCTCTGTCTGCTCGTGAAATGATCTATTCTGTAGGTAGCTCTGAACCCACGTATATGTCTTGCCACCGAGTCCTACTCCTTCTAATTGCACTGAGAATGGCTTCGTGGATGACATTGTCGTATGACCCTTTAACGCCAAGAAACAGAGCAGCAGATAACCGTTTGCAGGCCTTCTGGTGCTCTACATATGTCACCAAGTCAGCTACATTGTCAATTGATGAGCGGTCTCGTCAGAGTCCAGACATGGCATCTGGATATACTTCGTAAAACTCTAAGTACCATTCCAGACGCGTTACAAACAATGGGAGAGCAAATAATTGTCTCGGATACAAAGTGGCTTTTCTCTCCGAGTACGTGTATGAAAAAGTGGTTAAAGATTCAGAGTACTTGGTACTTAACCATGGGAGAGCTGGAAGCCGTCCCGTGGGCCGCACACTTGATTAGGCCGTATCAACAAAAAGTTATTAAAGCTAACGCATTTCTTAGTCGGGCTATATCAGGCGTCCGTCGGGATCCGCCCGCCACCCTCTCTCATAGCAACAGCTGCGGGCGCGCGCATCCCTAGCAACCGGAGCCCCCACCATGTCACGCTTCGGCGTCGGCAGCTGTCAGCAACAGCTGCGGGTGCGCGCGCTTAGATTCCTCGCCCCTTAACAATCGGAGCCGCCACCTCCTTGACCCTAACGTGCCTTGCCACCGCCTCAGTGCAGTGAGTTTGAAACGCGTTTGTGTAGCGTTTCTTTTTTTTTTTAACCGCGCACGCAATCTACCTGAACTGGAAACGCATGCCCCGTTTCCCGCGGCACAAGAATGCCACGTGCATGTGGCCGATGGCGCTATTGGCTGAACAGTGTAAGAACAAAAAACTTTATTCTTGCAAAGCTGGGTTCTTACGTGTGAAACGCCATAATGGACGCAACGCAATGCATTCGCATTTCCTCGCGATTTCCCTTCGGAGAGGGGGGGGGGGGGCGTTTTAAGAGAATTTTATTTTTGAAAGAAGCATACATGCACAGAATACATTCATATGTTACATTTTTCCTTCTCAAGACATTGCTAATATACCAATATGCATTCAAATGCGCAACAGGAACTGTTTGTACCCGCAAACAGAAATTATAACGTGTACAAAGAAAACTATGCGCAGGGATACGTAAACTTCACAAAAAGAAACCAAAAACAACATTGTAAGAAATGCGCATTTGAATAAATAAATACTTATACAATACTAAATGCAGGTTCAGTGAAATCACAAACACTAGCCTATACCTTCTCAGTAATGAAGGCAAGGCATGGGCACTTTGTTCTTTCTGAGAAGAATAAATCGTGTTGATCACCGCAGGAGGAAAGCTTCCTCCCCCAGGATGAATAACTGTTTGTTCAGATGTGTTAACATTATGGTTCTTAGGTGATGTCGCGGAGGAAACATGGCCCTCTGAGGGCGACATCGCAGACATGCCAGTCCCCTCCGCTTCCACAATACAAAAGCACCAATACACACTATCAACTCACCGAAAATGCATCTGTGCCGGACTGCCATTGCATGCTGACTTGAAACATGCTGGTCACGAAACGCCAGAAAGCACGTGCCACAGGACATTCGTGAAGTGCATGATTTAGGGTTTCCGTCCGGCCGCATGCGGACATGAGGCGGAGGGCTCCACACCCCACGCCGCAAGGCGGTCGGCCATTGGCAACGCCTGCCATTCTCTTAACCATGGGAACTTCAGCGGGTAGAGTCGTGGTTTTCATGAACCAGCGTCGACTTTTGTGGCATTTCTTGCGCTGATCGTCGTTTACATTTTTTTACGGGAATACATTCACATATTTCAGTGGGTGACAGATCCATCAGTTCACAGTCTGGTGAGTTATTTTACAAAAAAAAAATGCAGAGATTGCACCACGTACGTATAGTAGGTCAGCGGTCGCTCAGCCGCCGGTCCCGTCTCGTCTGCTAATCCAACGAAACGATGGAAAGTTCCCATCAGGTACTTTGTGAGCTTACGGCCTCGGTATGTCGTATTTGAGATGAGTTCCCATGCGGTTCTCAAGGCCGACACGTGACACATAACTTCGAAGTCGGGAATGCTAGATCCTCCCATGCGACGCTTTCCGCATGGCCATCCCAAAAGAAGGAGCCACTTGCGGTTGCTACTCTCGGCAAAGCTCGTCGAGGGGCCATGCAAATTCTGCTACAACTGTTAATTTTGACAAGAACCGCACTCCTGTGAAGTTTGGCGCCCACGCACCTAAAAAAATGCGGCCTTAAAAAGTACGCTGGCCAATTGCGCATTTGTATGCGCTCTTTTTCAATAATATGTGTCTTAATATAAATCCTAGGCTTGCAGACTATCGGTTGGGTTGCGCTATGGCAATTCGACCTTTTATTTAAATCATTTCCTATTTCTCGTTGTGACAGTTCGCTGCTCATTGAGTGGCCGTGGACTTGGCCTGTAGCAATCGAAGTCTTGCGCTATACAAACACCTGGATGAAGGTTCAACTCCTGGCATGGAGGAAGTAGTTGCGAGGGTGCATTGCGCAATGGAAAAGAAAGAATGCATGAAATCTGTTTTTTTTTTTCATTACATTATTTCGGTCTTTCAGCAACTGTTACGCGAACAGAAATGTAAAACTATTAAAGCTATAAACGGCAAGCTGTCTGCGGAAAAGTACCAAAGTGCTAAATTGGAACCTGTACGAAAAGCTAGATCGAAGGTACGTGCTCATAAAAGGCTGGCCGCTTAACTGCTAAACTATGACTACAGTTTAGCTAGCCACGCGAGGTGACCTAAAGTGACGGGGTCTCCAAATCTGCTGACGCCACTTCCGAGCTTCCGAAATCATTGCACCACACGCGCGCCTCGAAGGAAAGAAAAAAAAAACGATACAATCCACGGGCTTTCACTCAGTCTGCAAGACGGGGCGCGCGGTATTATGCGATGCGGAAGCAAAACACAATTACGTGCACAGCAGGGGCAAACGAACGAAGGAGAGGACCCTAATTAACATCTTCTTACAACGGACCATCGCCGAGGCCATTATTGATCATCGAAGCACCGCGGTGTATAAAGGCGGCGGAGAAAAAGAATTAACAGGCGTACCTTCGGTGCCGACACGAGAGGCGAACTTAGTTTTCGTGTTTCTCTCTGTGCAGAGAACAACAGAGAGAGAGAGAGGGAGAGAGCGAGCTTTGTGTTCGAGGAAGCAAAACAAGGTGGAGGTTAAGAAGGTGGCGAGAAACCGTTTTTGGTCACTTCGTTAACGGCAGCCGTGTTTCTTAACGATGCACTCCGTCTGCCCCCTCCCCTCGGCCCCCTGCCCCTCCCTATTGCTACCCTTTCAGGTCGGTAATGTGTTCGCTTGTTTATGTAATGCAGTTGTTGTCGGTTCGATACGATGCCCTCATACAACCCAACAGAATCGCTTCTGTTTATAAGCTGCGATCTCGCGAAAACCCTCTTCCATTTTCCCTTTCCCTCCGCTTTTCAGCACTCATCTCCTCTTCGCGCAGAATTCTGCACCCCTCGAGATCGTTTCGTGCGATGAATGCGCTCTATCTCAACGTATGACAGAACCCTCCTCCGCATTTTGCCTCTGGTTTTCCCTGTCCCTCCCCTTTTCAAGGAGCTACCCTTTCACTCTCCACGCAGAAACTCGCTAACATCGAGGTGGTTTCATGCGATGTACCCGTTCTAAACCTCTAACACAACCCCCATCCCCCCCCTTCCCGCTTATTCTCTCCCCAATCACTCCCCTTAACCCCTATTCTCACTCTTTCCCTACACAATCGTGCATTGTCTCGCGAACCTCGAGAAACTGCGTTGCTGTCCTCTTTTCCCCATTTCGCTGCTGCGATATAAATAATGCGATCGCCACCGCTTTCGCGGCCCCCCTTATATTTTTCGCAGCTGAAACGAAAACGATGTCTTTCACTCATTCGGTTGATTAGGGGCTACAAATAAGAAAAAACCCACACGAGGAAATGATTTCTCGTAGTTTTCCCGTTATTAATTAATCGAAAAATAAAGGGGCCACGACGTAGCAGCTCAGCGCGCGTGTATAATGTATATGTACCGTCTTCCACGAAAATTAGTGTTTCACTGCTCAGTTGAGCCATTTCGGTCGTCTCGCATCCCCATTCGGGAGCCGCGGCCATTGTTTCGCCGTCTTCTTGCATAATTTATCAGACATTGGAAAAGGAGGAGAGGGCGCTTAATTTTGTTCCTCGATGGTTGACGGTGTGGGATTCTTTGAATGCCTTTCCCCTCCTCCCGTCTTGCCATTGTTCTCGTTTTCGAAGTAAATGAATTTGAGGAGTGTATGAGGGCCTCTTGTTTTATGGCCCTCCCATACGCAAAGAGCTATAGCCGGAATACGTATAGTATCCTTGTCTCGTTGTAACAGAGGCTCGGTGATTAATGCGACGCTGTTGATTAGATTCACTCTACGGGGCACCGTTCTTTTTTGCTTTTTTTTTGTCTTTGTTGCTCAGGTCAGTATGAGTGGTGTTTGTTGTTGGTTCACGCGTTATAAATTGAACTCAATATTGTTTTGAATCTGTGGATTTACGGAGGGTTTTCTAGCGCTGCCTCTTATTATGGGGGCACTGGTCATTGTTAGCCGCCCGCCTCGCCATTGTGCGGTGAAGAAATATTTCAGGGCAACGGTGGTACGCCGGCTGTGCACGCGTGACCTTTGTCTTGTCTCGTTGCTCTGTTTTTTTTTTTTCAAAAAAATACTCCGTGCCCTTAATCAGAGAAATTGTTTACGACAATCCGCACTCCCAGAAGCATCCCGACACAAAGTGGGATTTCTCATTGCGTAATTTTATTCTTTTTCCAGCAAACATTACTCAAGCGTGGCACTTTGGTTGGGAGTATTGACATGGTATTTCGGCCAGAATATCGATCTTGTCAGGAGACCTCGTGTGTACAGTATGATCACGTTAGCGTTTTTGTGTAACTTTTGTCTGGAGTAATGTGCTCAAATAATTTTTCGCCCTCTTCGTGTTCTGAATGTAGCCATCTACATTGCTATGGATGCAAAACACACGGCTTTTTTAATGCACTTGTGTGTGTGTGTGTGTGTGTGTGTGTGTGTGTGTGTGTGTGTGTGCGTGTGTGTGTGTGTGTGTGTGTGTGTGTGTGTGTGTGTGTGTGTGTGTGTGTGTGTGTGTGTGTGTGTACAATGACCTATAGACATATATATGTTCGTTGTTACAGGTGAAGTTTTGTTACGTGATTCTAATATTACTTTTGTGTTCGTTATATTTTATTCTTCAGGTTCCATTTGCTTAATTAATGCTTATGCAGTGCACAATGCCAGTAGCTGTAGTCCAGTTGTTTTTTTTTTTTTCACCATAGATGTTTCCTGTACCTGACGAAGTAAGCTGTCAAAAATATAGTTCAATAATATGCATTATTTTCGTTGTTTATGAGCACTCTTCCTTCAAAACACCTCTACCATTATAATCCTCTCGAATTTAGACAGTACGATAAATAAATGAACTTATTTTAAATATGCCCAATGGCTAATTTTATCGCCCTTATATACAAAATAGCTTCAAATGTTTTTACTGTTATTAATTGGCATCGGCAAATACGCCCCGTGGCGCGTATACAGTCCCATTTCACTCGACTTTGCATACACTACCGACTACTCTCATAACATTTCCTCTCCTCTTAGCAAAATTTAATTTATTTTTCATATATGCACCGAACAGCTGACCCGCCTACATTGAGAAGAGAGACAAATCGAAATGACATTAGTCATATCAATCAGAACGCGCCGCATTAGATTGATTATCTTCCCTTAGAACACCCTCAGCGGCCACCTTCGTATAGGTTTCGACAATACTCCTTCACATATCCCATAACCATATGCACCCACTGACATCTAAACGAATGCAAGATACATTTCCTGTTACAATACGGGCAATCGCAACAGTCCCGCAGATACCGTGCCGAACCATCTTGTTCCACAATCATATCCATACAGTATGGTCAATGTTCCTTCGATCATCTGCTACGTTTCTTTACGCATGCGCCCGTGCGGGCACATCGAAACGTAAAGGTAAAAAAAAAACATAAATACAAGATGGCGTCGATAAGCTGCACGGTATATGGCACACCCCGTATGCCGCCACAGAGTCCCAGATTTCGAATCGAACCGGCCTGTATTCCACGCCCACCGCGCGACCCGGGCCATATGTGTATTACTCGGGCGCCAGGTTTTGCAAACCACCGCGCGCGCGTTTTAGATCTTTTGTTTCGTTCTCGTCGCGCACGTGGTTCCGCGAGAAGTGGGGTCCCTTTAAACGCATAAAAATGTCCGCCGGGGTGAACGAAAGAAGGAAAACGGTGTATGTGTATAACGCGCAACGTCGCCCGTAGGGGTCGCTCGTTTCGACACACCGCAGCGGGGTGACAGCCGTTCCAAACAGTCTTTCTGCTCCCCCTTGCCCCCCTCCCCCCGTCATCTACTTCCCCCTCACTCCCCCCCCCCCCCCCCCAACCCGCAGTTTGCCCTTTGGTGCGACGTATATCCCCCTCCGCGTGATCATCGAGCTTGGTTCTCTGACGGGCCTTTCTGCTACGCAGGGCTTAAACCATGAACCCTCCGGGCGCCAGTTGGCGCTGGGGCCAGCAGAGCTTTCTGGGAACAAAGAAAAAAAAGTTGTTTTTATTTCAGACGTATTTGGCGTTTTACTTATTTTCTTCTGGATCCGGAAACGAAACTGGAAGTGAAACGACAGAATAAAGCAGCGTTGCTAGTTCCATCTGGCTTTACCGTCATTGTTCATCGACTGTTTCATTTTTACTCAATGCGTATTAAATGCAGTAACTACATATCAACAACGACGTAAACCAAGCATTCTCCTGTGCAACACGGGAAACCTTCTTCATGTGTTGGTTTTATTTATCTTTATTTAATTTTTTCGCTGCTTTTTCCATGACGATGAATCAAGAAGCCCACTTTTGAACGCTATGACAAATAAGCACGCAACTGCGCAAACACGCGTATTCACTCTTGCGAAGTTACGAAGTGGAAGGGCTCGTTTTTCGGTGTTAGACACAATAGTAATGAGAGCTAACATACAACGATGCCATGAAAAGTATACAAGGGATGTTACTAGAAATAATTGTAATGTAAACCCGAAGAAACAAGTAGAATAAAAGATAACTTTCCGCTGGCAAGAACCGAACGTGCGACCTCAATTCAATATCGCGTCCGCGACGCTCTGCCATCTTAGCTACAGCGGCGGTCATCGCCACGTCCACTCTATGGGGTATCTCTCTCCGCCACGCTTAGATTTTACAGCACATGTATCCTATAAAATGTACGGAGGGAATGACTGCCGTCGTAGCCTAGTCGGTATAGAGCGTCGGACGCGTTATTCGAATTAAGTTCGCCGGTTGGGTCCTTGCCGGCGGGAAGCTATCGTTTCGTCCACTTTTCTTCTCGATTACATTGCAATTACTGTTAATAACGTCCTCTATACCTCATTTGCCATTACTGTCTCTTCTCATTAGTATTACTCTTACACGAGTATCCACAACAAAACTCGCATTTATACTCCACATACGGAAGCGTATACAGGCGTCCCCTACACTACCAAACACGCATCAATAGGCATATGCACCCGTAAATCAAATGCGTATACAGCTGCCGCAACCATCCAATGAGAAATCGCTTGCATTTACATCGAGCTGACGTACTTGTATGTATGTGCATAAATACGCTGGCGTGGTGTGCCTGCCACCATCGATACAGTGTCACGCCGGTTCAACCCCGTTCGCCCCTTTCTTCGTCGGCCGCCTCGTTAAAAATGTAACGCGCGCACTGAGCACGTGACCTCGGTCACGCCAATGGCAGCGCCCCCTAACAAGGGTGGGTGCTTAGCGCCGCAGTCGCTTTCAGTAATGCAAGCAAGAAACAAAGCTATACGTCAAACGACGCTGCACGTGCAGAACGGTGAAAGGATTGGCGTGTATATGGTGTGCAGGTAGGGGGTTTTGGGATGGAGGAGGGGGGCAAGTTTGATCGTTTAGTCCCTGAGATTTGACGTCTGTGTCTAGTCGCGCAAGTTCGTGACGACAGGCCTTGACGTGATGCTATACATGTCCGTCGAACGTGTTAGCTGTACGTGGGGCTCGATTTATCTTGCTTCCCTTTCTTTTCTTTCTTCGCGAACACGTCACGAGGCCTAGCTGTCGGACGCGGTGAATATGCAAATTACGCCTCCGAACCAACCAACTCGCGCAGTGCAGCCGCGCTGAGCGCGCTGCGATCACGTGTGTAGCGAACGGGGGTGAAGTCGCGATTGTCTCAATAGCGAACGCGTGCCACAGAGCCGCTGCGCGATGATGAGAAAGGTCCTTTAAATTATGCTGTTCTAGCACGTTGTATTCAAGAATCACCCAGCCGATGTGAGGAACTGTGGACGGGTGCGTGCATGGGCTTGCCAAAACCCCTGTCCCGTTTCATTGTTCTGCACCGGTGTGCTTAGAAAGTTGGACCTTTTTTGTGTAGTGCGTACGCCGGAATAAAAAGGCAATATAAGCAGTCTGGCGCGATGAAGACTGGCTTTTGCCTGTGATGTCAAAGATGAAAATATATACGACACGAGGTGTCTCTATCAAGGAGGAGGGAAAGAAATACACCCGGCTGTATGACGTGCGCAGAGAGTATACTGTGCATAGAAAAGAATACAACGTGTGTTGAACAGCTTTATTAGCAGTGACCTCTTGGGGGTTCACGTTGAAACGAAGGCTTAAGCCGGGAGTCAATACGCAGCTTGCTTTTGTAAAGTTAGCCCGGCGTTGGAATCAGCGTTATTTCATTTTCTTTTAGTTTTGACAAGATGGAACATGAGTAGGTCTGTTGTTGAAACGCGCTGTCATTGTTTGTGACGTCGGAGGAAAACGAGTAGACATGATCTCTTTTCTTTCATAATTTTCATGGTAATCCTATTTGAATTTTTATTATTCACATAATTTTTATTGTAGTAGAAGTAGTAGTAGTAGTAGTAGTAGTAGTAGTAGTAGTAGTAGTAGTAGTAGTAGTAGTAGTAGTAGTAGTAGCAGCAGTAGTAGTAGTGGTAGTAGTAGTAGTAGTAGTAGTAGTAGTAGTAGTAGTAGATAGACAATCCATTTAGAGCCGCACAGTCACCATATGATGCGTAACTCTTTGCAAAGCTTTATTGGATGTCTACGTGATCACAGCGCGAGAAAGCCACGTCAAGGAGCTTTCGTGCACCGCGATCATAAGATGAACTATCCCATCAGAAGATCACTTCGAGCAAATTCCACTTCACGATGTATGCTTTTGGAACACAGACAGCCTTCGTGGTGACTCCGGAGCTTTGGCGCTGCGCTTCCGATTTCTATGATAACCCCTAACATAAGATTAAAGCCGTATTTCACTGACGCTCACAGCAAGAGGTAAAGTGCCATGGTTGCGGCAGAACTGAAGAGGGAAACGAGATAGATATCTAAGCGCGACCCCGTTCAGTTGGATTAACAAAAAAAAAAAGGATTATACATGCTCTGTGTGTATTTGCCTATGACAGCTCGAAGGTAAAAGTTTTTTTTTCTCCTTCTCAGTCGATTGTATTGAACAATGCCGTTTTGCGCTGCTCCCTAGGTCGGATGCCTTGGAAGCTTCCTACGCCTCAAGGAGTTTCGCAGTGCATCCGGAATCAACCCGTTTTTCACCAAGTTATGCCATGTAACGTCATAGTGACGCCATCATGATGTTGCAGACTACGTTGACCTGTGACGCCGCGTTAATTCATTTCATTTATTTAGTGTGCTCTGAGCTCTCGCGGAGCCTCATCGCAATGGTCTAGTGACTAAGGCACTCGGCTGCTGACCCGCAGGTCGCGGGATCGAACCCCGGCTGCGGCGGCTGCATTTCCGATGGAGGCGGAAATGTTGTAGGCCCGTGTGCTCGGATATGGGTACACGTTAAAGAATCCCAGGTGGTCGAAATATCCGGAGCCCTCCACTACGGCGTCTCTCATAATCATATCGTGGTTTCGGGATCCAACAAATCCGGTATCCAACAAATTTCGGTATCCAACAAATCATTCAATAAACTCTCGTGGAATGTTACGAGGACGGGAAAGGAAATTTACAATACCAGCTACAAAGCACTTCCAGACGTCGCTGGAAAACTTCAGCTGATTCGCATTCAACGTACGCTAGTACAGAGCTTGTTCTATTAATTAACCATATGAAGTGGACAGTACAACTTCATTAAATCAATTCAAGATTGAGGTATAGGATAAATATAGTTTATGGGTGATTGATAAATGTTGTGACACTTGGGCTGGAGGGTACAATAAAACAAGGTAGGAACTATCTTTAGAGTTTTGCTATACAGTTGGTATAGGAACTTCATGTGTGGAAGTACTCTAAACGTAGACAGCTTCTTAGTGTTAATTAACCCTGTGAAGTAACGCGGTCACTGGTTGGATTCTCTGGTAACGCAGATTACTAAACCTGACTGCCATTCGTTATTTTCTATATATGCTGACGTCATGAGGTGAACAGTCATACGGTGAATTGATTTTTTCGCATCACTCGTGACATGTCTACGCCATCGATGTCGGCGGTCCCTTTTCATGCGAGTTTGATAAGCATCTAAGGCTTTCGCCTTTAAGAGAGAGATGGTTGGAGGTGGTGGAGTGCTCAGTAAGGCGAAGCCAATATAGTGTGGCTGTAAAGGGGAGCGTTGTAAGAAGGGGGGGGGGGAGGGGGGCGGTGCAGAGAGGTTAGACCGGGTGCCATCGAGTTTCTCTGGTATAGTCGCTCCAGTACCATAAGACAAGCTTGAAGGACGGCTTCTTTCATCCTTTGCGTACCGTGGTGCGGCGATACGTCACCGGATTAAAAGACCGGGGTAGAGACGCACGGAGCAAGGCATAGGATGCTTTGCAGAGTTCGGCCGTCTTCTCTTTCTCCTGTCGTCTTTATTTTTTTTTTCTTCGCATCACCTCTCGTTCATTTGTATGCCTACCAGCGCCTGTGAGGCCATAAACTTCTGTCGTCTTGCTGGCCTCCTGACCTTGACGTAAAAACGATGCTGATTCTATAGATTAGTGGAGCATTGCGCTTCACGAAACCACTTTCTGTTTTGTTATTATCGATAAATATATATCGATCAAATGTCGAGTAGGTGTTCTATCGACGCCACTTAAAACGAGCTAGCATTCCAGTCGTCGTCTTAGGGTGTAATGGCGTGGTGATGTCCCTTAGGCGTCATCGAAGGATCTATTCTGGTCTTCTATGCGGCGGTCCACATGTACACGCAACCGGGACCGCCCATGGCTCTCCCATAGTAAGTGGGGCGTATCGTGCTGTAAAGCGTTCACAATTTATTCTAACCACGTGGTAAAACTCCTTTTGTGATAGCTCCTTCTGTGTTACTGCTGCAGACGGATCGCTGATGCAGGTCAAGTCAGCTATTGCCTCCGACTTAATGATGTAGCTAGTGTTATGATTACGGTGAGTGGTTAATTAACACTTTGTGTGTGTTTATCGGTAATTTAGAACAGTTGGACGTCTGAGCGCATTCTTGTCGCTTCTTTGTCTGCTGTGTACGTTTCTCGCTGAACACTGTCAACGCGGAATGCTACTGGCCCACTGGCACGTGTTTCCCATACCAAAGTTCCCATACTTCCCATACCAAAGTTTCCATACCAAAGTTTCCATGTTCTTGTTCCTACAGCGCCTCCCGTTCACTTGGTAGGCAACGCATGTCCCGCATTACCTACCTATACTTCACCACATTTGTCAATACAATTTTACAATCAGTGTGGCCAAGTACAGATCTCAGCAGATCTCTTGCGCAACTATACAGTGCTAAACATCAACGATCATCTGTGCTGGACAGTTTCCGCGCGTCATGTTTCATTCAACGCGTGCGCGCCCAAAACTATCCCGATTCTGCTCACACGTGCCTGGCGATGAATACACAAAATCCACGCTATTATCTTGCTCCCAACCAGTCATTTGGATCGTGATCACTTAGCTCACGAACTTAGCACGCGTTCGCAATCTCGCGAACCCGCGTGCGACATCGTGTTAGTGATTAAAATCTGAAGCCCGTGGACGCACGCGATAGATACAGAGGCGCGATAAGCGACGCGTTGTTATCATCGCGTGCGCGGTATACTGTTCGCGTTCCGGAGAAGACCTAATTTTCCTCGTACACTTATGCCGCTACATACCGTACGTGGTATCTGTTATCAGCCGGCTAAAACGTGCGCCCGCAAAAACGCCTGTGTTCTACAGGGTTGACTGCTCACCCAACCTCACAATGGCGGACCACATTTTTTTGGACGTGACGCGGCAACGTCTACATCAGGCCGAAATGGTTTCCTCGTATACAATGAGCAAGTGGGTAGAAAAGAGAATAAAAATAAAAATAAAAGCAGAAGTTCGGGTGGACATGGGAGGGCTGGCCCGTGTGTACGGGGGAGGAGGTGAGGCACTCCGTGACCCGAACAAAAGTGACCGCGCCAGCCGCGTGTGCGAAAAAGGGTCCCGAGTGACGGAAACCAATACCCACCCATTATCACGCGTGGTGCGCGCGGCTTTGCACGCATTTGTAGTGGCTGCTAGGCGTATGACGCATTCGTCATCTGTCGTTTGCGGTGAACCTAGTACTGTGCAGCACATGAACAGTATAGGGTCGCAACTAAAACGACAGAAAGTAGTTGAGCTACTTCATAGGACGCGGCGTAAGGTGTGCACGGTGTGGACATGGACATGCGTGGAAGAAGAGGCTGAAGTGCATTGGCGCGTCACTTACTTCTGATTCATATGGAACACAGTGCAACGCGGCTGAACGGGGACAGTCTGTGATCCTCGCTGTCTCCGTTAATTCATGCTGTATCGTGTTGATTGCAAAGATAAGGGAAACAAATTGTCCCAACTGCGTTATTACATCGGGTCAAACGTCGCACTGCTTTGGAAGAGAAGTTAGATGCAACAAACTTATCTACGAATGCTCGACAAGGGCGTTATTGTCACCATACACGCAGGTGTATGGGGACACCAGAACTATACCTTTCAATTTTTAGGTTCCTTCTTATTTCAAATTAGTCGAAAACTGGCTCACACACGCACTTGCGCTAGTATTGATAGTCTACGCTTGATGTCATTGATAGTGTAAGCTTGATGTATTGATGTCGTGAAATGTGTGCCCGCACATGTGCGTAGCGCGCTGATATAAACTTCTATCGTAAGCCCGATCCCAAATTTTGGCCACCTCTAAAATTTCCAGTCAAGCCGCCCCCGTAGTAAGCCCCCGCTTCCATTTGTAACCATTTGTATGTGTTTCATTTGTAAACGCGAAGCTCAATCATGAGAGTGAAATAACTTGAAGAATAAAGACTGGATGGATCACATTCAGCAAGCATCCTCAAGTCGTGAATAGTAATCTACCACTAACCTTGAAGAAGAAGGTATATAACAGCTGCATCTCGCCTGTACTTACCTATGTATACGGAGAAGAAACCTGGAGGCTTACAAAGAGGGTACAGCTTAAATTGAGGACGACGCAGCGAGCGATGGAAAGGAAAGTGTTAGGTGTAACCTTAAGAGACAAGAAGAAACCAGAGTGGGTCATGGTAGGCCCGTGTGCTCAGATTGGGGTGCACGTTAAAGAACCCCAGGTGGTCGAAATTTCCGGCGCCCTCCACTACGGCGTCTCTCATAATCATATGGTGGTTCTGAGACGTTAAACCGCACGCATCAATCACAGTGGGTCATGGATTAAACCGGGGTGAAGGATATCATAGGTGATATTGAAAAGTAGAAATGGACATGGGCCTGGCACGTAGCGTGCAGGCAGGTCAACCGCTGGTTATTAATGGTAACTGATTTGATTTCCAGAGAAGGGAGAAGCACGAGGGCGAGACAGAAAATCAGGTGGGCCGATGAGATTAAAAAAGTTTGCAGGTAAAAAGTGGTAGCAGAATGTACAAGACCGGGTTGATTCGCGGATCATGGGAGATGCTTTTGTCCCGTAGTGTGCGTAGTCAGGCTGATGATGATGAGCACCGCTTTATACGCGTACCTCAATAAAAAAATTTAAACACATTCACCTCACATCCGCTTGCTTCGAATAACATCGATTTCCAAGGTATACGAGGCATCTGCCGATTTTTGTGTGTGTGTGTCTTCTGGCACAGTTCGCCAGTTTCCTGTCTAGTGATCCCCACACACGCGCGCATAACAACTATAAGCAATTCAAAGTACTTCGTGCGTTCATAAAAAGTGGTTAACGATTTAGAGTACTTGGTCCTCTACTATGGGATAGCATACTAATTATAAGCAGAGCTTGATTAGTGCTAAGGAAAAATGTACTCTACTGTGGGAGAGCTT
Source organism: Rhipicephalus microplus (assembly GCF_043290135.1). Lineage (NCBI taxonomy): Eukaryota > Metazoa > Arthropoda > Arachnida > Ixodida > Ixodidae > Rhipicephalus > Rhipicephalus microplus. Next base: position 14,316,674 of record NC_134709.1, on the reverse strand, counting down.
TGAGCTTTTTTTTTTTTTTAGCTGTCCCAGTAGACTGACATGATGTTTATGAAAAGTTGTTCGGCGATTTTAAATACGATGTAAACCACGGGTTTCGCCCTGTAGAGAAGTACCTGTTTAGAAAAAAGTTTATTCACACTATGTACAGAAAACGAAACTTTCATAACAGTCTAGTAATAAACGGACATACACATCGGCACATGTGTGTATCATGACAAAGATCACTACGTAGCAGTGAAGACATATTTGCTCTGGTATACATGACAATGTGGGCATAAATGTACAAGAAAACTCAATGCGATGTTATGATAAAATTCTATAACGATACGATTGAGTAACTCTTTAGAAAAAGTTTATTCACACTGTGTACAGAAAACAAAAATTTCGTAGCATTCTAATATTAAGGGGAATACAGACATCGGCACATATGAAGGCCACGAAAAACATCACTAAGTTGTAGTGAACAACGCATCATTGCTCGAATGTACATGACAGGCGTAGCACGCATGTACATTATAACACAATGTTTATAATGATACAATAAATACAATGATACAACTGATGCAAATAAACACAATCGGTTAAAAACATAAACAAATACTTGATGGGTGCTGTTTTAGCACCACCATTGCGTGTTCAATACTAACGAAAGGCCACGACCGATGCCGCAAAAACTCAGAAAAAGAGCTCTTCATAGAGGAACGCAAGGATTTCTCATTCGCCCCAGTATTGGCCACAAAGCGCGCAGGCGGCGATTCCCAGCCACGGCCTCGCATCGGTTCCGCCAAAGGCTGGACAGCCCCGCAACGATTAAAAGAGCCGAGAAACGCCCGCGCCGAAGTCGGCCGCTGGACACGAATGTTCGCACACCCTGCTGTCCACGAGAACCAGCGTGGACCACACGCCAAAAAAGGCGGGCGACCACACATTCAACGTCGCATGTTCATTGGTCTCAACAGGACACACGTGAGCAAGTGAAGGTGCGTATACCGCCTGTCATCGTTGCAACCGATCTCGAGTGGGGAGCAAGCCCCAGACCAACCGTTTGGTGCACCAAACGAGTCACGGAGATGGCCTGGCAACAAAGCGGCAGTTATTCGTTTCCATGGGTGGTTGATTGCAGATTGACGGTTTTGGGGCACCAAAACCGTCAGAAGGGCAGTCGTTGTGTCCACCACTTTCAGATCTCGTGTCCTCTATCTCTGGGCACGTATATAGCCTCCAAGCGTCTGTGAAATGCCAGAATCAGTTGATTGTGGACAACGGTTCATTTTGCTAGCCGGCAAGAAGATGCGCAGTAATGGTCCCCTGATGCTAGCGAGCCAGTGTCTGAGTGGGCGCGTCATTACTGCTAATTATTCGCATTAAAGTGTGGAGGCACATGGTAGAAGCCGTGGCGGCGAGAGAGAGATAAAGATACAAGGAAAGGCAGGGAGGTTAACCAGACGCACATCCGGTTTGCTACCCTGCACTGGGGAAGGGATAAAGGGGAGAAAAGAGGTTGCACAAAGATGAGAAGGTACACACAATCACGAGCACACTCGGTGAGCACACACAGTTCACAGGCGGTCGCTCAGGTTTGTTGACTTAAGGTAAAGAAGCAGTGCTTTAGTTGCTTTCTGCGCAACTGAGGCAGATGCCCAAGGTCCTAGTATCTTCTGCACACAAAATGGTCCGGGGTCAAGTCGATTCAAAACCATCCGTAGCTGGCATCGCTGTGTGTCGTAGCAAGCGCAGCTGCAGAGGACGTGTTCGATGGTTTCTTCATCTCCGCAGTAGTCGCATGTAGGAGTGTCTGCCATACCAATGCGAAAGGTGTACACCTTTGTGAATGCAACGCCCAACCAAAGGCGGTATAACAGTGTCGCATCGGAGCGGGAAAGTTGTGATGGTAGCTTTAGCTTTAGCGAAGGATCCAGTTCATAAAATTGACACCTTTGGAAGCTGGTAGACGACCAGAACGTGCGTGTGAGATCTCGAGCCAGGAGGTAAAGTTGTCTTGGTGCATCATTCCTTGATAGAGGAATCGGGACTACACGGGTTTCTTCATGAGCTGAGCGGGCTGCATCATCGGCTAGTTCATTTCCGGTAATACCGATATGTCCAGGCAGCCATTGATATATAATATCGTGCCCTCGTGCTAGAGCTTCATGATGGCAATGTCTTATTTCTTGTACCAGTTGGTCATGGCTCCTCCTACGCATGGCAGACTGCAAACTCTGAAGCGCTGCCTTCGAATCACAGAATATGACCCATTTTCCTGGACGTTCTTGAACGAGATATTGTAAAGCAGCCCTTATAGCAGCAAGCTCTGATGCCGTAGATGTAGTCATATGCGACAACTTAAACTTGATTGTCATTTCTGCAGCCGGAATTACAGCGGCACTTGATGAGCTGCTGGATGAGACGGACCCATCAGTGTATATCTGCGTTCGGTCTAAGTACAACTCATGTAATAATAGCAGTGTTGCTTGCTTCAATGCTACTCTGGAGTGACTGCTTTTCTTTTTGATTCCCGGAATTTCTAGACGTACTTGCGGCTGGTCGAGGCACCACAAAGGGCATGCCGTTCTCGCAGCTGGCGTATATCCTGATGGAATGCTGTTTAGGTGCTTGGCTATGACGTCTGAAAACGTAGCACGTGGTCTTCCGGAAGGTAGAAGGGCCAAGTAGTGGTCCGGGACACGGCTAGCATGTCGAATGTGCGCTCTGAGGCAATCCACAGCTATATATGTCCTGACCGGATGGTCTTTGGCAAGCATGATTGTGGCATAAGTAGAAGCGTATCGGGGCAGTCCTAGGCAGATACGCAGTGCCTGACCCTGCAAACTCTCCAATGAATGAGTATTCTATTTGCAAGTGTTATTCAGTACCGGCAAGCTGTAGCGCAATAGACCCAGAAATAGGGCCCTGTACAGCTGTAGCATGGAGGCCACAGAAGTTCCCCATGCTTTACCGCACAAGAATTTCATGATATGCACAATAGATGGCAGTCTCTTCTTCAAGTACGCACAATGTGGGCTCCACGAAAGACTTCTGTCGATTATTATGCCCAGGAAACGATGCGTCCGTGCATATTTGACACTCTGCCCATTGATGTAAACAGGGTATGGCGTCATTGGTTTGCGTGTAAACGCCATCAACGCGCACTTCACAGTTGATATATTTAGGCCTTGTTTCTGAAGGTAGGCTGTTGTGAGGGTTGCTGCCCGCTGTATTCGTGCACGCACCTGAGGGCGAGTAACTGCAGCACTCCAGAGGCAAATATCATCGGCGTATATGGATAGGCACACCGACTTTGGCAGAACCTTCACCAGACCAATGAGGGCCACATTGAACAATGTGGGACTTAAAACACCTCCCTGAGGTACTCCCTGAGCCGTGGCGGAAACGCCGGGCAATGTCGCCTCGATCTCGTGCTTGAGCCAGTGCGGGACGAGATCACAATTTTGTGCCACTAGACAAAAAAAAAAAAAACGAACTGATGCAGCTTTCCACTTTCTTCGAGACGTCGAGCGGTGGTTTTTAAGTATGACGAAGGTACTGCAATTTCCCGAGGTAAACCGATTGAAATATGTACCGCGGAATTGCAAGAAAGGGGTAGTAGTCTGGCAGCTTTTACGTTACTTTGGAGAGTTTAAACACTGCATGACCAGATGCTGTCATGTACACCGAGTGCAGTGATTGTGACATCCAGCACTGTAAACAGTCTTTAAAAAATGATTTCGAGTACTTGGTATTCTACTGTGGGAGAGCATAAAGCCGCCCCGTGGGCCTCAAATTTGATGATTCCAAGCTGTTTAAAAAAATTTATTGTCACAAACGTCAGTAACACTCAACGGAGCAATTTTTTTCTATGACATACAATAACGATAATGACAAAACAGACGTCATTTACAAGCTGCTTGTTTTGAAAAATTGGTTAACTAGTTAGAGCACTTGGTATACTATGAAAGAGCTTGACCGTCCCGTGGGCCTCAACATAAAAAAACCGAAATTTTGTGTGCTTATATTAAGTGGTAACGATTTTGAGTACCGAGTACACGATTATGGGAGAGCCTAAAGCCGTCCCGTTTCCAGAGCCCGAAGAAGCAGCTAGCTGTTCTTTGGCTGGGGGGGGGGGGGGGGGGGGATTAGAAAAAGGGGTACCGATTTAGAGTACAGGGTACTCTACTATGGGAGAGCTTATTCCGTCCCGCTGGCTCTGTTGATCCTATTGGTGCTTGTAAATCCAACCAACAGCGCGCAGCAAAGCTGTACAACCCTGAAAAGCCTCCATGAGTGTCCCAGTTTTACCGTCGGCCTCTGCAAAGGTTTCTAACCATCTGAAGCAGAAAACCAAAACATGATTTTTCAAACAATATCTCTTGGAACTTCCTACATATCCTTTAGGCAAAAGTCTCTTTTTTAATGTAAATTACGGATTGTTAATGTAGTAAATGAGAAAATTGAGATGCCGCCAAGATTTGTGAATATTCTGTTTCGTGCAATTTTGTACGATCATTGGGAATGTTATTTTTGTAAGTATTTCAAACACGTTGTATTACTGCTCTTTTAATCGCCATTCTTATACCTACTACTTTTTATAAGCGCAAGGTCATCACGTGACAGTGGTGTAACTATGGTAACGCGCACGTCATTTGTTGGGATAACTATTGCCGCTCCTTCCTTTTCAGCTGAAGTTGTGTGCAGTGAGATTTACCCAACTTCTGGGGCACATACGCATTTAATATTATGACAGCTTTCTGACAGGCCGCACATATTTTTGGGGCACATACCCGATCGTTGGGCTGGATGTTGTCTTCGTTTTTTGTAGAGCAGTGGTGAGTCGCAAAGCTTATCCAATTTCTGTGGTCAACGAAATTGTGGCTTATCCCGGCAGCGAATTACGATGGGAAGGTTAGGCAGTGGGACCGTTCGGTGTTACCGTCGATCACCCGTGGTATTAAGTACTCACGCATGTAGACGAGTGTCAAAGCGGTGTACAGTTATATGCAATGTCTAATGGTCATAACTGGTATGTCGTGTTGAGTTGTGAATTCAGTTTTGTCTTCATTATTACTGCTTCGTACTATCGAATCTAACCTGAAGTTGGCAAATACGAGGTCTGTGCACGTTTTCTTGAAACTGCACTTTCTTCCTCCGTGCTTGTAGCTCGTGTGGATGTGCGCTTGGATCTGCGTTCGCGCGAGCCTCAGTACATCCATGTCCAAGGTCTGCAGGCTCTCGACCATCTGCAAGGTCCGCGGCATTCCGGTCACACAACTATACTGGGATCGCCATCTTCATCGCCATCGTCATGGCCTAAGTTGGTGCCTTGTATGTGTTTGGCTACGGAGCACAACAATGCCAACCTACAACCCTGAACATTTAAGAGCTTCGCCCGTAAAACCCGTCTGTGATGCCCACCTGCGTTACCACGGATCCCGGACATGAAAGCTTCGATTAAGGACAGCTTCGCTGTTACATTTTCTTCGGGATTCGCCGACAAGTTGCCTGGAGACAACTACAGACACACACGTACCCGAATCCGGTGATCCTTCGCCTCTGCTACCCAGGCATTTGTACGTCCGACGCGTGTAAGGCGTGCGGAGCCAGAGCGACGCTGCAGCACATGCTGTGGAAGTGTACCGGTAACGCGCAGCAGTCCCCTACGAACCCGGTAGACATGGCAGTCTCGAACCGCGAGGCGCGATGGGAGGCGGATCTGCTCAGCCACGACCTTGCCGATCAACTGTGGGCCGTCCGGCAAGCCCAGGATGCCGCCCGGGTCCAAGGACTCGAGGCCGTCACCTAGGCCGGGGTGCTTGTAGCCCCACCCCGTTCAATGACGCCGGACATGTTCAATAAAGTTTTTACTCACTCACTCGCCGACAAGCAGCAGAGTAGCGTGCACACTATATTTCAGTTTTCTTCATCTGTACGGAGAGCAGGTGGTAGTGAAAAACTTCGTATACCCTGCAGACTGGTTGCGATATTCAGTCCAGGACGTCATATGGCACTTTTACTGCCTTTGCCAACGTTATAATTGGGGAGGAGAGGAATGAATGTGTTGAGCTGGTAGGCCCATACCATGTGACAGACATGGGCTGTCTCCCCACTACTTTCTCTCTCTTCCGTGTAGGGAAGCCACCCGGGACAACCTAGTTTACCTCCCTACCTTTCCTTTGCCTATATATCTCTTCACAGTGTTCGCACCTGCCTGTGAACATGTGGTTCACTCCGCGAAACAGTCCAATGCAGTTTCCATGCAGGGCCTGAAACACCAAGATAATATAAGGCAATACACGCTGGATGCACTTGCCAGTTGACGAAGCTGCTGGCTTATAAGTAGGGAAACAAAGAGGTCGAGTCTATGGTTCGTCAGTTCTCCCAGGTTTACCGCTGAAAAATGTTCAGACCTAGTTAACTGACAATGGTTTGTCCGGAGGAGGGAATATGCGTCCGACAAAGAGTGGCTCGACCACTCCGTGGCCCGAACAAAGGGCGGCTGCTTCGCGTGTCTGGCGTGGGTTGCCACCCCAGCTGGGGTGGATGAAAGCAATACCAGCCAATTATCGCCCCCAACAAAACTTGGTGTTCCTCTCGCCGGTAACACCTCGGGTAGCTTGCGTGTCTAGTGCGCCCATTTTTGATCGCTACCCCCGCGCATTCCATGCCCGATCGCGGCATTCTTTATCAGATTAGGCCGCGTTTCGCCGACAAGTTCTGTGCAACTCGATGACCACCCGAAGTGCTTTCTTCATTGTATAAATAATGCTGTCTGATGCCTGGACTTTTTCAAGGTCTTAACCGCTTTCCGGAGGGCTGGCCAAGACCCGCAACCAGGGATAATGTTTGGGAGAAGGGGGGGGGGGGGGCAAGGGAGGTGCTTTTCGAAGGACTTGGCTATTTGAGAAAAAGAAAAAAAAGACGTCTTCATCATTTGTTTCTCGTAGGGCCGTGTGCTCAGATTTGAGGGCACGTTAAAGAAGCCCAGGTGGTCAAAATTTCCGGTGCCCTCCACTACGGCGTCTCTCATAATCATATGATGGTTTTGGGACGTTAAACCCCACATATCAATCAAGGGATTGTAGGTGTAGGGGCTGGACTTTCCCTAGCTACGGGCTTGGGCTAGCTTATAGTATACTTATTGAGCATTTGTTAGCATAATGTAACATAACTTCTTTTGTCTTACTTTTGTTTCATTCTGTTGATGATATCGCTGATTAGGGCTAAAAGAAATGTTAGGGCACTGCCTGTCGCAGCCAGAATGGGATTATGGGAGGCGCACCGTCGCTAGGTACTCCGGATAACATTGGCCACCAGGGCTTCCTTAACGTGTACCTAGGTACTTATGGGCATGTAATCTTCATGTAAACATCCGTTGTATTTACTACCCAGTTCTTGTGAAACAATGGCAGCTGATACATTGAAGCGAAAACGAAGAAAAGTTTCTACGCCATATTTATATCCACTGAACGTTCAGGGATTATACGTCGCCTTGCGTTCGAAAACCGTCTAATTCTTGTGTCCTTTGACCTATTGTCGGTGCCAGTGATCCACACCGAGTTCGTGGTACCGCACTGAACCAAACAAATCGAAACCGGGCTTTGTCGCGATACTACTCGGGCAAGCGCGCGTTGTCGCGCACTCCCCGAGCGAACCTTTCAAAACGACCGGCCACGCGAAATCGGTCATCGGCTGGATTATGAAAACCGGGTAACGCGGCTCACGCACAAACTGTGAGAGGGACGCCTGCCTGCCTGAACCCCCGTAGCGTGTCATTCGCACTCTCCCGCCGCTGAAACTCGTGGTTCCCGAGCCCCGAGGCCTTTTTTTTCCCACTTCGGGCACCAGCTGCCGATCGCCGCTGAATGCCCGGATGATCGCTTCGTATAGCTCGGCTCTCTTGGGCTGCGCGCTGCTAGTGACGAAAACCCTGCTGCCGCTACGCGTCGTCCCCCCTTTTGTATCTCACGTGACTAAGTGACCCCTGAAGGGACCCGCCTTGCCCCCCCCCCCCCCGCCCCGTTAGGTTCGGCAGGGGGGGAGGGTGCAAAAGAGGCACTTGCCCCCTCCCCCCTCGCCCTCTTCCACCGCTATGCAATACGGGTTTGCACCCCAGAAGACAAAATCCTGTCGACGCCCAATGCACCTCTCCCCTTTTTCCCCCTACTCTCGCACCGCTAAGCAAGCATTTGCCGCTCCCTGGCGGCGTCGATTGAGACAACTTTTTGGCGCGTGATCCCTTCCGCGCACTATGGCTTCTCGTCGGCCATGGCGTGTGCATGCGCTTGATGACCGCGAGCATAGGCCTAGCCCGGCCGACAGATGCCGTGAGAACGGTACGCGACTCATCCGACCGGTGTTTGCGGCCGTGTACAAGGCCCTCCTTTGTGTCTCTCTTCTTGTGTTGCGGGATTTGTCGAGTCGCCCGTATCATGTTTGGCTAGCGCGTGTTCGGGAGCCGCAGCGCGTAAGCTCTCTGTGTCGGGTAGGGGGCGCTATTTGGTGTCCGCCTTTGAGGGAGCGTTCCGCGCGACGGCACCAATGCCGCGGTCAGTTATGGGTGGTGTGATCAATGGTGGGATTTACTCTGGGGAGCGGTGGTATTGCGGGCGGCTTGTCGTACACAAAACGCGGCAGGGCTAAGTCCTCTGCGATGTCTGAATACGGCCACAGTCCCTTGTAGCGGCATCGTTGAAATCTTGGTTGTACACACCTTTGACTCGGGTGACAATAAAATGAAGCGACTGGGTCTGCAACGTAAGCCTGGATTCCCGAGTTATCTCTCTATTTTGCGTTTAAAAACTGAGGTCATTCTAAGCTGCTCACCGAACAATAACCCACGGTGCGCTTCCCTAATAGCTGACGTTGCTTTGCATGTTGGATGTACTGAGTTTGCATAGAACACTGTTGACCGAATGATGAAGGCATCGGTGCATGTCGTTGGAGTCATTAGACGGAGAACTTCGTTTCTTACGCAGTTAAGCTTCATGGCCTTTGTTGAGAGTTGAGTGATACTGCTCGAACGCATCAACTGATGTTACGCTCATGACGGCCGCAGCCTACCACTAGCACGGCAGCATGGTATTACTATTAGATAAACCACCTGTCTGTTACGCTATCTTGATGCCTTCTCATGCCATGCTTGCTGTTGTATTCATCATTCGCTGCGCACTATATAGGATTTTACAGGTTTATGTTTTACCCTGATAATACCTATTACACAAATAATTGCAATAAATGAACCCAGAAGTAATACTTTGAGTTTAGACTGTTATTCATTTGCTTGAAAATTCATCAGAGGTTCGAAAATAAGAGGGAACATGAAGACAAGTTTTACGTTTCAATTTCATGCTGATAACACAACACTAGAAAGTCAGTGGGATGTCATTGATTTCGAGTATCCCCCCCCCCCTTCTCCTACTTTGACCATGTTAGCCCGGTAAAAGCGTTGAGGCGCTATAGCTCCTGTGTGTGTGTGTTTTAAAGCTCGAGGTTCCATTACTGAAGCCTGGCAAGTCACCATTGGTGCTCACATCATACCGCCCGATTGCACTGGCTAGTTGCTTGGGCAAAGTGATGGAGAGGATGGTACTTGGACGGCTAGAATGGTTCCTGGAGCATCACAACATCTACCCGCACGCTATGACGGGATTTCGCCGTGGCCGGTCATCAATTGATAGCGTCATAGACCTGGTCAGCTACGTGGAACACGAAAAAGGCCGTAAGCGTCTCTGCGCTTCTTTATTTCTTGATGTTAAATGGGCGTACGATAACGTCACACATGAAGCTGTCCTCACCGCTCTCAAGGAGGTAGGAGTGGGTGGTCGGATGTTTCAGTGGCTACGCAGCTATCTCTCTGAGCGATCCTTTTTCGTGAGAACCGAGGATGGTGACACTTCGCTACATTACAGCCACCGTGGTGTTCCCCAGGGTGGCATACTTAGCCCTGTACTATTCAACCTGACGCTAATAGCTCTCAATGAGCATCTGCCAAGTACTGTCAGATTGTCAATGTACGCGGACGACATCTGCGTTTGGACGTCTGCAGTAACACGTCTACAGCTGCGAGCGCGAATTCAGAGAGCTGCCACTCAAGTTGCTATTTACCTCCGTCAACGAGGTCTGGAAATTTCCTCTGAGAAATGTGCACTAGTGGCATTTACGCGCAAACCAATGCATAACTACAGCGTTCTGATAAACAGTGAAAGAATACGTCACCTCCTATCAAGTTCCTAGGTGTTATAATTGACAGAGACCTCTCATGGAGCTCACATGTATCATACATGAAAAGGCGATTGACAGGCATCTGTCATTTGTTCAAGTTCTTCGCTGGAAAGAACTGGGGAATGTCCACAACTGCTATGTTGCGACTATACAGGATTCTTTTCCTTGGATTCCTTCGGTACAGCCTACCTGTGTTAACCAACGCAAGTAAAACAAGCATACGAATGCTTCAAAGTGTCCAGGCTCAAGCACTCCGGATATGTTTAGGCTTGCCCCAAAGTGCGTCAACAGCGGCAACTATCGCCATCACAAGGGACAACCTCATCAAGACCCACATTAATGTGGAAGTGCTGAGGACACATATACGACACCTTGCTCGAACCCCTCGACATCACCTAGCCTCTCTACCAGTGGTCCGACCATGCACATCTTACTGCAAAACAGTGACCGCACATGGTGAGTCGATCCCAACTTCGTTCTCTCCTGCCGCTAGACCTGTGACTCCGCCATGGTGCCTCGCTCAACCAATGATTAATATTAACATACCTGGCGTCGAGAAAAAGGCCAATTTGTCGTCACCGGCTCTTAAACAGCTCACACTACTTCTCTTGTATGAGAAATATCAAGACTCCACACATATCTACACTGACGGATCGGTTCAGCCGGACAGCTCTACAGGAGCAGTAGTGATACCAAGGTTGGCCACGACAATTAAATTCAAGACATCTCACGCAACAACATCAACGGCAGCAGAATTGGCAGCACTTCGTGCCGCGTTGCAATTTGTAGTTGATCAACCTACACGCAAGTGGACTATTTTCTGCGACTCGAAGGCGGCACTTCAGTCTCTACTATCAGCCTTACGCCGTGGACCACACGAGCAGCTGGTACTAGAGATAGCAGAGGTTATACACCACCTGACTGAGAAAGGGCACCAAATTACATTTCAGTGGTTGCCCAGTCACTGTGGAATCATCGGCAATGAACGGGCCGATCAAGCTGCCCGCTCAGCCCACACAGAAGATCATAAACTGCGACTACCACTTTCTAGGACAGATGCTGCACGAAAGCTCCGCAGACTTGCTCGCCAGCAAACCACATCACAATGAAATCAGCCACACTTCAAGCATGCCCGACTGTACTCGCTTGACCCTACGCTAAGTGTTCAAGTCCCGTCAAGGCTTTGCCGAGCAGACCAGACCCTGTTATGTAGGCTGTGGTTTGGCGTTGCGTTTACCAACGCCTACGCTTTCCGCATTGGGATGGCCGAAACCGCAGCCTGTGGCCACTGTGGCAAAGAGGAAACCATTCAACATATTCTTTGTGAGTGCCTAGCGTATTGTAAACAACGACTATGCCTTCGCAAGGAACTCAACAAATTAGATGATCAACCTTTGTCGGAGCAGGAAATTCTGCAGTATCGTCAGGATGCGACTTTACAGAAGAGGGCCCTGAAAGCGCTACTACACTTTTTGCGATTGACCGGCCTTACTGAACGGTTGTAGCTAGGACGCCCTTCCTGTGTGTGTTTTCGTTTTTTTAAGAGTGCGCGTGCGTATTTTTTTTTCTCTATCTAACCCCTCTTTCTTGCCCCTACTTCCCCACCCCCAGCGCTGGGTAGCAAACCAGATGCCAATATCTGGTTAACCTCCCAGCCTTTCCTTTCTCACTCTCTCTCTCTAAAGCTCGAGGTAAAACGGATGACCACAAAAAGCTGTCGTCATCATTAACGGGCATGTACCAACTAAATATTCAGAATGCAACTGACGTGCGGCAGACACCAATTGACACGTCTAGACTGACGTGACTATAGTAATTGAGAAAAACTTCAATAAACTGTCGGGATGGCGTAGGGACGTAGACAGAATGTCTTTCGGTGGTGGAGGGCACCGCATTGACTTCAGAGTTTGGGGAGCCTAATTTAAGTGATCATCTTTCGCTTTGTATGCCACCTCGAGAAATAGTTTTGGGGGTTGGGTGAGAGAGCATGAGCCTGGTGTGCCACCTTCTGGTCTATGCCACTGGGATGGCGTCGTAATCACTCTGCTATTCAGGTATAGGCTAGCGGAGCACACTATAGCCTTGTATAGTACAGTTGAGTTTAATAAACTTTACTTTCCCAACGGTTGGGCCCGCGGCTAGGCTGTCAGGGATCCATCGTTCGAGTAACACCTTCCGTGGTCCTCGGACATGGCCCTGGCCCGCTAGTGTAGTATAGTAGGGTATAGTATATTATAGTGCAGTATAGCAAATTGGTGGGAAAGAGAAGCGAGGATTCAGAGTGGATAGAGTGAGACAAAGAGAGGGAAAGAAATGCGAAAAGATAATTAAGGAAATAACCAGTAAGAAGTAATGATAGAGATAATGAAATGAGAAAGAAAACGTAACAGAAGAAAGTAACCGGTGTTAGCCAGAAGATTTTAAGATCGACCACGACCAGCTATATGACGCCAAGTTTTGAGCAACGTGGTAAAAGCTTGCCGCATATTTTTTTTTTGTTGTTGTTGGTGAGGTATAGGTGACCGGCAAAAGAGGCAATCGCAGGGAACTGTGGGATACGACAGCTTCCGGTTCGACGCATGGCGTGGTTTAGCAGAGGCGCGCGCGCACTTTTGTGCCGGTCCGTTAAAAAAAGCAGCTCCCCGGGCAATATCAGGGCTTTAGAAATTGGTTCATAGTATCCGCTAACCGTGACTGCGACAATGACCAGCTACGAAAGCCATGAACAGTAAGAAAAATTTTTTTATCGCACCAAAATGCTCGGCAATGCTTTTATGCTGCTAGAGGGTACTGTCAGTTTGGCTGGCAGATCAGTCGATACAGAAGACAGTTTTCATTTTATGATACGTTACTGCAGATGAAAAAGTCACCATTTTAAGGATCTCGGGGGATGGGGATGAGTGTAGCAGTGTGCTAAGAGTTCATTTCACGATTGCTGCTTCGGCCGAAATCTTCAGTCGATCGGCATGGAGCACAGCGTTTATCGAGCGCGTTGAAGTATCGTTTTCTTTTTATAGCCTTCAGCGCGCTATGAGATGCGTTTCTCGGTCGAAGCAAGATGCACGAATAACGCTGAATAACGCTGATCTTGGTCAAGCTGCGTAATACGGCGGCAAATAAACAATACAGTCAGACGTAGACGGCGCCGAAGACTCGAATCCCTGCGCTTGTTTAGCGCACTTATTCCTTTGTGTGCCGTCCTGGCGCACAGTTTGTGACCAAGACAAACGCAAATGCACTCGTTCAGTGCTTCGTGTAAACGTACTCTTGGGTGAAGCTTTCGCGTTTTTTTTTTATTTTTTCATATATGGGTGCAATGGCCGGCAGTGGATCTCGTATGGCAGGTAGATTTCGCCCGTGCGTTCTCATAATATCTTTGCTAGGCGCGCCTGCGCGACAATCTTATTTCTCAACATAATATTCGCATCGATTCATGCGTTAGCTTTTCATTAGTGCAGAATACACACGTACCTGTGATAAAATGGTCTTCGCACACTCTGGCTCGAACGTTCGGTACCCAAAGGCTATCTGTCGCTGTGGCTCTCTTCACAGCTGCGGCCCACCTCATTTTCCTTTCTTCGTTCCATGGGAATCGATACATGCGTTTGCCTTTCACGCTCGAGTTGGAGCAGCCAACGGCTGAAAAACCGACCATGATTTAACAGGACAAAGATAAAAGGGGTCACTGCGCCCGCGAATCCCGAATAACCTGAGGCTTACTGTGGAGTGGTTCGCCATCGCCTATACTCTCCTTGAACCGGAAGCCGGTAGCAGACGATGCATCCCACAATCCCTCGTTCTTTTACCGGTCACCTATTATTTTGCTCCTTGCAGATGCCTTCAGAATGTGTGACGAGTTGCTGCGCGAACCGCTAGGTGGCGTCCGCTCGGGTATTTTGTTTTTAGGACTTTTCTGGCTTACCAGCCTTCTTCTGGCGGGAAGAATTTAGATCTTGGTGTTACGCAACGCTTTCTCACTAATACGAGGGTACTCGTACATCAAATCTTGTGCTAAGATTATGTTGAGCTACTGTAGAACTACTAGTCTTCCCATTTTGATACGAAATTAAATATTGGGCCACACATCCCCAGGTGTGTTCCTTTTAAACATCCCTTTTTAACAGAAATGATATGTGACAGGGAAGTTTATTGCATGCTAGTAGCAGCAGTTCGGGTGAGTACAACTTCATCAGATAGCAAAATAATTTCACTGCATGTACAAACAAGAGAGCATATATGCACTATTTAACGTACAGCTCTGCGGTATTATCACAGATCACGGGTCACCGAAAGAAACGAAGAGAAAAGGGAATACAAAAAGCCACTAAGCTTGAACAGAATCATATGTTATTTGTGAAGAAAAGAACAATTGTTTCTCCGGCCGGTCATTTTTAAAAACGCAGTAGAATGCACTAAGTTTCCACTCCATTTAGTTGGTCAAAACGCCCAGGATTCACTCTATGGATTTTTGTGCCCTCCCAGAATAATGCCCCAAAACGCGCAGCGGGTAATGTTCCAGAAAAGAAGTGGAAATTTTCAAGATCGTGAAAAAAGATGCACTATTGCCAAGTTAGGTTTTTACATGAACTAATTGTATAATCAGTGCGAGGATCAGAGACCAATAACGTGAACAATGAGGGTTTCTATGGTGTGCCTTCTCGTCATCGTTATCAGTAGTTTATGATAAGTGCAGTTGCGAAGACCTTCCCAGAGCTATACACCTATCACTTTTCTGTAGGTGCGTATTGTAACAAGACTGTAACATTGTACTCTGGCACCATTTCGTCGTGTGATCAGTCGGCCTACTCGTTTACAGCTTCAATTTTGCCTAAACACCGCTGACTTGTTGTATAGAGTTCCTAATTACTAAGCAAACTCCACTGGAGGACATCAGAAACAAGGTGTGTCTATAAGATAAGGTGAGTTGGTTAATGTCGCATAGCTGGACCATCGGGTACCCCGCTATAGTTTCACGTTTGTCTTTACGATAAGTCATGCTTAGTATCCCCACCTTTCCACGAATTGTTTTTCCGCCGCGGCATACGCAGCCTAATATGACACTTCACTACATCTGCCTACTCGGCCCCCCACTTCTGACCCTCCCCCTCCCTGAAAAAAAATTCTGCGTGCGTGCTCGAACGTACGTCTTACGCACCGTTCCAACGCCATTTAATATGTCCCCTGTGTAGGAGGCCCGATCTTTGAAAACATCCAAGTACACAGCCGGAGGCTATACCCCGATGCTTACGCGTGGCATTTCGCTTCGTCTTTATGCAAATGCGTGCGTGTGGTTTTCGGGAGAAATATCAAGTGAGCGACACGTGAGTACATCTCCCGCAGCAAGAGGTCGCCAGACCTTGCCGACCAGTCAGGTAGACGGTATAATCGTACAGTGAACCAAATTACGTGTAACCGGGCACGTCTCCGGTGGATTACGTAGACCCCCTGAGCGAGTGCACGTGTCTGGCAGGGTTCTTTTTGCTCGATCACCGGTCGGAGACGCCATGTACACCAGGAGCCGCCCCCCCCCCCCCTCCCCAAACCACCAGTGCCACCACCAACGCGCTTATACCACGCGCGCACCACACAGCGGGGTACGCGATTCCTGAGTGCAGTCGGACGCTCACTTTGTTACACAAAAATAGGCCCATCGTCGTGGGAGTTGAACTTGAGTTTCTTGAACCAAAATGGATAGCTAACATTCCTAGGCAATAAACGAATTCCTGAAGGGTTTATTTAAAAAAAAAAGACTATTCTTGTCGCACTAGTGTATCAGTTGGAAAATGGGGAGCCCATGCAATGAGGTGCACAAAGTTCACAACGCCACCGATCTCGGAGCCAGTGCAGAACTACGTTAGGTCCAGGAAGCTTTCGTCTTTTTGTGTGTGTCTAAGAGGGGGGGGGGGGGGGTATAAGTGTGGGATACGTTCGCGGCTGCTGTAACCTGAACGTGACCGGCTGAACCTAATTAAACATTTAGAGTTCTATATAATAATAATAATAATAATAATAATAATAATAATAATAATAATAATAATAATAATAATATTATTATTATTATTATTATTATTATATTATTATATTATTATTATTATTATTATTATTATTATTATTATTATTATTATTATTATTATTATTATTATTATTATTATATGCTGGGGTTTAGGAGCCCAAAACAAAAGTATTATTGTGAATGACGCTGTAAGGGAAGGGTCCACATATTTCGACCACTTGTGGTTTGTTAACGTGCGCCTAAGTATCGGCACATGGGCCTCGATCATCTCGGATGTCATTGTAATGCTGGCGCCACGAACGAGATTCAATTTACCGGCATCCGCGTCAGCAGTCGGGCGCGATAATCACTCGAAGACCGCGGCAATTTCAAATGAGAAATAACTGTTTCAGTCTTGTGTACCATCTTCTCCAACAGCAGACAATATCGAAGACAAAGGCCTCTACAGTCGCTATAGTCCAGTCTCTTACACGGGCGCCTTTTGAGAAGGCGATTAATGGCAATGAAAAAAAACAACAACCTTTACGCGAACCAAACCCGACTTGGTCAAAATACACGGCGTCCATCACTGCTGCATGGGTGGCGATGCGATCGGCACTGACACACTCACCATATTCTGAACCTACGTCCGTAGCTGGAGAACTGATTCTGATCGCTGTATTTCACCAATCGGTCTCATCGGAGAAAAGGGAGTGGTAAAGAAGTTCCACTGTTCGACATACATTAGCCCTAAAATGACTATTAGCCGAAAGCCATTTTCTTGTGTTAGTTCACAGTCGATTTCATTACATGTGCGTTTGATGTGACGAGAATTCTAGCATGATTCGTGTTCACGAATATATGGCCTGCGTGGAGTAGTATTATTAGTAGCGCAAAAGCGAAACCTCAACCCCCCCCCCCCCCCTTACTCCTCCCGGAGTGGGCTAGTGCAGACAAAATCGAGTCGGAATTGATTGATATGCGGGGTTTAACGTCTCAAAACCACGATATGATTATGAGAGATGCCGTAGTGTAGGGCTCCGTAAATTTCGACCACCTGGGGTTCTTTAACGTGCACCCGAATCTGAGCACACGGGCCTACAACATCTCCGCCTCCATCGGAAATGCAGCCGCAGCAGCCGGGATTCGATCCCGAAACCTGGTCAGCAGCCGAGCACCTTATAGCCACTAGACCACCGCGGCGGGGCATCTAGTCGGAATAAATACACAAGTAAAAATGAAACTACGTCGTGCGTTTCACAGTGAAAAACCGTTGGTTCACGGCTTTACATCGGAGAAGGTGGCAAGTAGGCCGCTACTAGAATGCCACTTCAATTGTCCTCGGCCGCCATTTCGATTAAAAACTGCAACCTTACGCATTGAGTAATGACGGTAAAGCTCCGACTTAGTAAAAGAATATAACGTACTTCACCCTCCCATGAGATGACGAGGGAAGAGAACGAGGAAGAGGCAGGGACGTTATCTCCACATGCTTCTGTGGGATAACGTCACTCCACCCACCTAACTTTCTTCCCACTCCTCGCGCACTTGGCTTCTCTTGGGATCCAGTCTGTTACACTTAACGACCAACCGTGATCTGGGTTACGATTAACGTGCACTACCCAAGCCTATTTATTCTTGATTACGATTAGATGTCCTTAACACCCTAGTAGTACTCGCTGTTGGGCTAGTTGGCGCATGTCTGAATTCAATAGTCAATTTCGTGCCAAAATCACGACCACACAAAGAAAGAAAACACATGGACAGGATGGCCGCTCCTTAGCACCCGTTTGTTTCCTGGCTTACTGTGCTTTCCTCAGGGCGCTTAAGGTTGCACCTCAAGGTTACTAAAAGTTACACCTCAAGGTTACACCTCAAGGTTACATCATAAAGAAACAACCTGGTATCGCATTTTCGTATACAACGATGACGTATGCAGACGACGCATGCAGGACGCGAATGGGAAACACACACACATCAGGCACTCTGCGCTGCACCATTTTAAACGGCGCACAGCACAGTGCACGGGAGGAAACGGCGAGTGTGTCAGCCATGGATCCTTTTCGGGAAGGCAGGACCCGTCGCGCAAACTATGCAACGGCCCAAAAACTGCGGCGTCGCCCACACGGAATGCCCCTGCTCAGCGGCACGCGCATCGGCCTGCCGAAACGCGCCGATCGCGCCGCTCGTTTTTTTTCGCCCTCATCGCATTCGCAATGTGGCGAGGGTCGAGGAACACGCGATGAGACAGTGCACGATAACAACAAAGAAGTGAGGAGAGAGAGCAAGGTTGCCTCATTTGCATCCTTATTTGCATTTATCGAGCCTCTTTTGCGGCAATCGATAGATGCCGCCTGCCTGCGGCATGGAAGCCTTTTGCCCTGTGGCATCGCTATACTGTCCTGGCGCTCACTCCCAACCTCTGCGTCCATTTCTTTCTTTCTTTCTTTCTTTCTTTCTTTCTTTCTTTCTTTCTTTCTTTCTTTCTTTCTTTCTTTCTTTCTTTCTTTTTTCTTTCTTTCTTTCTTTGTTTGTTTGTTTATTTATTTATTTATTTATTTATTTATTTATTTATTTATTTATTTATTTATTTATTTATTTATTTATTTATTTTCTCATTCGGAAATGTGCGTCACACCGGGTGCGTGCATCTCTCGGGTTCTGCAGTCGACGATTCTAGCGTCCTTTAGCGCCTATTTCGTCGCTAACACTCTTGTTTATGCCCGCTTATTGCGTTTGCGCTTTCTTCCCCGTTTCGAGGTACTGCGCTGCATTGGACTCTCATTGTGTGTGTGTGTGTGTGTGTGTGTGTGTGTGTGTGTGTGTGTGTGTGTGTGTGTGTGTGTGTGTGTGTGTGTGTGTGTGTGTGTGTGTGTGTGTGTGTGTGTGTGTGTGTGTGTGTTGCCGATTGTGCGCGAGGCGTTACGAATAAACAAAGGACAAAAGGAGACCCCGAGCTCCGTTTATTTTCCGCTGACCGCGCGCTTCTTCCACCCTTTCGCGGGTACCACGTCGATGGGAAAAAAAACAACACACATTCTCTCGTTACTGAGGGGCAAAACGAAACGATAGGTGGGAGCACCGGAAACGGCAAGCGCCAGTGCTTTTGTTGTTTCCCCTTCCGTCCCCCTTCTTCTCTTTCGTTCTTGCTCAGCCTTCTCATTATATACCTGATTTGGCGCTGTGTTCAGAACATTAGGAACACATCAGAAGGAAGCGGTAAACTGCTGATTCGGAGGTCGCGGGATCGAATCCCGGCCGCTGCGGCAGCATTTAGATGGAGGCAAAGTGTGGAAGGTTTGTGTACATTGAAGGAACACGCGATAAAGAACACCAGGTGATTGAAATATTCGAAGTCCTCGACTGCTGTGTCAGTGATGATCATATTGTGATTGCGGGTTGTGAAACACGAATTACTAATAATATAAGATGGGTTTAAACGTCCCAAAACCACAATTTGACTATAAGAGACCCCGTAGAGTAGGGTCCCAAAAATTTCGACCACATGTTTTTTTTTTCCTTGATGTGCACCTATATATAAGTAAACGGCCTTCGAGCATTCTCGCCTCGATCAACAATGCAGCCGCCGCAACCGGGATTTGATCCCGCAACCTGGCATAAAACCCTTCACTCGGGAAAGGGATAAGAGAGTTTGGTAGGTAGAGGTAGAGGGAAAAGGGAAGAGGGGGAGCACCCACGAACGAAGTCGCACTTCTCACGGTCACAATATCGCCATTGGGCCGACGTTGCAAGTCAGCTGTGTTCAAAGAACTGTAGCAATGACTTCGCCGCCTCAACCCGTGATGACTTCTCGGGTCTTTGTTCAAAAAAAGGTTACTGCTGCCATTGGTAGGTTTGAATAGCGTGACTGTGACTGGTTGTCTCTGCACAATGTAGCGGTTGTCGTCGCAGGAGATGTGCTGCAATGTCTCCTCGCTACACAAAGAGTGTTGTGAGCCATTCCAATGCGAAAGCAAGACGACTTCGTGAAAATCACTCTTTAGAGGAAACAGCAAACCATAAATACAGAAGTCACATTAGAACCCCACCGGTATGCTTTTCACAGGACCGTATAAATAAACGTAGGAACTTAAAAATTGGACAAGAATTGGAAATTACAGTAGTAGCGAAAAGCGTACACTTCTATTTCGAAACCTTCGCTTGACGAAATCGAGCAGCGTTGTCTGTCGTGCTGTACGTCTTACGCCCGATTAGTGTACAAGGCGCCTCTCAAGCACTTGTAGTGCAATGCGGCTTTCGACTTCCGCTTTCAGTAGGTGTTAGAGCACCAAGACCACATCGCATGGACACAAGAGAGGTACGAGCAGCGCGGCATCCCGCAAGAGCGAGACACGAGAAACGCAGGAAGACCATGAATATCTTTTCATATACACTAACCACAGCGATGAGTTCGTCCCGGCGTCCAGTTCACGCGAAAGGGATGACTCCAGAAAAAAAAAAACTGATCTCTAAGTTTCCATTTTTGTTCAGTACAACAAAAGCAGTTACGAGCACCAAAACACCTCATAGACTTAGAAGTGTGGCAGCTTGGGCTAGTTGGTATGGCATGATGATATGGCTTACTCATGTTCTGCTCTTTGTGCCATATGGTTTTTATCATATGGTTACTGCCTCTATATATTGTCGTGCTCTGCGCAATAAAATCAGTTGGAAGTTAGCGCTCGTGTCTTTCGTGTCCCCCTTGTCTCTGTGTCGTCGTTTTGTTCTCGCGCTATAACTATCGTCACCTCATAGACGCCATGAATAGATGAAAAATACTAATCTCTGAGGTCGTCTTGTCAGTGGCGGGTTTTAAAAATGCATCATAGATGTCCACTTCGTGGCTTCTTGCGGCCAATTCTGTTAACATGCCACCATACGGTCCATGTCAAGCTTCGTGAAAAGTCGATATGACCTCTTTGTTCATCTCAGATAGCTCATTCACAACGCATGATTCGGGAATTGTCTCATTGTTGCGACGTAACGATTGCCGATTCATTGGCTCATATATGGAAGCTACGCTGTACCGGCCTAAAACGATGTTACATCCTGGATATAACTCCACGCCCGGAGTGGGTATTCAAACCCACAATATTCGGGTTCGAATATCAACGACGGTGAGCGCCGGGGTGCTTTTTCGTCAATAATAACTGCTTTCAAGTTAGGCCGTAATCATAACGCTGCTGTTAAAAAAAAAAAAACGCCAAGGCTGCGCAGAACACGCAGCTGGAAACCGTTATAAGCCCTCTTAGAGGGCTACTAATATAAGTGCTCTTGCGGGGTAACGGTTATGCCATAAATCGTATATTTTGTAGAATATAGCGTAGCACTCATTACACCATGTATTCGTCACTCTGCGAGTAAGCAAGGTACCCGCTACACGTATGTAGGGCATTACGAGCGCTGATTCGTCGAGTCTGCGGCTGTCGAGAGCGAAGAATCATGATTAAGCACTTTGTAGTTGGTGGAGAGCTTGCCATTCTTTGCGCAGTTTGCAATGTAAGACGCCTGGCTGCGTTTACTTTTCTATATATATCAGTTAACGCTATTCATCGCCCCGACATCACGCCTGTATATATAGGGTCATTTTGCGAAGGAGTTTCAGACACCGGTGTATCTCTGTGGTAGAACACTCGAATGCCTCGCGTAGGGCTGGGGTTCAAGTATTCTTTAATCATAGTGTTAAGGCGTTTATTAGCCGGCCCACAGCGAGCAAGCACAATGGCGACAGTAACGGCCAAGCACGGGCTCTCAGCGCGAGCGGCATCCCTTTTGGGTAGACCCACTAGAAGGCACCTGAGAGTTCCACCAATTTCAGTGTTCGGAAGCTTCTTTACAATAGATATATTCATTTCGTCATTTCTCTCATTTTTCCACGATAGCGGTTACCGACACCGGCAGCAGTGGTGGCGGACGACTCGAACACTGCTGTTGTGACATCGTAACAGCTTTCGCTGTAAAACATTGAAACAATGCCTCTTATACTTTCATTAGCTTGATTTAATTGTCCGTTGGTGTCGTTGGGTGTCTCTAACAAACAAACAAACAAAAAAGAAACGAGATTGTAGCAGGTTTTCTCCTCTTTCGCACATCAGTACGTTAAACCCCATAAACCAATCGCTCCTTTTCGTTCGCACTGAGGATGACTTCTACGACAATCTGAAAAGATAAATCGCTATTTAAGTTTAACTGAACGTTCCGGTTTAGCGTCGCTTTAAAGGTCAAAACGAAATCGAACCTCCACTATGTTGTATCTATGTTTGACTAGTTGCACTTTCCCATTCGCCTATCGCGACAAGGTTTTTGCACGGCGTGCGACAGCCATACTTCCATGGATGGCCCGACGAGCTCATCGAACTCATTTGAATATCGGCGCGCGCGACTGAAAACTTCGGGTTCCCTGGAATTCGGCAATATTTCATGCGTCCTCTTATCGGGTCGGGTTGAGGCACGGCTTGTAAATGCGTCGTGCCTGCACGGAGGCCGACGTAAGCGAGTGGTTTCATCGCGCGCATGCACTGTCCCATATGGCTTCCGGTTTGGACACCACGCTTCGACGTTCGACTCGAGATGAATGGCGTTTGTCTCAGCGCAGCGGCTGATATAGACTTGTGGGACAGCATGAATATTCACACTGATGCGTGCACACATACCGAAAACCTGTCGAACAAGGTAAGCGTTGACCTTGTTCCGCATAGCTTTGGGTCGTCGGTATGGCGAGTGCGCGGAGCTCTGATATATATATATATATATATATATATATATATATATATATATATATATATATATATATATATATATATATATATATATATATATATATATATAGTCTAGTAGATCCTCCGTGAGCGGTCACAACGTGGTTTATTTCGACGTTTCGGCCTAGAGTCTGGCCTTCATCAGGAATGTATATATATATATATATATATATATATATATATATATATATATATATATATCATGCCACATTGCGATACCGTACTTGTCAGCTGTGCACATTCACGGAGTCAATGGGCAAAGCAGCACGAAGCTCTCTTCCTCTGAAAATCCTGCATGCTTGTCCTGGTTGAACCCGTTACCTTTTCAGCATTTCCTTAGTTATTGATTTCAGAAAATTTAACGCAAATATTTAAAACAAGAACTCTATAAGGTTACTTCGTATCCTTTGAGCAAACTTGTCTCATTTTAAGATGACATACCGGGTTTTAGCGAGACTCAAAAATTTCAAAACACAAGGCGCTGAAGGTTAAAAAAAAAAAAGGCAGATCCCATGTACAGTGGGAATTGGCGATATGCGAAGCACAAATTTGGTTTGGTTTGGGAAAACTTTATTGTGAAAGTCCGAAGCCGTGCGCCCTATATAGCACACGGCGGGCCGCTCCCATGATGGGACAGTTGCTTTTTTTTTTTTTTTCGTTGAACGTTAAGTTTGCTTTCAGTGTGTTCGCAAGCGTGGGCATGTGGCGGTCTCTCGCGGCGGATGCGGTGACTATGCAGCTAACGATCGTGTTTATGGTGCCACCATTTGGGCATCATTTATAGAAAGAAAAGGGGATGATTTTTAGCGTACTTTGAGAATTATTTTTGTGAATTCGAGGCTATAAGCTGCAATATTACTCTCGCGCGTTCCCATGAGCCTCGAGAACAGGTCGGCAGGGTTGCCTGACCATTCTCAAAAAGTTTCGCGGGGACTCCGAGCGTCGTTCCGAAATTTCGCCGTTAAGTTTCACGATGCCGCCGTCGCTACAGGTATGACAACGTCGTTGCGCAAATCCCCTAAAATGTCGCGCTGATTATCTGAAGGGAGATGTACTTTCACGAATTTATATATAAGCCGAAGGCCCATGAGATTACATCGCTTCGTCGCATGTGCACTCAAAAGATAATAGTTGACGCTTAACGAGGACTTTGCAGTCGCTGAGAAAGAAAGTCTAGGCATAGATTAGCGCAGTTAGGTAGATTAGCGCAGGCACGTAGAGATCTTTAATTAGTGAGGCTTAGCTTCGAGATGACAACCGAAATAAGTACGTAGAGACAGAGGGGTGACCTCGCGCTGTAATAATTGCTTTAATTTGTTGCTTTCCTTTCTGTTTCTTCGAGTGTTTAATCACGCATCGTGCGCTCATTCTTAAGCTGCCCTATAGGATAGCCTCACTGAATGTTCAGCGCTTTTTGATTACGCAGTTTTGTTTGAATTCCTTTTCTCCTTTTTCTGTTTTACGCAGCAATTTTTTTCTTTGTTACTGCTAAACAACGAATGTTTCTGCTAAAGTGAATCTTCGTATTGCGCGTGCGTGTAAGCGTGCGCACAGGCGTGAGGACGGGAGGAGTTGGGGGACGCCACCTAATTGTTTAAAGGGGAATAGGCCCGCTTTCGGCCAAGCGACGGTGCCGTGTGATGACATTACAAATTGTGGTGATCCGTGACACCAACAAGTGATCCAATTTGTCGCGTAGTTCGTGTTGACGCGTAATTCGCGTTGAAGTGAATTCCAGGATGAAATTCCCGTAAACAACGCTGTCATTTTACCGTATAGTTAGTGTTTGGAAGCAGTATGTTACTATACTCAGAAAATCGTGTGTTATAGTTGGTGTGAAGATGTGTTAGGGAAAGTATATCATGGTTTTGAGACATAAACCCTGTAATATTATCATTATTATTAAGAAAATGTCAACAATCTAGCGCTCGAGAATCGTTGTTGCTGGGGTAGATCGCTCTGCTTTCTGTTTAGGTATAGAGTTTATTCGCGCTATGTACACAAAGTAATACATGGTAAGCATTTAGTTTATGCAAAATACATACACTTTGGCCCAGGTATGTGCCACGCCAAACTGCACTAGCCTATAGCGACACAGCATTACTTCGTTACACAACCAAAATGTTTTAGTACACAAAGCAAAGGAGTCAATGGAAAAATATACATGTGGACATTATACAGATAAATGTGTTGAAAGATTTGACTCAGCATAAGTCACTGTTCAGAAAATAATCACGCTACGTACAGTTCAGTTATTCGTGACGGATCGATGTTCAGGGACACATTCACTTATTCACAATTGTACATCGCTAAAACTAACATTTCCGCATAGAGCGGTCAGTAAAAGCTTAATGGACAAAGCTAACTGCACCCAATTGCATTTAGAATAAATTGTGAACACATTAGAGCGCTCGACTATGGGAGAGCTACCAGCTGTCCTGGAAAAACATTATGACGTTTAGAAACAAGGGGTAAACGAGTTAGAGTTCTCGGCACACTGAGAGCTGTCCCTTAGGCCTCACACTTAATGACACCTCATCGGTACAGGTAGGCAGCCTCACCAGATAATTTGATTGATGCTTCGTACACGCAGTTTATTTTGCGCACTATCAAGCCTTATAAAGTACAACCTACTCCATCGCACTGGCTACAGTCAAGGCTTATTTATTTTTTCATGTCTTCATGTTAATGAGGCAACAATTCTTTGCAAAAAAGAGCAATATACCGTACGCAGCCCGAACCTTCTAATTGATCAACAACACAAACCAGTATTTACAAGTCCAAGAGCACATGTGTACGCTCATAATTTGATCATTGACGTGGGTTGTCCGCCGAGGAGTGTGAAGAACAATGAAAGCGCTTATGTGATTCTTAAAGAGAAAAAATGGCAGCATATCCTCGGAGTTAATGATGGAGAGTGGGACGAAGCATCCGTCTGTTCATTCGTTTTTGCTTCCGTCCGTCCATGCGTGCATCTGTGTGGCCGCCCATGCGTCCATCCGCCCGTCCGTGCGTGCGTCTGTTCGTGCGTCCGCACGTCCATCTGTGCGTCCGTCCCTGCGTTCGTCCACGCATCCGCTCCTACGTTCGTCCATGCGTCCATCCGTCCGCGCAGCCATCCGTGCATCCGTCCGTGCATCTGTCTGTGTGTCCGTTCGTCCACCTATTCAGCACTCCCAGTACCACCATCTCGCATGCTTTCATCATGTATTCCTCATATAGAAGCACCGCCATCCCGCGGACATTCCAAGGACTGAACGAGAGGAGGCACACGCACACTTTCTTACGGCTTGCGCTTCGCGTCTACTTCCCACTTTTAACCACCTCGAGTTCATGGTATATACTAGTTCACTGTATTCATGGCACTGCGATCAAGTTTTTCGCTTTCTACGGGAGACGCTGCTCCCTGCCCCAAGGCGACGGACGCGGAGTCATCCACTGGTCCGCCCAGCCAGAGGTCTGCTATGGCGAGCTCCTCGGTAAATCAGCGCGCCTGGCCCAGAACCAGTGAGGCCAACGGTGATAGTCACTGCATCATGGCTGTGGACGTGGAGCCTTCTGCGGCTATGTCCGACCATAGACCACCTTTGGCAAGCTCGTCGCGGAAACGAAGCACCTGTTCGAGCACCAGCGAGGACACGGAACTGTACTCGGCCACTGGCGACGACTCGTCGGATGACGACTTCGAGACCGTGAGAAGCAGGAAGGCCAAAAGAAGAAGTATCAAGTCGTCTTCACCAGCAGGGACATTAACGTCTCAGTCAAAAGGAGAATGCTGGCCGCACACCATCCTCTTCATGCCCGAGGACTCCACCATCAGCCTTCGAGCAGTAAACAGGCAAGCTCTCTCTATGTACTTTGAGGGGGTAGCACCAAACGACATTAAGGATATCCGGGTGAACACGCGGAAGAATATTCTAGCTGTGGACACAATGACTGCCAGCGCCATAGACAAGCTTCGCAGAGTATCAGATTTGGGAGGCATCAAAGTACGACCGGTTATTCCAATGGACGGTGCCTGCACGGCGGGAGTAATCTACGACATTGATTTGGCCATAGCAAACTCGGACCTCCCAACTCTCATAAAACCAGCGAACGAAGGAGTTCTCATCGCGAATGTACTTCGCCTCGGAAACACCCGATGTGTAAAGATAATGTTCAAAGGAGATTCCATTCCGTCGCATGTCAAAGTGGGACACTTCCGACATCCTGTTCGACCATTTGTCCCTAAACCACTCCAGTGCCATAACTGCATGAAAATTGGTCACATCAAGAGTGTATGTACAAACACCACAGTATGCCCCCGATGCGCTGAGCCGCACACTGCAGACGCATGTCGGGCAACAAGTCTGAAGTGCAGAAACTGTGATGGTCCGCATGATGCTGCATCCAAGGAATGCCCTCGGATTAAGAAGGAAATCGCCATTATCAAACAAATGGTTAGGGACAATTCAACCCACAGAGAGGCTGCTGAAAGGGTACGGCGGCGACGTAGTCGCCGACGGAGGCGTGGAGGACAGAGTGTTGCGCATAACCCATTTCCTCCGAGCACGAGTGAAGTAGTAAGCACGAAGCGAAAAGAAGTGGAGAAGCTCACAGCTGCGGATGAGTGGCCTACGCTTCCGCGTACACAGCCTGCAAAGGAGCCTCCTGCGAGGCCTCGCCGCCCTACACCTTCCACCGAGTCTACTTCCGTTGAGGATGTGTCAAAGGTCGATCGACAGATCATCCCGATGTTACGATCCCTCGTCGCTGTCATGGCAGACATACTAAGAAGCCTGGGAACTCCAACCGCTCGAAGCGGGTTACAGGTGTTGGACGCGCTGAGCCCAGTCCTCGCCTCCCTCGCGTAGGGTCATGGCAGGAGATCAACAATCGTTCCGCAAAGACGTCAGAGAAGCATCAGTCATCCAGTGGAACGCAAGAGGACTTAGATCACGGATTTCCGATTTTCGTCAGTACGTGTTTTCTAACCTTTTCCCAATCATCGTAATATGTGAACCGAAATTATCAAACCCGATCAGGCTATCTGGCTACGAATCAATCCCGTCCAAAACCCGAAACGAAAGCAGCAAGGTCATTGTGTATATTCGTCGGGAGCTTACCTACATCATTCAACCTGTGTCGCCTCATGATGGGAACCAATATGTTTGCCTGACTGTGAAGCAGAAAACCCTCACCTTCACATTAATAGGTGTCTACTTATCTCCCTCAGCCCGTTTTGATTGCCAAAGACTGGATGACATTCTTTCGAGCGTCCCGGATCCGTGGATAATTATAGGAGACTTCAACGCCCACCACCCAATCTGGGGAAGTTCAAAAGTCAATACCACGGGCCGGAGGCTGGCTTCATTTGTATCGACTCATGAACTGTCTCTACTTAATGATGGGAGCCCTACATTTCTGCGAGGATCAACGTACAGCAGCTGTTTGGACTTGACGTTCGTGTCACGTCGCTTCGCCACAAGCGTTAAGTGGTTTTTAGACATCGAGACACATGGTAGCGATCACATCCCCAGTTATCTCACCATCGAAGGCTTTGCTAGCGACCACCCGCCGAAAACCGTACGGAAGATCGATCTTTCAGCATTCAAAACCAACATTGAACACGCTTGTGAAAAAGGTTTAACCTCTGACATTGAGCAAGCGATCAAACAAGCAGCGCAGAGTGCGATGCGCACGCTGGCATATTCTTCAAGGCCCTCAGAAACGGACATGGAGTTAGAGCGACTCCGTGCGACTCGTCGGCGTGCGGAGCGTAGATATCGACGCACAAAATCCATTCAAGATCTACGGATGGCCAGGCGCATGCAAAAGAAGATCCAGCGTCGTATAGACAAACTGGAGTTTCAACGGTGGGCGAAATTTTGCGCGAGTCTAGACCCTCGCAAACCGCTTTCTCAAATATGGCGAACCGTGCGAGGCCTACGCACATTTCCCCAACAACGTTTTCCGTTTAAAGCCTTGGCCCTTTTCCAAAATAGAAGGGATATCGAGGTAGCGGAAGATTTTTGTAGGAAGATTGCGGGCCCACCAAATTGCACAGAAGCCCTTACTGCTCATTACACGCCACATTCACTTGACCCGCACCTGGACCTGCCTTTTTCAATGGAAGAACTGAATGTGGCTCTTGCTTCATGCAATCGATTGTCATCGCCTGGGCCGGATGGCATATCATACCGCCTATTATGCAATCTCGGTGATCGAGCACGAAGTGCTTTGCTGGAAGTATTCAATGAGTCTTGGAGAGATGGAACGGTCCCCAGAGAGTGGAAAACAAGCCGGTTGGTTGCACTTCTCAAACCTGGAAAATCGCCTCTAGAGCTGACATCATACCGCCCAATAGCGCTGGCTAGTTGCGTAGGGAAGCTGATGGAGCGAATGATCCTTGCCAGACTCGAGTGGTTCCTAGAACGCCATAGAATATATCCAGACGCCATGGCCGGTTTTCGTCGTCTTCGGAGCTCCATTGACAATGTCATTGACCTGGTGACCTACGTACAACACCAGAAAATGAGCAGACGGTTATCTGTCGCACTATTTTTAGATGTCAAAGGAGCATATGACAATGTTTCTCACGAAGCCATACTTGACGCCCTCGAGTCAGTTGGTTTGGGTGGGCGAGTGTACCGCTGGATCCAATGCTACCTACATATGAGATCATTGTTTATGCAAACTGATGATGGGCCGACTTCTGAACATTATACACACCGTGGTGTTCCTCAAGGTGGTGTATTGAGCCCCACAATGTTCAACCTGGTTCTGATCGGTCTCGTTGAACGCATACCAGATTCCGTGCAGATATCTCTCTATGCAGATGATATTTGTGCCTGGACATCAGGTGTAACACGTCCTCAGGTACGTGCGAGACTCCAGAAAGCAGCGAATTCAATATCGGCGTACCTTAGAGAACAAGGCCTCGAGATTTCTCCTGAAAAATCGGCGCTGGTCGCGTTCACGCGGAAGGCAATGACGTCATATCCCATCGCCATCAATGGACACAGTGTCTGCTACGCCAGAACCCACAGGTTTTTGGGGGTCACGATCGATCGAAATCTCTGCTGGAGTCCCCATGTGGCCACTCTAAAGAAGCGCCTAACGGCCATCGCACAACTTTTCAAGTTCCTCGGAGGCAAAACGTGGGGCACATCAGTGCACGCGATGTTGCATTTGTACAAAACGCTGTTTCTGGGGTACATGCGGTATAGCTTGCCGGTTCTGACGAACGCTTGCAAAAGCAGTATACGCACAATAGAAAACGCCCAGGGCCAGGCACTCAGAGTTTGTCTTGGATTACCACGCTGTACATCAACAGCGGAAACCATCGCAATCGCCAAAGATCATCCGGCCACAGTGCACATTACTTTGGAGGTGCTTAGAGCTCATATTAGACACCTTGCTCGCGCCCCTGCCCACCACCTAGCTTCGCTTCCAGAAGATCGACCGAGTGCCTCCTTCTGTAAGAGAGTATTGACTTTCCGTGAGTGCCTTCCAACAGTCTACACACCTCCGGAACGGATACTAACACCTCCTTGGTGCTTGGACCGACCAAAACTGCGCTTGACAGTGCCGGGGATTCGCAAGAAGGCGGAGCTCTCGGCGCCAGCTTTAAAGCAGATGATTCTACTCATGCTACACGAAGAATACAAAGATCATGTCAAACTTTACACGGATGGCTCGACAACTGTTGGAGGATCTGCAGGAGCTGTGATCTTCCCAGCAAGAGCCGAAACCATCCAGTTCAGAACGTCACACAAGACGACATCGACAGCCGTGGAGCTCGCGGCACTCCGCAGCGCACTCCGCAGGATTGACCAAGAGACACCACAAAAATGGAGCATTTTTACTGATTCGAAACCAGCTCTCCAATGTCTACACAATACTCTACGTCGTGGACCTCAAGATCAATTGGCGCTCGAAATACGACAACTGTACCATCACCTAATAGACGAAGGACATGACATATCTTTTCAGTGGTTACCAGGCCATTGCGGCATCATCGGTAACAAGCATGCCGACAATGCAGCTAAGAATGCTCACGAAAATGGAGTGATGGAACCTATTCCACTATCAAGAAGCGACGCAGCAGCAAAGATTAATACGCTTGCGCAGGATGTCGCAAGGTCTATGCGGAATACGCCCGGTTTTCTCCACACCCGTCTTCACCGCCTGGACCCATGCCTACGACTTACTATTCCATCTGGCCTACCCCGATCCGAGACGACCCTTCTCTGCCGTATGTGGCTTGGGGTGTCTTTCACGAACGCTTTTGCCTGCCGCATCGGAATGAGAGACAGCGCTACATGCGACCATTGCGACAATGACGAAACAATTGAACATATTTTATGTCAGTGCCCCCAGTACAGCTCTCAGCGACAGTCCCTCTCAGCAGTGTTTGCTCGCCTCGACGACCAGCCATTTTCTGAGCAGTCAATCTTAGAATGTCGGAAAGATCGAGCTTCACGCCAGAAAGCAACGAAGGCGCTGATGAAGTTTCTGCGAGCGACCCGCCTCGTAGAACGATTGTGACACTACTGTGTGCGAGTGTGTGTATGTGTGTTTGTGCTTCTCTTCCTCCCTTTCCCCTTACCCTTTCCCCAGTGCAGGGTAGCAAACCGGATATGTTTTCTGGTTAACCTCCCTGCCTTTCCGCATTAAAATTTTCTCTCTCTCTCATGGCACTGCGGCCCAACGCTCGCTAAACCTTTCTAAAACCAAGGAGGTTACGCCCAGCGAGTATAACGTAGTAACCTTTTCCTGTCAGATTGTGCTCAATGTACATGCCAATGGCTGCTAAGGGCGAATGAGAGACAGGAGAATCCGGCTTTTAATTAACGCGCACGCTGCGATTCTTTTATTCCTCAACAACGCACAGAATAAATCTCCCACCGGCACCACCTTGAAGGTCAAAATGTAAGACTGGTTACACACTACTACGACTACGAGAGACGAATGGGTGCCGCTATAAGGAGCTTCGCCCCTAAAAGAAGAGAAAAGTGAGCCCCCGTAACTGTCTGCAACATAGTGCGACACCTCAACAGTAGTTCACGAGGAATGGGGGTTAGGAGGGATTAAAGGATAGGATTAAAGGTATAGAGATAGAGAGGGGGAAGGGGAGAGTGTGGCTCAGGGACAGCGACACCCAGAAAGAAGGAGAAGATAGGAAAGATGGACACGGTCGCAGGATTGATTGATTGATATGTGGGGTTTAACGTCCCAAAACCACCATATGATTATGAGAGACGCCGTAGTGGAGGGATCCGGAAATTTAGACCACCTGGGGTTCTTTAACGTGCACCCAAATCTGAACACGGTCGCAGGAGTCCGTGGACGGGGCACCACTCAGCGAGAGCTCTTGTTGGCGGCAGGAGATGCCGTAGGGCGATCCAGTCGGCCAGAGCTGCGCTGTCGTCGGAGATCGCTGGGGCACAGCCGGTTGGCACTAGATCCAGAGAGCGAGTCCCCAAAAGAAAGCGCTTGAACAAGCAAGGTGTACGTTGCAGTAATGTTAACCAAGGAGGTGTAAAACAAACGATTGCGGGAGTGGAAAGTATTGCCCAGGAGTGAAGCCGTACCCACCGTAAGATGGCGGCTGTGGCAGCCATTTTGCTAGGGGCATGATGAGCTGTTAGCATTCGGCGTCTGATGAGGAGCGCTTTCCTCGCACGCCCAACGAGTTTATCGTGACAGCCTCCTTGGTGTTAACCTTCCGTTTGTTTTTTTCCTTGTTTTGGAGAAGTCGCCAGGACGCTTCCGAAAAGTCGCCAATTCTAGTCAAAATTCGCTAAGCGATGATAATGTAACTTTTCTTGAATCTCTTTTCTTACTTGATAAGCATGTGAACAGATTATTTTTTATGTAAGCAGTAATTTAAATAAATTTTTGTTGTGGTGAATGAAGTCAAACTGTGCTGCTTACCTCCTCGCTACGCCACTGTGAACCGATGAGCAGCCGTAGTCCACCTGTTTGCGGTGAATATTGAGCCGTTCGCTGCTTTGCCCATCTCTAACTGGAACAGAAGGAGCGCTCGGAATGGCCACAATGCACGCTGAAGATCGCAGTGCCACAAGAGCACTCCCATGCGGAGTACCTAGAGTTAGTTGCTTTTAGCGGGTCGGCTCAGTGCTCTCCCATAGTTGAGTACGAAGTACTCGAAATCCTTAAACATTTTTTTCTAAACACATCTCAGTCATGTACGTCTTGGCCTCATTTATTGAAGCTCATTGCGAGAATTGTACCGTTTCAACAGTTTCCCAACTTTCTGTGTTTGTTTTTAAAAACACTGTATTTCAAATTTTGAAAGTCCCCAAAAAGTCGCTGGGACACCAAAAAGTTGGAATGGTCGCTAGCACAAATGAAAAGATTCGAAAACTAGCGACTGCTCCGTTGTCACGGCTACAGTCAAAACATATAGAGTTTTAGCAATAGGCTGATAGCTATCATAATTGCTGCAGAACAATATGAAACACGGCGACTTCAATGTAGACAATACAGAGCTTAGAGTCTAGCTTCGTCGTCGACTCTCACTGTCCGCCGTCAAGGTATATATACAAAAATGATAGCTATAATTTAAACACATGTGTGTATGTGAAAAATAAAAAGTTTACATAGTGCGAACATCAATCGTAATTGAGACGGAACAATATAAAAGACCTACGAGCACAAACCCTTTGTACTAGCCGGTTATTTCAACGCAGACTTTATGAACCTTGGGACCGAGCTTTGTGGTCGACTCATGATGTCACTGCATGTCACTTTATGCCCCTCAATTTGAATTATATGGGGCAATGTTTGGGTAACGTACAGATACTCATTATTACAATACCGAGAGCTCCGCCTACTCGTGACGATTCACTTCGTGGAGATGTGTTAATTTTTTTTTCTTGAGGCAAGAAAAGGCAACCCTCGAATCGCAATCTTGTTCGCGTTACGAACGAGCAAATACGGTAGCACCGGGTCGTGTTTATCTTCAGTCGTATTCATCCTATTCTAGCGGTCTTAGTTCTAATTCACTATGCACCAACCAAACTAGTTCACTTCCAGACGCGAATGTTATGAAGTCGTGAAGCGATTCCAAAGTTGTGGAAACACTTCGCGACGCGCACTTCGTAAATGTCATTTTCACGCTGGTAAGCAAATTTTGGCAGGAGCATTGTGGTCTCGGGCGCGCCGTCATCGCCACGCCGGCGATGACCCAACCCCTTCCGGCAGGAGCATATTTCGGCAGGAGCAATGGGTGACCCAACCCATTCCAGTTGGGTATGGGTTGGGCACGCAACGCCGCGCGCTCCCAAGCCTGCATTGCCCCAAGAGAATGCGTACCCAGCACTTAAACTCCTTATTTTCGCCAGGTTTGCATCGCGTTGTGATGTTCAACATGTGGCACTCCTTGTCGGCGCTGGCTCCAGAGATGATGGCAGTTAAGGGTAACCCTCAAACAGCGTTCGATAACGGCGACTGGCAGACTGGTTGGTACTGCACACCTTATGTTTTGGCACGAATAAACACGACGGCCGAACAGAAGACACGAGACACTCAAAGAGATGATTCCTATACTTTCAGAAGGGGAGATGGGGAAGAGAGGAATTCGGAGGATGCTGAACTGTTAAGGCAAAATGACAAACTGTCTCAAGAACCGCGAAAAATTGACATTAGACGTCACCGTCAACACCAGTGACGCAAAAAGATAACCACGCGATGACGTCGTCATGACGTCACTAGTAACCTAATTTCGTGGTGTCATCGTAACATCACATAACATCCTGTCACTAGATGAAGTCATCACATGATATTGTCGCTTGTTCAAGGGTCGATCACGGAGGCCATGCGAAACCATATTAGACGCAAAAAGTTGCAATGCCTCCGCTCCTGGAGGCAT
Source organism: Rhipicephalus microplus (assembly GCF_043290135.1). Lineage (NCBI taxonomy): Eukaryota > Metazoa > Arthropoda > Arachnida > Ixodida > Ixodidae > Rhipicephalus > Rhipicephalus microplus. The sequence continues at coordinate 14,281,831 of NC_134709.1, read as the reverse complement.
TTCAAAACCACGTTAAATGCTGAAAGCTTTCCCAAGGTGGCGGAGCAGCATCATTACATCGACTGAGAATAAGAAGTAGAAGTAGGTTTTTGCATTGGAGTAGCGTCGTAGGCGAATTCATAAGTGATCCTTGTAAGTGTAAGGGGGGGGGGAGGGGGGGCTGCGACAAACTTATATGTAGTTTCGCGCTTGTGTATGGGCGCTGCATACGCGTCAGCCCATCTACTGACAAAATTCTCCTCTCTTTTTCTTGTATTTCCTCTCTCTCATTTTATACTGCCTTTTCTCATTCCTCCAGCGTAGGGTAGCAAATCGGGCATGTGCCCGGTTCACCTCCGTGCCTTCTTTCCTGTTCTTTCTTTTCCGTGGGTGTGCACGTATACGATGCGCAAATGTAATTGCTATCGACAAATCGTGTTGTGTCTCCTCACGTGTACCCTTTGCGAAGTCTCTTTCACGCGTGTTTTGTCGATCCTCTCTTTTTTCGCATCGCGAACTTCAACGCTGGCTCATTCATCAAACCGCGTTACATCGACCTTTAAAAAAAGAAAAAAAAAAGTAGAAGAAGCGCCTAGCGCTATCAACGGATGTGGAACTTGCGTCACGTCCAAAGACCGGGCAGCAGCGAATTTGCCCACCCGCCCGTGCTGACCCCCCTGGGTATAACGAACAACTATCCGTGAAGAAAATAAACGAAACGAAGATTCGCTATGTCGCTTTAGGCGGTCCCGTCTTTTGATTGAGCGGTCAATCCGAACCAAATTTCAACCCGCTGCGTATTCGGGATACGCTGACGCCTCTCTCTGCAGCGCTTTTGCGTCGACGAAGCCTCTGATAGAGATCGTAGGACATCGCCATGGCCATCACGTACGCTTTGTACTTACCCATTAAGAAAGTGATTTGAGAGGGGGTGCGAATCAAAGCTATACGTAATTTCGCGGTGCGATGCCTCGAGCGTTGTACGTCGCTTTGTCACATGCATGGGGCACTGTGCGCGCGCGCGCGCGCGTGTGTTTGTGTGTGTGTGTGTGTGTGTGTGTGTGTGTGTGTGTGTGTGTGTGTGTGTGTGTGTGTGTGTGTGTGTGTGTGTGTGTGTGTGTGTGTGTGTGTGTGTGTGTGTGTGTGTGTGTGTGTGTGTGTGTGCGACTGCGTATCTGCTATCACGAAGCAATTACAGAATTGACCGAGTGTTTTACCTGTTTTTTATAAGTGATACCTCATTTCGTGGAGGTCCGTAGCCGAGTGTTGTTTTACTGAGCAGTGAGTCTGCGCTGATACGCTGACTTAATAAGAGTGCAAGTTTTTGGCAATGTTCCGTTTTTTTTTGTACGTCAAAAGGGGTGTTCCGTGTCTTATTACATGCGCGATATACGCAGCTTACATTTTTCCGTTTATCGTGTGTCGCGTTGATGTCATTGGTGTCTACTTTTTGTCAATTTTAAATGGGTTCGTTCACTGCACGATGAGGGTTTTAGGTGTTTCAAAGTGATCCAACGTTTTAAGTGATTCGAGGACGTTTGGCTTCCAAGAGTATTGTTTGCTCCAACCATCGTCTGATTATGCGGTACGCCTCGTTGTATTAAGATTCTGCGTATCGAATATGAAAACCAGATATATCACAGAAACGCAGGATTTTGGACGCTCGAACTCGGATTCGTCTAGTCCATTGTCTCCAATCGAAACACCAATGCTGTATTGGGGCATTCCTTTTAAGACTGTTCAACAGGTGTGGCAAACCAGAAACTAGTCTGATGCTAATGCTAACTGATTTTGTATTCATTTTTGTGTTTCGGTGGTTGCTTTCAGTAACGGTACAGAATCACTGTTGAAAATCGATTTGTTTGATCTTTTCATATATATTGTACATTCCGAAGAGATCAGATTTCATCTTTTCTATTCATTTCAGTCGCTTGTGTGTCGGGGAACCTCCCGCGTGCGTCGGAGGCAGTTTTGAAGCTGCTGTGCCAGTTGTAATAATAATAATAATAATAATAATAATAATAATAATAATAATAATAATAATAATAATAATAATAATAATAATAATAATAATAATAATAATAATTTTCATTCTCACTAATAGAGTGCTAGTGTTCATGGAGGGGATGTGAATAAAAGCGATTATCTTCTTGACGAAGTTTTCACCCCACTATATACATAAAGCAGAGGCCGTGGGTTAAACATATAACACCGCTGCTAACGAACATACGTAAAGTTAAGAAACTCAGAAATTGTACAGCTTTCAAACACACTGCAGACGGCGGCACATGGCAGTTGTCACGTGACGATAGAGTGTGAGCTTTGGGCTGGGCGTAGGCTACGCGAAACGACCTTGCTGCCAGCGTCCAAGACGACGGTGGCTATCACAATTTACAAACCTGTAATAGGTCTTATGATAAATGTAATGTCGACAATTATATAAGTTCTATACTAAAGTGTTCTGTATGACACTGCAATAGTTCTGCCAAACTCAGTCTCGTCCGGGGTTCAGACAAGGCCACGTCCCTTTAAACTACACGGAGGGCGTACCCGCTTCTGGCAATCTGCTGCGAGATCGGAATGCAGCATCTCCGTTTAGGCAGATCCTAATCTCTCTTTCTGTTACCCGGGTTAGGCTGAAAGACCGCTCCCTTGTTCCTGCTTCGCTCTCTGTCCTTCGGGTCATCGTCTCCTGTATCGAAAAACCCCGCTGTCGAGCTCGCGGTTCCAACGCAGCAAACGGCTCCCCCTGTCGTGCCTCCCACTCCTGTATAGAGTGAGCGGAGTGGTGGGTGGCACCGCGAGCCCAACGTATGTCTTGCCTCTGGTTCTATCTGAATCGTCTGCATATGCTTACTGCTTAATCATATGCTTACGGGTATATGTTTACACACTCTGTGGAATTGTTTCCATTGAAAGTGTAGGTGGGTAGGTAGGTAGGTAGGTAGGTAGGGTAGGTAGGTAGGTATGTAGGTAGGTAGGTATGTAGGTAGGTATGTAGGTAGGTAGGTAGGTAGGTAGAAAGGTAGGTATGTATGTATGTATGTATGTAGGTAGGTAGGTAGGTAGGTAGGTAGGTAGGTAGGTAGGTAGGTAGGTAGGTAGGTAGGTAGGTAGGTAGGTAGGTAGGTAGGTAGGTAGGTAGGTAGGTAGGTAGGTAGGTGAACGGATGAATGGACGGGTGGACGGGTGGACGGGTCGATGGATTGATCGATTGATGGATGGATGGATGGATGGATGGATGGATGGATGGATGGATGGATGGATGGATGGATGGATGGATGGATGGATGGATGGATGGATGGATGGAGTTCATGGTGGCTGTATAATATATAGTAATGCCGACATGGCTATATTATTCTTACTCAAACGCTACGCATGTCATTGCTTTGGTTTCCATGTTTACGTACCACTGCGGAAGTACACGGCGAACATACCATTAAAAAAAATTGCCCGCAGCTTCCCTCGGGGGAACACTGAGGAGGATGCGGAGCATATAATTGGTTAACGGGGTGTTAAAGTGCGACTTACTTGGGTCGATGGCTAAATTGGTTAACGTGGTTGTGAAATGGGGTGTTAAATTGCGACTTACTTGGGTCGATGGCTAAATTGGTTAACGTGGTTGTAGGAGGGGGTGGCAAATGAGTGAACACGTACACACGTATGCGAAAGGGCGGCGCTGGTCGAAGGGACGTCGATCATTGTGTTTGTGGATTCGTTGGAATTCATTTCACCGCGACCTTGGACGTCGACGCGCCGTACAAACCAACCGACGAGCGGCAACTGAGCGAGCGAGCGCCGACCTTGAGTATATATACAGCGCGACGGCGCATGTACTGTCAGCTGTCGAATGTTCGAGAAGGGGGAGAAGCGCAACGGCGCATGCGCGCGCGTCAGCTGCCGATGTTCTCGAAGCGCGACGGCGCATGCGCGCGCGTCAGCTGCCGATGTTCTCGAAGCGTGACGGCGCATGCGCGCTACATTATACAGCTAGCGAATGTTCGTGAAGAGGAGAAGCGCACGCGGTGTGTAGAGGAGGAAGTGTGCACAGATGGTGGAGGAGTGAAGCGCGCGCGGTGTGTAGAGGAGGAAGGGATGCACAGATGGTGGAAGAAGGAGGAGGAAGCTTGCGGACGGCGCCGCACTACAAGCCTCGAGTATTAGATGCTCCGCATCTAAAATAATTACTGTGAGTTGGCTAAAACTTCGCTAGATTTGCTAGAAGTGAATGTCGGCTGATTTTTCTATCCGCTCTTCCAACGTATATGTTTGTCACCATTCACTATTCATGCAATAATGCCCTCTCGCACATCCGCACCCATAGACATGGTGCCTAGTTGGTTCAGGGTTTTTTTTTTTTGCTTTTTTCGCGTCTTATTCTAGACGCGCTGCTGTTCTCACGTGCCTCGTCCTTCTCCGAACTCATCCCGAACATCCATTACTGACGCAAATATCGTTCTATTAAATTCTCATTCCTTTCAGCTCTTCAAAAAGAGACGTGATGGTGCAATCATCCACATTAATAACGCTTTCTTTCTTCTTTATGATGTGCTGTTATCCCTTCAAGCGAAAGTCGAACAATTACATCTCCGTGTGCACCATCAAAAGACACGGCTAGCGCTTCTTTTATGATTTCATTTCCTTCTCCTTTTATATAAAGAAAGCCGTGTTGGCTCTGCCCTATTCTCTACCGCCCAGCGCTAAGTATTTTCGTTTAACTTCCTCCGAGGCACAGCCCCCCTCCTTCCTCTCACCTTTTTCTCAGACTGCAATAATTCTTTTTTTTATTTCCTGAACTCGGCTATTTTCTTACACTTATCTCAATTGACACGCTTCAAATAACAACGTCCTCAAGCAGACAGCGGCGTACATTTTCTTTCGCGAAGGGAGAGCTGCCTGTTCATTTTTGGTTCTCCTCATGCCCCTCGAAAGCGTGATCCCATTTTATTTTTATTTTTTCGCGGTGTCGTAAGGCGAGCGTCCATCACTACGGCATTAAGATGACGTACCAGAAGATGGAGCTCATGGCCATATATTTGGCTTTTCGGAGTAAAATTGTTCTCTGAAGTATCTCGGAGTGTCTTTCCTGTGTCGTGGAGCACGTTTGAACGACATTACGGAGAGATGCCGATGGCGTATACCTGGTAGCAATATGAACTTGACATTGCTAAGCCAATGGTTGCGCATAAGGTCACGCAGGTCCCTTAGTTCTACGCGCCCTTCGGGATTGGAGGCGTTGGGAGCTTCCTGCGCCTCACCTGGTATTAAGTGCCTCCGGGATCGACCTGCCATCGACGATCTCTGGTGATAACATCTTCATGTGACGTCGCGTTATGTAAGGTCATAATGACGTCATGGTGATGCCTAATACGTCATAGTGTTGGTTATGATGTCATCATAGTGATGTCATGGTGACTCGTGGGCAGCAACTGCGAACATTGACCATATGGGCGTACCGAAGTGCGAGGTTTCTACAGACATCAATAGAGGGATTCTGAACCTTGTACTTTCTGAGTTTTCACCACTCACTTATAAGACGATACGCAGCATGCGTTAAGGCGATACACAGTATGCATCAATGCGCTACACAGCACGAAAATCAGTTTTCCATCTCAAGCGGCCGTACTTTGCGCTGGAAGGGATGGGATTCGGCGGGTTTCGTAGCTGGTTCCCCACCGCCGTCGTCCATATAGCCGATGTTCACCAGTGTGGAGACGCGTTCATAGAGACTAAACGTAGAAGGTTTATTTACATCAAGGATGAGAAAAGGAACCGCTTCTTTTTTGTGCAAATGTCTTGGGCTTTTATGGCCCGTCGCTTCCTGACACAGAGGTCCGAATCAGAAGGCGGTGACCCAGGCGGCCGCGAATCAGGTCACGTATAGTCTCAGTGGTTCACCCACTAGGAAGGGTGCAGAATTGGGCCAACATGGGGTAAAAGGCCCTATGGGTAGTACGAGCGCACTTCACAATGCTCTACCCAGCCCATGCTTTAAAGATATAAATGCACGCGAGGAGGTAGAGACCGGAGGACGGTGAAAGTTGAGTGCCTCTCTGGAGAATAAGGCCGCTGACACTAACTAGCGTCAGCAGCGGTCCATGGCTGCGTTCAGGTGCTGGATTCCTGGGATCTGCTACATCTACGCCGTCCCGTGCTGAGGAACAGTCGTTGCTTTTAAGTGTGAATACACTTTATAAGCGACCCCAAACCATCCACCGCCGTCGGCGGCGTCCGCAGTCTTCTCTCTATCTTTAAAAGAAAGAGGACTTGGCGGGCCGCAGCGCGACGCTCTACCGGATAAGCCACGGACGCGACGCTGATATCGGTGTCAGTAACGCGCCTTATACCCCCTCCCCCTTCGCTCGCTCCTCCGCTTTCCTCGCTCGCTGCAGCTGCGCGCGCACCCCTCTCTCTCGCGCGCCTGCCTTCTCTCTCAGTCTCCCGTCGAGAGCGGGTCGTGCGATGGATGTCCCGGAGGCAACGCTACCATCAACAACGAATGCAGTACAACCGAATGCCAGCACTGCACCCGTCGTTGGAGGTGACGGTACCGCGGTGGTTTCGCCGACGTTGGAAGACAAGGCGGCGCTGCGAAGGGCTCGTGAGACCGAACGTAAGCGGGCGAAGCGTGCAGCGGATGCCGAACTGCGTGCTCGCGAGACCGAACGTAAGCGGGCGAAGCGTGCAGCGGATGCCGAACTGCGTGCTCGCGAGACCGAACGTAAGCGGGCGAAGCGTGCAGCTGATGCCGAACTTCGCGCTCGCGAGGCCGAGGACAAGCGGGCGAAGCGTGCAGCTGATGCCGAACTTCGCGCTCGCGAGGCCGAGGACAAGCGGGCGAAGCGTGCAGCGGATGGTGAACTGCGCGCTCGCGAGGCCGAGATGAGGCGTCAGCATCGAGCCGCGAACGCGGCCCAAGAAGCGAAACGACAACGCAAGCGTCAGGCGGAGAAGGGCGATGAAGGCTGGCGTCAAGACGCCGCTCGCAATCGTCAACGGCGAGTGGACGTTCCCGAAGCCGTTCCAGCCAGTGAACGTGCCGCGCGGGAGAGGGTGCGAGCCCTGGACTTTGCTCGTCCGGACGCGCGTTTCAAACGCGACTTTGTGGATCGCAGCTTCCATCGTACGAAAATCGTGAAGTGTAAATAAATAATACTTCGTTTATAATGTATCTGTGTACAAATGCTTCATGACAAACAACACTTAAATTCATTAATTACACTTTAATCATCATCATCAGTAATAAAACTCCCAAGCATTTCCCCGAGGGTGAACATGGTTAAATGCGAATGCACGGGGTGATGCTATGAGGGGGAGTAAAGTTAAAATCCGTTGGCATTCGCCAGTGAGTTAACGTAAACTCCCCCGTGTGATCAAATTGCGATTTCCAGGAACCATTACACCATAAAGGCACATAGTGTGATTAATAAATATAATAGTGCGAATTAATAAATCCCCCTCATAGCATCACCCCGTGCATTCGCACTTAGCCATGTTCACCCTCGGGGAAATGCTTGGGAGTTTTTTCCCGACCACGCTTCGTCGACAGTGGCTGTGTTGTGATGTTGACTCCATGAGCAACTGTGCAACAGCGATGCTGCCTCACACCGTTGAACCCCGCTCAACAAAGGCTAGTTAGCGATAAATCCGTCGGGTTCCTTGTGATTCGACCACAGTGAACTAACTGCCTGGCCCACCTTCTGGACAACGTCGTGCTTCCGACCAAGCGGCGATATCGTGGTGAAAGCATTCTTGCAGACAGGGTCACGCACAATGGCGTCTGCCACGATGAAATGCAGGGCCAAGTGTAACAGTGCTAGTGTTTTGTAGAGCTACGCGAGGTAGGAGGCTATTTAAGTTGGCTGCTAGCCTCACTTCGAGCATTCCAATTTCTCGCTATCTCATTCATAGCTTCGCCATTGTGACAACAGTGCGACTGTTTCACTGCAAAAATCTTACCGCCGGTATGTTTTACACCCGCAGTTTGGTGAAGCGTGTAAGACCCCAGCAATGGGCGTATTAGTTTGACGTGTCTCCGGTTGGGCTCTTCATAATCACGGGTCGCTACCGGCGTTACCTTTGGCGTATCAATCTCCGGTAATTCTTAAAAACGCAAACTTTGAGGCGTCTATGGACAAACTCTGAATACATATTGTTAGTGGCGTCACGCGTTGCCCCGTTCTAAGAATGCTGAGCATAATGAAAAAACAAAGGCAAGCTCACAGTCTCCCTTGAAAATTCAGCTAAGATGACTCAAAGGTGAAAGTCTTCATCTTCTTTTTCGTGTGAAAAGTTGTGTTGGCCTGGCCACCCACCAAAAGCTTTCTGCACCTTACATGGTTTCGCATGGCCTCCGTGATCGGCCCACATTTGACCAAGCGATGATGTCGTGTGATGACGTCATCGTGTAACATCAGGCTGTGAAGTCGTGATCATGTTTTATGGTGACGCTGTTACATGATGATTTTTTGCGTCACTCGTGTATGGGGACGGGAGGACTGGTATTGCTGGAACGAAGGCCTCCGAGACTAGAAGGCGCTTTCGCGGCATTTCCGATGGGAAGTTCTTATGCGCCGTGTCTTCGTGAGAAAGGCGGTTTTTGACATATGATGAGGCAACGAAAGCTTTCGCGTGAATAAATTTTGCTTTAGCTTGCCAGTACCGTCGTATTACTGTCAGGCACTCCGTATAGCGGAGTGCCTGATGTCACACCGCCTGGGGTGCTTCAACGTGCATTCCAATCTAAGTATACCCGGGTGTTCTTTGCATTTGGCCTAATCCAAATGCGGCCGCCGGGGATGGGAATTGAACCCGGCGCACCCTCGATATCGATAACCCGACATTCTACGCGCTGATCATGACAGTATTGGGCTAGTTTATATGAAACGGAGTATCCTCTGCCGGGCTCTTCAAATTGTTAGCTGCATGGTAACCTTGATTAATAGGGAAGAAAGCGCTGATAGACAATCAGTTCACTTCGTTACGGCGTTCAGTGCACGAAAACAGTTAAAAAACGCCATGTCTCTAACGTTTCTTCAGTGCAACCAATGTCCGTTTTTCTTTTACGTACTGAAAGGCTTCACGCGGAAAACAAGCCGACTGCTGGAACCGTTCCGAGGGCAGAAACGGCTGCTTCAGTTTGGAACTACGTGACCCGCGTAGCATTATAAACAAGAGTTGTAAAAAGGACACGAATGTGGCAGGAAGTCGCACACGTCCGGTACATAAGCTTTGGGTCGGTATTGTGGCCGGCCACAACTGGCGGTCCGAAGTGGGGCAACTGCAATGTCGACCTGCGGCCCAACGGTCATTTTGTCCTTGCGTCACGTACCGGGCTGCAGCGGCTGGCGTTGTGGGAACGGCGGTCAATGGATGTCCAGCAAAAGCGCGCTAAGAAAAATGGCTTTTTTTTTTTTGTCTCGGATGTCGGTTAAGTTTACAGAACGACTGATATCGCGCTGGTTTGCATGAACCTGTCCTATTTGTAGTGCCGTTCAACGCGTTGAGGCGCTGCTATGGCTTTAGTCAACACGAAAGTTTGCAATACCACATCGAACTCGAACTTGGACCGTCGGCGTCCACACGAGTGATAAAAAAAAAATCGACAGCCGGACATTTTGTGACATCATCCGGACGTTATTGTGACGTCATACAACGTGACTTCATCACTTGACATCGTCGCTTTGTCAAAAAATGGTCGATGAAGGAGACAGCATGCGAAATCGGGTGAGGTTACAGAAAGATCATAATGTCTCAGATCTTGGAGGCAATGCAGGAAGCACGTTAAAGGCAGGAAGCTCTCGGAGGGGAGCAGGGGAGTATCAATACCGCGTCGGAGTAGAATAATTACACCCTAAGAAAATATCGAGTAAAAAGGGTGTCTTTTCGTCCCTCAACAATAATCGCCGTCTATCTTGCGTTCCTTTACTGGCATTATTGCGCAAGCACGGCACTTGGTGGTCAGGAACGATATCTGCGTTATCAGCAGGACATTTGTTGTGGGACAAAAAGACACCCATTTTGCTCGATCTTTTCTTAGAATGAACGTGAGTTTTCACTTTCGTGTCGTTTTAGACGGATTCATGTCGGGCCTTCTGATTTATTAATCCGGCAAACGACAAGCAAATGATGTATATGTGTTCTTTTTATTTTTCCAGAATGGTCCCTCCTTCGTCGGGACATTGCTCCTAAAACGTGAGTCAACGTTTTTCTTTATTTTGCGAAGACATTCATTAAATAAACAGTTGGATAAAAAAGTAGATGTTGGGTGCCATAGAAGGTGCGCGTGAATGGCCTAGTGCCTTATCAGCTTGCCTCAAGACACTTCGTTTTCAGCGGTTCTGCTACTACAACTTGTTTATGTTTGTCATTTGTTTCATCGTGAATAGGTAGTTACCAAAGTCTATTGGTGTAATTGCGTTGATAATGTGCGAACATTTCAGAAAACTCTAGGTTTGCTCCCATTGTAGACGTCCGTATCAAGTTTGCTCTCCCAAAGAAGAGTACCAAGTACTCTAAATCGTTAGCCGCTTTTTCTAAGCCACAGGTCGCACCGTTGCAACGTAGCCATGTTTTTTCGTGCCACATAAGTGCCGAAGCGTATGTGGCCTTATTGTTGGAATCTTATGAAACATATTTTCTTTACATAGTGTAAATAAACTTTTTTTCTAAACTGATTCGTTCTAACTCGTAAACGATGAAGGGTCCGTGTAAGTACACTGGGACAGTTTAAAGCCTATCCCGTAGTAGGGTAGATCGTACTTTACATCGTTGAACATTTTTTTTTCTAAACACGTTCTCACCACGGCACGAAACTGGGTAGCTTGTTGCTCTCCCATAGCATACTACGTACTCTAAATCGTTGAATACTTGTTCTAACCAAGAACAGCCATGGTATTTGTATCTCCTGGCTCACTGCCCTCCCATAGTGTAGTACGAAGTACTTAAAATCATTCAACACTTTTTTTCTAAGCACATATACTGACGCGAGTCTTAAGTGAATGAGTGTCTCTAGTGTTTGCGTGTACTGGTTGAATAAACTTTCCTCGGACCGCTTATAGCCGTTGTAGTCGCCGTACCCTCCCATTGTAGAGGACAGTGAGGGCTCTGAGTCGTCAATAGTTTGTCCAAATACTCTGTCTCTTACTACTCGTGTGTCCGCCGTGGTGGAGCAGTATATAGCCGCCGTGGTGCTCGGCTGCTTAACCAATAGTCACGGGACCAATCCCGAACGTGGCGGTCACATTTGGATGGAGGTGGAAGGCCAGAGCCTCATGTACTGCGTGAGGTTAGTACACGTTAAAAGACCACCAGATCGTCGAAATTTTCGGAGCCCTTCAGCTGCGGCGTCTTTCATAATCAAATGGTTTGTTTTGACCCGCAAAGCTCTAGATGTTATGATGTTTTGCTTACCTCGCACGTTTTTCGTAACTCGAAGCGAGATTTCAACTCAAATCTGTCGTTCACATGCATATTTTTCAATAACACTAGTGTTCAGCAATAATTAAGAAGCAGAACCAACTAATTATTTCGCAATGGATTTTAATACTTTTTTACAGTGAAGCAGTTATGCCCACCGTTTGTCTTGTTCGCGATGACTACAACTACCATCCTTGAAACTTCTTCTCCTATGCACCCGACGAGATACAGATTCCTTAAAGTTATTTAACTCATTTCTTCAGTCATCTTGCCGACTCTGCTTCAGACGATTTCATCTTGTATGCTAGTACTCTTTCAGCTAGACGTTACCACAGCCTCATCTCCTTGCGTTACGTACACTGACGTTTTAGAGAAGGTATTTTGCAAGTGCTATATAAATGTAGAACGAAGCGCCGGGTACTATTAGTGAATTGTCATTGTCGTATTTTTCAGACACACTGCTATGATAAATCGTTGCTTTTTTTTGTTGACTTGTAAGCCTCGTTAACTGGGTATTTTTTATGCAAATGTGCCTCACTCCTGCATACCTGCATCAGCCCTGCATTGGGCTGCAATATTCGAAAATAACTAAATAAATCGCCATGCCAGCGCTCAATCACTTGGTCATCTTCCGCTTCGATACATGAGAACGTGCGGCCGGCACGCGATCTCCCGCTGCGCAGATTTGTCCGGCGTGGTATGCAATAACTCGAATGAGGGAAGAGAACGAGTTGATCGAGAGACAGCGACAAGAAGTGAGGCGAAAGGAAGATAAACTGAGAAAAAAGAAGTAGAAAGGAAAGAAAGAGGAAGAAATAGGACTAGAGATAAACGAATAGGTAGATATAGAAACACAGAAAGAAACAGATACAGAAAAGATGTAAAAAAACTGACGTGAAGAGAAGAAAAGAAACAAACAGAGAATGAGACAGATGCAACAAAATAGAAAGTAAGGAAAGAAAGAACGAGGAAGAAAGAAATTGCGAGAAAGAGAGAGAGAAATAAGTAGAGTAAAAGAACTAAACACAGAAAAACAGAGACACCCGTTCGAGTCTGATCGATACATAGCCAATACTCGTGATGTGCAATGTGAACACGGCAGCACTTTCTGCATCGGTGTTCGTATGCACGTGTGCCGACTCGTGCGTACTTCGCCGAGACTTTGGCAGCTTAGATCACATGTTCGGGCGGTGCCCTGCGCTACGGGTTGAGGACGCTACATCCTCCTAATAGGGAAGCTGCGCTACGCAGTCCGGATTTAAGGACGCAACTATGGGCAGTTAAGGGGCCCACGGCGTAACGGAGAGGCTATAGGCCTGTCTCGACGTGGAAGCGGCCCGTTAGGTGCTATTTCATGCTTCGACGGACCTAAACTTTTTCATACCACACCATACTTGTTATTTTTTTGGGGGTGGGTGTAACTGTGCTCATCTTCAATTTTATTGGGCCAACAGTGAGTAGTAGGATATATACCCAACTTCAGCGGTGCATAGCTGTTTTCGATTATGACAGCTTTATGCTACGGGGTGAACAACGAGCGATTTGCTTAACAGCTTCCAAGTTACAAGCATAAAACAGTTCCGCATGCGACTTTATTATCGCAAGTTTCATGAGGCAGACAGAACAGAGTATTAGCTTTCGCTAGCGCGACCAAGCGTTCGCCAAAGCAAAGCCAAACATAGCTTCCTCCAGAAGTGTGATAGCGCAAGGTATACAAAGTATATCGGCAGCAGGAACGCCAGTATAGAGCAAATATTCACTGATCAAACGGCGCCGTCTGCCTCCACCAAGAATCTCGCATCAACTTTCGCCCCCCCCCACCCCCCCCCCCCCACGCACGCACAGACGAGTCGTCTTTTTCGCGTCCAAACCCCGACAGCCAGGCGAGGGCAAAGACCACGCAGTCAACACGATCAAGGACACGCGTAGCGCGGTGGAAGCCAACGCGTTCGAGCCAGCGCCTCCGCTCTGCTTTCGTCTTTCTTCCCTTCTTTTGTTCCCCCTGTTTATCCTCATCTAGGGAAACGGCGGATTCAACAAATTCAAATCAACCAATAACAACAGCGTTTGCACTCGGCACTGAGAATGCATGCCGTGGTTTACTGGACGCACGCACACCCAGTGCTCGGAACGGCGGCGACGGAGCAGGTGGCGTCGGCGACTCTGAGTGACTGTCGTATTTAGGCGGGAAACGTAACGGCTCTTATGCCTTCTGTGGTCATGATACGGATGGGTCTTTTGAAGACTCGAACCGCGTCTTTTCCCCCGGGATTCGGCATGCTGACGGGCCGCAGACTTGTTTACACCCTCCGAAACTTCTGCTGCGGTTCTGTCTTGGGGACGTTGCAGACGGCTCGGTACGCTAGACGAAGGGACGGCCTGCATTCCGTCAGGTCGGAAGGGCGCATCGGAGGGCCTCTAAGCGTGAGTACGTATGAAAATAATGCGTACATTGCTCAGGTAGTGCATATAAAGGTCTTAAGCACTCACTTACAAGCACGCAAACAGTTTAAAAATGAAATATTCGTTGTTCGTCGGTCAATGCCGACTCGCGACAAGTTGTTTTTTCTTTGTGTATGCTCTAACTGGGTTTCGTAGTGCTTTTAGCGGCTGTGGCACGATGTGGAGGAGCATCAGCGCTTGGAGATTCGTTCGTTAGACGATTTCGCGCAGGTCGCATGACCCATGGCGTGCCCGGGTTTGAGCGTGAAACGGGAAAGACACCCGGCGGTGGCGTCTGTCTCGCCGCCATCTTCGTTGGCTTCCCGGGCAGGGAGGTTGCGAAGGCGCCATGTTGGGTTCCGCTGCTAACGGATGGTTTGAAGTCGAGGAACGGACAGCGGTTGGCGTTCTGCAACAAACCCCCTTCGCATACTCACTGCTCTCGTAATTTCTCTCCACCTTCTGTATTTATTTATGTATTGTTTTTTTTTCGTTCAGCAGCGGTGGCAATGGACGCCTGTATATGGTGCTGTTACTTTTTTCTTTCAGGTGCGTATACTCATTTGAGGTATATTAATTTGAAGTACGTTGCCTCCTTCAGTGTAGCTTGTTTGGATTTGACATTTTGTGTGATATCTTTGTATGTAAACGATATCTGTGTGAGAGGCATCTCTCGAACACGTTAGATTTTACAAATGATGGACGTTTTATGAACTGTCAGTGCTTGATATTTGCAAGAGACGTTCGCCGTATCAGTGAAGAAACAGCAGGAACGAGATTGATACAGCAGAGTGGTTGGAGGTGTAGCTAACAATAAAAAAAAGCTTGTATGAAGAAAAAAAATCACAGCATAAACATAGAGCGAATGATGATGAGTGGGGCGAAGGGTCTTTTTTTCTGTCTGTCGTTCTGTCCGTCCGCCTGGCCGGTCACGCCCGACGCAGGACAAGGTTCGACTAAAAGGAGCTTCGCCCCTAAAATCACAGCATATGCACGGAGTGACTGTCAGTGAGTAGGGTGATGCGTCCGTCCGTCCGTCTGTCTGTCTGGCTGGCCGGCTGGTTACGCCTGACGCAAGACAAACGTAGACTAAAAGGAGCTTCGACCGTAAAAAAAAAAAAAAATGCCAGGGTGCCAGTCTGTGATGTAAAAGCTTTAATGTCGCGAACAGGACAGCTGATTGCCACATCATTTCGAGGGGGACGCTAATGAAAACTGAAGCTTTTTTTTTTTGTCTCTTTCTTTGTGAGCCGTTTCATTGATATTTAGTATGATGTCTCCTGCCAATCGGCTCCCTTTCCTAGGCAGCTAATACGATGTCTTGTGCCGATTGGCTCCCTTTTCTGGGCAGTTTTAGCAGCTTGCTCCTTTTGCGCGCGGGAGGGGGGGGGGGGGGGGTCGGGGTGTTGTCTTTCGTCGTTGTGCCGGTGTGTACGCTGCTGCTCATTGCTCCCGCTAGAGGCGCAGCTGTGCTCTTCGTTTTCAGAGCGCTTACTAGATGGCGTGTCGCCGCTTAGGCGACTCTCGCCTACCCTGTCGGCGCGTGCTCTCGTTTCATGAAATATTGCTTGTTCGTGCGTTTGCTCTCTCTTTCGCCGCGCATCACTCAGTGCGCTTTGACGCTGCTACCCACCGTGAACGTCGAAGAAGCTAAGGTGGTGGATCGGAGGGCTCGCCAGGCGGCTGCAGCACGGGCTCCTTTGGTTCTGCGTGTTCCGGGGTGGGTGGGCAGCTACCCTTTAATCACCTAAGGGGTGATTAAAGCAACGAAGGTGCGCTATAATAATAATAATGAAATGAATAAAAATAATTGTTGGAGTTTAACGTTTTAAAACCATCGCTGCCTCTGATAGGGCCCATTTTTGTATGATGTTCTAGTGGATGTACGGAGGATTCACTGTTTACCAGAGTTAACCTCCGGAGCAAGCAAAACGATTTCAATCGAGTGGTGAGCGAGTGTGCCTATACAGCGTATACGGTATACGTGACGCTCAGCTAAAAGGTGCTTCGCCATAACTCTCACCGAACACGCCACGTTAACGTTAGGTTGCGATGTGGATGCTCTCAGCCGAGACACAGGTTAAGCGACCGCTGTCGTGCAGTTGTAGGTAAACCATACGCGGGTAATTTTCGATGTCGTCTGTGCCGTGCACGCCAGACGGCACCATTAAAGCGACGCCGTCGTTTGTCAAGCGTTGCTTTACTTGTTTATTCGCCACATTTCCTGTATTTGTTTTTCTTTCCCTCTTTTGTCACAGTGTGTAACCCTGCTTCGTCCACTGTGCGACATCCGGGTGCTGCTTGTTCACGGGACCGAAACGTATAGACGCGTCATTGTAATCGACGGGTTGTTTCTATTCGTAAGTTGACCTATATGTGCGTTTCAGAGTGGACTCGACCGCGTTTTCCCTGTGGACGTTTGTGGTGATAAAGTAAGATTAATATTCATATATAGTTATATTCCTAGTTGTGAGGCCAGCTCTTAAAACAACCTTTCCTGTCGCCATCCATACCGCTGTGTTTAAACTAAACAATTCCTGGCTACATGTTACTGCAGAAGGGGTTGTATATTTACATTCTAGTTTGTGCCTCCTGTATTGTTGCTTTTTTTGGTCATACCCTCATACTTCAACACCCCCACTCCTGCCTGGGCTATTCTTAGCCTGCAGTATTTTCTAAATAAATCAATACATAATACTGTGAAAAGGTTATTCAAAGAAGGGCGGGATCGGGGAAAGAGGCAAAGAGAGGGGCCTCTTCATTGAATGACTTGTATTCCTTGCCAGTTCGAAAGTAACGTTGAGTACGCTACTCCGTTTGAATAAGTGATACGGGAATAACACCCTTTGAGGTGAGAAGGCGTATTTGAAGCGTCCCTGTATCGCAGCGATGATGTTCATCCATCTCGCATACTTTACCGCGCCTTAACACCGTGCGCACTTCACTTCCTTGTCGGTAATGGCGGGCACGCCATCAGTATGACGCAGCATTCGCGAGATATAAGAGCGCGCTGTTTATCAGAAAGGAAACGCAAGTGATTTAAATGACTGATATCGTTGTTGAAGTACACGTTCGTTGCGTATACTTGGGAATTCGTTATTTTATATTTTAGCACCAATAATGTTACCCCTATTTCAAGAATTCGTGCAGCGACAGATGCTGTCTTGGCATCCCATTGGTGCGTGTGACCTGGGTATTTCTGCATTGAATATAAACCACTACCAAGTCACCATCGCTCGCTCGGTGCTGTCACCCGTAAACCACCGTGCGACATATTATCAGCATTGTTAAATGATTATTTTTTCAATAGGTAACTTTGTTATTTTTCAATAAATATTATACCCGATGCATGGAAAGTTAAGCTTGATAAGAAACGGCTATTAAAGGTACTTAAAATCAGTGTATAGCTAACAATTGATTTCTGCAGTGTTAGCAAACGACATGCCTTACAAATGAATTAGAGAAACCTGCGGGGTACTTTTGATTTGCTACCCTTGCTGGGTAACGTAGTTGATCGTGCCGTCTTTCATATTTACATGTTCTTCCATAAATCAAAGTTTTGCGAATGCACCGATTCGTCTTGTTATTCTTCTTCAACTGGAAACATCAAGCCACGTGATGCATCTCGGGATCCAGTAAAGTCCACATAACAAGCGTGAAGCTCCCTAGTGCTTTTCGAAGCGAACGCATGCACTCTTTTTAACAAGCATGCATGCCGGAGAAAGGAAGACTTGCCGTTTTCGAAGACGACTGTGCTCCCTGCTTTCTGCAGTCCACCAAATAACACAGCTATACGCACAGATCAATTCAGCTCAAATGAAAAGAATTGAATGTTGACCCAGCCTGCGCGCTTCGTCGGGCTGCAGGTCTTAAGCTCATGTCGAGGCCCGTGAAAGAACAACAGGGGCTTTTTTCGAGATGAACAGAAAATAAAAAAAAGAGTTAAAAAAATTGCTGGCGTTTCAAAGATGCTGGCCCTTTAATGCATGCTCACGGCTTTTTTGCCCCTTAAACACTGATCTCAGCCCATTCGCTACGCAACACCATCCTAGTGTCAGCCGAACGTCCTAAAGAGGTGGTGACACGAAAATGTTCACTTGCTTGCAGTGTCAAACGGAAGACCAAGCCCACAAGAGCCTATAGAAATCTCGTTTAAGAGAATTTCATATTCAGATGTATCTTACATAACATATGTGTACACAAATGATATACAATGATGACCATGCGCATGTACAGTGCAAGCTGTTATGTACAACGAAAATAACTTCTACTTGTAAGCGCAAGTGCGCCACGAAGAAGTTGTTACAGTATGTTCTCGAAAGCTGGTTTCGGTCTATACCGAACCTGACGTCACGAACCCTATATTGAGCTTCTCTTCACGTGCTCGTGCAAGATATCGGGACGTTTCCGTGGCCGCTCCTCTCAGTGGTGTGTGCAGTTGTGTGTGACGCCCAAGTGGCTATTTTGTGTGTGTAAGCTAACGTCGTCACTACTAGCCATAGTCGTGCGTTAGTTCAGCAGAATTGACACCGTAGCCTGACGTCATGCGAGTGTCCATGTCAGTAGAAGGTTCGCCATGTGAAAGTTTACTATAACCGTTTACAAATGAATCTTACCATCTTTTACGGAGCATCACACTTTCTCAGAGGCGCCTCTGTGTATATAGGCGTGCTCATGGGGGGGGGGGGGCGCAAGGTCCGCACTCTATATATACTTAGTAGAGGAGAGGGGGGGCTGCGACGACCCTGCGCTCCCCCCTCCCTGAGAGGGAACCTTACACATGCTGATGTCTGTATACAAGAAATTTGTATGACAAGGTAAACTCACCTTGAAAAAAATTTGCGTGAGGACCCCTACAACTTGCATTCTCGAGGTAAAGACAAAAGTCTGGCTTGAGAGAGATTTAGAGAGAGGTAATTGCATGAGAAGCATCCTAATTGAGGAAAATGACACTGTGAGTATGTCTCGCGTTGTATTCCATCACTTAATGCACGTACCTCAACCTGGAAGTTAGTCAACAAAAACGACATGAACCATCATTTAGCCACCAGTACCCGGTGCTGTAGCATGCCGTGACATGGTTGTTTGCTGCGACGACTGTATACGCTGTCCTTCTTCCTTTATACGCAGATTGCGTGCTATGGTTACTTGCGGTGCCAAACGTGTGATTTCAGCTACTTAATTGTTGCAACGACGATATATAGCATATATAGCTGTTATTTCTTTCATTGGTTTAATTGTCGTTCTAATCTAACTAAACTCTCATATATACCTATGTACTGTACCAAGTGTTACGTTACGGGTGCTAATTTTTTTTTTCGAACTAAGCATGCTAAGAACACGCGCATATAAAAGAGTGCCTGTGAAGGTACCCGCATGCATTGCGCCGCATCTACATGGAACGCCGCATTATGTCGCTATCGTGACGATGTTCTTCCTCAAGCCTGTGATCGTAATGCGTCTACCACACCTCCACACACATGGGCACGTCGTAAGCAAACCTACGCTTCGAATTCGAACATCTTTTTTTTCTGTTGTTCCTGGCCAGCCTTTGTTTATTTTGCTAGTGCCGACGGAGGCCCAAAACAAAGATCACTAAACAAAGATCACTTTACTTTTTCGCATCTCAAATTCTGTGGGAGGGCAAATGTGCGGCGCGTGCCCCACGATGCAAAAACAGAACAAAGCAACCGCTCGTGGGATCTATTCCGGTGGGCTTGCTGCACTTTGTCTATGTATAGGGCGTGCCCGGCGTCGCGAAGGTGATCCTCGTAGAAGGCCAAGCTCTGCTCGAAGATGGCGGCACCGTTTCGAGTATACGACCGCGCATAACGTTCAACAAAGACAAACACCGAAGGTGGAGAAAGATAGTTGCGTCGCAACGACCAAAGAACAACATGAAATAAAAAAAAGCGCGAAGAATAAGAAACAGCCACTGAAGCCTTTCTTGAACCGACAGCCCGCGTAGGGAGAGGGGAGAGATTCGGGAAGCCGAACGGAAGAAGGGGTTGAAACAAAAGGGGAAGAACCGCAGGACGATTTTGCGGCGCACGTGCATGGCACAACGGGAACAAAGGGTATTGTTTCCTTTTTGCGTTCTTTAAGCGTTCGCGACGCTTCGACGAGCGTTCAAGAAAGCAAAATGCAAAGCAAAATGCCGCGTGTCTCTGTTTTTTCGGGGATCCGGGCTTCCCGAAGCTACGCATCCATCGTTTAACCCCCCCCTTTTTTTTCCTCCCCTGAATACGCTTTACCGGCATGCCCAGAACAAACATCAACAACCCACAGCGACCCCTGGATCTTGCACGCGTCGTCGTAGTCGTCGACTCGTGGCGTCTCGAGCTGTTATTTTTCCCAATGGGAAATAAAGGGGGAGGACGCGGAAGGGGTTTGTTGGTTGGTTGCGCAGAAGATGCGTTGATCGTCGTGTCGTCTCACCCTCACCGCTGAAGAATGATCGCGGCATCTTTGGGAAGCTATTTTGTCTTTTTTTTTTCTTTTTCGCGTCGCACTATCGCGGGAGAGCCTGTAGGGAGCCGGGATGTTTGAACCGCCTGTTTTGCGTAGGCTCGTGACGATGCCTATAGGCGTCTACCGAAGCGTGTGGTTCAATGTTTGGTGGCGTATTTCGGGGTTTCGACCGCTCGTTGGCGACCCCGCCTTTCGTTGTATAGCCGTCACTGTCGTCGAGCGCTCTCCTTGTTTTTCCACGCGTTTCTTGTGTTTGAACCGGCAACACGTGGCGGTATTTGCGTGCCAGCTTTTCGAACGCTTGTGTATCGGAACGCGGTTTCTATTGCAGCCGGGCTGTGTCGGAAGCCAAATGTTGTTAGTCCTAAACGGTCCGGGCTCCTGCATAAGAACACAAGCGTGTCCTCTTTTCTTCTTATGATTTCCACCGTTCTCCTTATAGCTTTAAGGCGTTAAATGTCATAGTGATTAGCGAACAGAGCGGGTGTCGTGTTTCGCAAGGGATTCCCAGGGATATTAGTAGCTTTAAGACTGGTGTGATCAAACCATAAATTTGACAGGCCTAATACGCAACGAGCTCGCACAGGATAGGGCGAATATGAGAGCATTGTGAGAGGCCCCCGTCATGCAGTGCACATAAAATAGCTTGAAAATGATGATAATGATGGTGGCGGTGGTGGTGTGTGGAATGATGATAATTAGGAAGGATGTCGCGCCACTTGCCGGCAAGTAAATTTGTTATGAATCGCAAAATATCGCGGCATTTAGAAAACGAGATATTTATAAAACGAGTCATCAGCAGCCAATTAGCGTAATTTCCATAAAGCATATTTTTTATTGACCTTCAGTCTGATGATTACTTTTGAGCAGCTTTTAATGTGCCAAAGGTGTTAGCGATGAGGTACATTTTATTGCTCAAAGGTGGCTAGAGAATTCAGTAATTTAAACCCAACAGTTGCAACATGGCTTCCTTTAGCTGAGTAAGATTTTTACCGCTTCGGAGTGCTACAAAGCATTTGTAGAGCGTAGATCCTGGAATACAGAGCGCAGATCTGGCACCCCTGGTATATAGAATAAGCTTAAAGAACCATCTAAACTTGGTGGGTAGCTACGACCAGTGTGTATACATTACACGTGACACTGATGGACATGCGCCATATTTGTAGCAAGTGTTTGCAGTATATTTTTAAAAATTGAATGTATGAAACGATAAGTCGGTGAAAGTGTGTGACGCCGGCTATCCCCATTCTCTTGCATGAGTGCTATTTGCGTCGCAAAGTAGACAGCAAACACAAAACTATGGGAATTGGCACAAGGACAAACACTTGAACGCACACAAGTGTCTACCCGGCGTCAAAGTTCACCAAACACAAATATTCACGCTGACAAATGCTCGACTCGTAGGTTAGAAGTTCACAATGATGATGTTGCAACAGATTGTTGGCAACTTAGAAATCGTACCTCTAGCAGCGCATTACAACTGGCAACAGTCACGTTGCCTAAACCTTGGCACTATCCATCTTCGTTACAGAGATTGGGTCGCTTCTCAATATAGCTTTATCTAAATGTCGTCCTATAAGTGTGAAACGAGAAGGATATGTACACATATATACCCGGTATTCGCACATCATTCGACCTTTCCTTACAAAAAAAAAAAATTGAAACCTCCCCTTTTTATCATCAATCGCACCGAACCCGTTCTGTAGAGAGCGGCGTTTCGTTGCGAGATCGCCTTCCACCTTCCTCCATTGCAAATCCCTTCCTCCCTCATCATCCTCCCATTTCTCCTGTTTCGCCTTTTCCGGTTCGTGTCTCAATTTCTCCTTCGCTTCCTCCCAAGCCCAGCGTCCGTGCTACTTGTGGAAGAAAAATTCATGGCTCGTCCTTGCGCAAAAACAGAGAAGCGGGACGTATGCGCGCGCAGGGGAATCCGACCCGGCCGGCCCGAAGTGCATGACTATGCGCACATAATATACACAAACCCCACGCAGGCAGTGCAGCGAGGAGAGAGACTTTTCTTCTCTTTGACCGGGCGGGATCCTTTTCTGTGCGATCTACATAAGCCATTAGCAAAACAATGACCGGAACCTTAACCGAATCTGCCGACCTCCTTCCTTCCTTCCTTTACTTCCTGCTATACTAGGCTCACTTCTTCGGTATCCGCTGTCTCGGCTATGCGTCTCTCTCTATTCATTCCCGGTAACTCGGTGCATTTCAATCGCAAACTATAGAAGTCAACATTGAAATGAGCTCTTCGAGAAAGGAACGAGCGAGCTGGAGACAGAATTTCCGAGTCTCTCTGTCTTCTAGATGTGGCGTTGCCTGCCCGCGCAAACGCGGACTCACAGGCACACACGTGCACGCACACATAGGCACGCACGCACTGCGTCAGAGGCAGCGCGTCGTCGTTCAAGGTTTCCTCGGGCGTGATAAATATTCGGTGCAACCCCCTCCCTCCCTTCCCAGGGTTCTCTCTCTGGTGGGGTCTCGAAATCGACTCCAGCCTCGAGTCATGCCTGCTCGCCTCACCGATTACCGAAACAGCGAGCGAGAAAGTCTGCGAGGAAAGAAGCGAGGAGCGTGTGTGTACTATATGGAGTTTACCGGAGAGGCGCCGGTAAGGTGCCGTTGCTCGTGCGGCCTTTCCGCAGGCGCTAAGTGTTCGCGGCACTGAACATTGGCTCGTGTTTTCGTTGTGTACTGGTTTACGGTGTTCTATATTTATTGACTTTTTGCCACTGTCAATTGTATGACCCGAATGTCGTGCATGGCTGTTATGGATTTGCGCTGGAGTTCCAGCCAACTCAGGCAGGTACTATATACTGTAAAAAATACATACTCAGTGCGTGTTTTAGCAATTTTAGCATGTTTTAGCACGTTTAGCATGTCAGAATAGAAAATAAAAGAGCATGACCTTTAGGGAAGCTCACCATATTTTTTTAATCAGTCAGATTATTTGGCATTTGTTACCAGCAAGATAACGAACACGAGGACAAGAACAAAAAGCTGCTGTCAAGCAGCTTGACAACGATTCTTGCCCCAATTCCTTGTCGCATCTTGCCAGCATTGTTGTCTGGCGTCTGCTGTCAAGGCAGCTGAAGGCAATAAATGTAAAACTACAGGCAGCGCTGACACCACTCTGCCTCTTCGACCATTAATAAATTTGTGTTTTTCATGTGTTGACGGTTTAGTGCGAGTTCGTATCATTTGTACAGCTTTCGGTGTATGTATGCTGCTTAGTCTGCGTCGGCAGATTCTGTGGATCTTCTGAAGGTTCTCTCAGCGAGTCATCAAAGTAATCCTGGGTTCATTACTTCAAGAGCCTTGGGAAAATTGTTTGAAGCACTTCACTTTCGTTCTACTGGACACCGAAACTCAATCGAGATTCAAAGGAATTCAGGTTACGAAGCTGATGGTGTCGGCTAGGGGATCGTACTGGGTACGACTGAGGTCTAAAACTCGCGAGGCTATAGTGCATAACTGGATGACACGAGTTGTAAACATGCTGTGGCACATTTCAAGAATTTTTTTCGTCACTAAAATGTGTACTGTACGAGTTATATTTAATAATGCAATACCTTGTATGAGGTGAAATGGGTGACCTGCCATGCCTCTATGTCTGTGTTCCTCTCTTTCCCTTTGCCCCACCAGCGCGAGAAGTAGCGAACTATGAACTTGCTTTAGAGGCCGACCTTTCATCCTTTCTGGTCACTAAACTACTGCTTCTTCTTGTTGTTGGACGTAGCTATTACACTGTGCAGCCTTACGATATCGTCAGAACGTTGTTTGCATGTTCGATTCGCGCTGACTGTACCTGCGTCCATTGTACAACTAAAAAAAAAATGTCCTTTACCAATTGCAGTAAAAAGGAAGTATGCATAAACCACTGTAAAGTAAGTCTACTTCTGCACAGTCTATAAATTAACGCACATTTGATGAAGCTTTTTTTTATTATCTCTTCGTTTATTATGTTTTTTTCTGGTCGTAGCTGCATTCCAGTCTCGCGAGATTTCTTTCTCAACTGCAATAGCACCTTTCCGAATACCCTGGGTCGCTCGGTGCCCAAGGACTGTTAGCACCCTTGGCGCGTTAGGTCCTTACGTAACACGCCGCCGCACTTTCTCAGAACGTTTGGCTCACTGTGGTCCGTTCGGGGTTACGCACTAGTAATTTATCAAATTTGCAATGGTATAGTTCCTGCAATAGTAGCTTCGGCAATGCTGCACTTTATTTGCGCCCGCTCCTGCGTAAAAATAGCGCGAGCGACGAACTGAGCTATGCGACTGCCGCGCTTAAGCAAAAGCTAGACGCAATGCAGAGAGCTTCGCGGCGAACGCGCGCTGAAAAGGTTTTCGGGCCAGCTCATTTGTTATCGTTAAGTAATAAATTACTCTTCGCCCCCGCTTTGGAAAAGGACTCCGCAGAGGTGGCTCCCTCCATTGAGTGAACGCTGAATAATGGATTGTCTCTCTTACTCCGAGACGGCCCGTTTGTCTCTTTCCTTTTACCTCGCACTCGGAGTGCCATTCCTTTCTTTCGGCTCCGACTGCCTATAAGTGTGCCGCAATTGGCGCTCGAGTGTTCTTGCCTAATTCGA
This sequence comes from Rhipicephalus microplus, assembly GCF_043290135.1. Taxonomy (NCBI): domain Eukaryota; kingdom Metazoa; phylum Arthropoda; class Arachnida; order Ixodida; family Ixodidae; genus Rhipicephalus; species Rhipicephalus microplus. The sequence continues at coordinate 14,256,924 of NC_134709.1, read as the reverse complement.
TACAGTCTTCCTCGTTCCTTCGGTGTGCAAGCGTTGAAAAAGGGAAGTGCCGGCTGCAGCGCGAGCTCCTCCGGTTCGGGTCACTTTCGGTTCGAAAAAGTCGGGTCAGGTCGCACTGTCGGGTCGAATCGAATTAACCACACGCGAAACGAATTACCATGTTGTACATCAGTTGAATGCAAAGCCGACGATTGCATGCCGTTGGCTTTCTTTTTTTTTTTTTGACGCAATGAAGCATGAGGACGCCGTGACAGATGCAAAATCATAAACGGAAGCACGTGTATGCCTGCCTCACTGTGTGTTGGCTCTTCAAGAGCGTTCGAGAGAGAGAGAGAGAAAACATAAGGAGAAAGGCAGGGAGGTTAACCAGGCCTCAGCCCCGGTAGGCTGCCCTGCACTGGGAAGGGGAGAGGGGAAGGAAAGTTATACAGGAGAAGAAAAAAAGGTCACTGACAGGGCCGACGCGTAACAGTTTCACATTTAAAACGATGAAACAGTCCAAAATGCAGTATTATAACATACTGTATTTGTTGGTCTAGTTGGCCTATACTGGTCTAGTTGGTATATATACCAACTAGACCTAGAAACAGCAAAGACGGTGGCAGCGTACTTCTCTACGAGACTTTGCGTCTAGGCTAAACCGACAAAATCTGGGTAAGTTCAACCGTCGTGTCGAGTTCGGTTCCCCGTCTCTCTCTCTCTCTCTCTCTCTCTCTCTCTCTCTCTCTTCTTTGCGAACTTCATGAAAGTAATGTTCGCGATAGCATCGTGTCTCTTTCCAAGCGGCTTTGTTGACGTGAACCCGACGAATTCGTGTTGAGCCGGATAGTCGGGTCGAGTCGGGTTCTCTAAGTGAGCCTACTTGCGTAATCGATTCGGCTTTTCGCGTGGACTTGACTTGGCTTGCCGAAAAGTGTCGTCACATTCGCGTAAACGGCGGCTGTACTGGGCCGCGATGATTTCCATCGCCGGCATTGGATATATGGGTTGACGTGGCTATAGTGTAACTGGCAAGAAGCGTGTCAATAAGGTTACGTCAAGTTGTCTCAGCACGTCTTCGGCTCGACCTGATGTTGTCGCATTGATGTAGGCCATTGGCGTGGCCAGGAATATTTTTCGCGAGGTGTGACTGGGGGGGGGGGGGGGGAGGGTTCAGGACGCGTTGAAACTGGTTCAGTTGTTCATGTATCTGTCAGCTTCGTCAGTCATGCTTGTCAATTTTACATATGCCGCGCCAACTTGCCCAGGCCAGAGCACTCGAAAATTTTGTGTATTGTCGTAGGCGCGTTTGTATTTGCATGCGTGCATGCCAAATTGAAAATTTTTTGCTGTCCGAGCTGGCTAAGCCTGGAATGTAGTCCAAGTATGCATATATAGGCAATTATAACAATATATATTTTATTACACAATCACACGAGGTAAGTCCTGTGCCATCGACAAGACTTAATGCCTCCCCCCCCCCCACACACACACACTATTTCCCCACTCTCTTCAGAGTAGCAAACCTGCATTTCATCAATTTCTTTCGTCGCGAGTGAACTCCGACGCCACAGTGTTTAAGGCAGCTGAAAGTATAGTGTGCCTTGTTCTTGGTTTCGGGTCTCCCTCCTCAGCTCATAGTATCGCTACATCCTCTCACACGCCATTTCTATCTTCTTCATCTTCTTCTTCGTGCCTTTTACACGGCTGCCGGTTGCCCCTTTCTATTCAGGGCTCGGAGTGCGTGCGGAGCGTCAATGCGTCTTTCGCAAGGTATACAGACGCGCTCGGCTCGTTCTTGGTGGGTCTTGTCGCTTTAATTGAGGCTTAATGGCTCGGAACTAGTCGATGGACTGCCCCCTACGCAGAGAAAGAAAACAAGCACGCAAGCATGAAAAGGCACACGTACTGGTGTATCTAAACTCGCGCCGAGGCTCTATATAGGTACGTTGGAGCGCGCTTCAGCGCCTCGAATTCCCAGCCTCGTTAATTCAAGCTGTCTGCTTCGCTGTAACCCCTGTCTCATTCTTGTCCTTAGCGATCACTGCTTTGAGGTTCTTCGAAACGCTGTGCACACAGCGTACTTGTACTTTCATTCCTGCTTCCGAAGAGACTCGAAAACGTCCTCTGCTCGTTACGGACCATGAAGCAGCTGGAACAACGACGTGTTGCTTCTTTTAAAATCGTCTGCTTCCGGTGGTGGCGTTCGTCTTCTGCTATTCCGCGAGCTTCTCCGAGAACGTCCCAGCGGTGAAGAAGGAGGGGCAACGATCCAGCGCTAGCCACTCATCTAGCCGTATGTACAGCCGGTTCGACGCCAATATGCATGCTTGAATGAGCTCGGCCGCAGCACCGTTTCGTGGGGGCGCTCGCACTAATGACCGCGCTCGTGTATTGCTCGCAATCGGCCTGAGTGAGTGCGACGGGGTATACGGCATGAATGGGGAATCGATTTGCGGAAGCTTCTCACGTCGATCTTATCGGTGCTCCGTCGCAGCGTTCTGCGGCGGCCGCTTTCGGCTTTAGTCCGCGCGTGTGTGTCTGTGTATGTATACGCAGGCGAGGCACGTGTATTGTACGGAGCCCCGGGTTTTCTATGGCTGTCCGCGTTTATTAGCGTTGCCGTTTGTGCGGCCCAGTCGTCGCGGTAAATCACCGTCTTCTCGGATAATTCCTTTTGTATGGATCTGTTTGCCGAGGCATTTTTCTTTTCTTTTCACGGACGATGAGCCCGTGAACGTTGCCGAGCGCGCGTTTTCGGGTTCGCTGTTTTTTTGTTTACCATACGTGGCGGGATTCAAAAGAGGGACTCCCATCTTCCCCTTAATGGACCGAAGAGAAATGATATCTCTCGCGAAGCCAATCTGGAAGGTGATTGGCCTGCGCGTCGCGGTTCGCTTGTTTGCGAACGGGAATGTAGACTTAGTGACGCGTGGTGGCGCTGGGGTGTGCTTGGTGCCATGCATCGAACCACACAGTGTGATTCACAGTAACCTTTTGTCAATAACTCCTGCCTCCCGTGCTCGTTCGTTAGTTGCCAACTACGTTTAATGATAGATAGAAAGAGAGATACCATCGTTCGTTGGAACCATTCGTTGGGAAATCGCGACAGCGCGTTGCATTGACCGAACCACGCAGGTGTGCGCTCTGTGCGCCATCTCGGTGTCGACGCGCGTAGTTACGGAAGGTGATCTTTCAATTGCGAATAGGCCCTGCTTTGGTCAGCACAACGAGTTTCGATTGGGCGAACGATGCAACCGCCAGTGTGACGTCAGCCGGTTTCTGCTTTGTCGCGCTTCGTTTGGATAGCAGCGGTCCAATGATGTGTCACAACGTAGAGGGGGTACTTCGCTAGTCATTGACAACGTCCTCTTTATTTCTATCTATGCATTAGGTTCGTTCATTAATGTATACACAGAAAGCACGAAAAGTTTTTGAGTGTTTGATTCCCCCCACCCCTCTTGCTGGTTACCTCTATGCGACACATCGATCTGACCTGGTTCGGTCGTACGACAGCATCAGACACAATAGTATTAGATTTCTCAAGAGGACGTCACACGGGGGTCACACATATGAGTGAAACAATTATATATAAGTTTCATATCGCGGCATGCGTGACAGAGGGCGCTGTGTACGGTTCGTAGAGCGTACAGTGCGGCTAGTTCGATTTCACTGCCCGTCCTTTGAATCGACCACGTGGGAGTGGCTCTGAGGAGAACGACACGTGAGTGGATGTCTGACGTCATATACGGGACGTACGACCCGTTTCGTGGCTTGTCGGTGACTTTTTGCGCTAAAGGATATCCTTGTCCTTATTCTCTATTGTAGCCGTTAACGACGTCAGCAGGGCGGATACTACGACCTTATATACCGGAACGCCTAGTAACTAAAACGTATGTATATTTATTCTCTTCGGTTTTTGTTTCTTGCTTCCTTATCTTTGGTTTCCCTTATTTTTGGCCTTTGTCTTCTTCACCTTATAGTGTCAATCTTACCCCGCACTCCCTCGCGCACATCGCAGCAGGGGAGGGTTATGTGGTCTTACGACCGTGTCGCCCCAGCCTTTATAAGGTCGAGTCCCTAGCGAGCCCTGGAAAACGATCGTTCCCTTGCTCGGAACCGCTTCCTTCGCTGCCGAGTAGTGTGGGTGTGATGCGGGAAAGCCTAGCACGTGGTGCTCCAGCTCGCGGGTTTCTTTCGAAGCCCTCTAGCTCACTCTAAGTGCAGGGCGAGCGAACCAATAATGGCAGAGAAAAAACAAATAAGTCTGAAAGCACCAGGACGAAGCCCCCTGGTGAGTCCCCGTAGCCCGTTCCGTTCTTCCCGCTGTTCCTTCGGACTCGTGGAAAGTGCCGATTTGAGGCTTCCAGAACGTCGCTTCGTCGCGGCGATCCTGAAGACCTCACCAGCGCCTCTATAGCTCCCCGCTGCGAATCTCTACATGGCTACTTGGCGATCGCGAAACCTTCCACGTGGACTTGGGAGTATAGGCACTGCTGGGAGCGTGTGACGTGCGGGGTCTGTAGAAAGTCGCAGAGAGTATAAAATAGACTGTGACGGTGAAGGTGGGGCAGGCAAAAAGGAAGAGGAGGGGGGGTGCACGCATCATTTTCACGGTCCGGGAAGTCGTGATTGCGACTACGACTGCCTCGCGGGATCGTCGTGTCACAGCATACCCTCCATTCGACACCGCAGGGCTCCAAATCTCTGTGCGGGAGAATTTGTTAAGATTAGGCTTGCGCACAAACGGGAGTAAAATTATTCGAAAAAAAAAAAAAAAGATGGACGGTGGCAGTGAAGTTCCCCAGAGGGAAGCTGCAAGACGCGTGTGTATTGCGTAAAATAAAAGTTGTGAAGACAGACAAGCGAACATGCCACAAAACTGAAAGACACCGAACGCATAACTAGGAAAATATCTTTATTACGTGACTGTCTACTGTAATTATGAAATTTCGATTTTGAATATTTGTTGAGCCTAAAGGTAGACCTTTGCGCCAAAGAGGGGTCAGTGTTAGTCATCTGAATTACGACATACCGGCACCGATAGACCCGAACAACCTCCGAAAGCTTTCCATTCGCTTTACTCAAATCAAATCCTTGCTTGTATTGCTCAATATTGCTGCGCATATCCAATCAGACATGTTTCCGATGGTTACGGTAAGTGTTTGAAACACCAAGATTTTCTTATGTGATTCTTAAAGGAAAAATAAAAGTGAGCCCCGTAACTGTCTGCATCAGAGTGCGACACCTCAACAATAGCTCACAAGGAATGGGGGTGAGGAGGGATTAAAAGGATAGAATTAAAATATATATATAGAGAGAGGGAGGAAGGCGAGAGCGAGGCACAGTGACAGCGAGCGATGGAAGTAAAGAGGAAGTGGGAAAGATGGACACGGTCGCAGGAGTCCGAGGACGGGGCACCACTCGGCGAAAGCTCTTGTCGGCGTCAGGAAATGGCGTAGGGCGAGCCCAGTCGGCCAGAGCTGCGTTGTCGTCGGAGATCGCGGGGGTACAACCAGTAGGCACGAAATCCAGAGAGATTTTCATCACTTAGTGTGTACTTTATCCACTGCTTCAGCTTGAGCAATAGGGTACGCACAGCAGGAAGTTTTTTTTTTTTTTCAAAATACTGTGAAATATTGCGGAGTCTGTTCGCCGTGGACCTAAAAGAAATCTATAATGTACGTTCAGTATAAACGAAACTTACCAGGAACCTTTCTCGCCGTTTACTTAAGCGTATTTCCCATTTCAAACTGCTTACAGGCTGCGTTTGTATCGATTCATTCGTATCGACCTCAAACGTTATTAGAGCTTTCTTCGCGATGCCATGTCAACAAGAAACACACACACACACAAAAAAAAAAGCTGAACGTTTTCCTGACATTTCATTAAGACGAAGGACTATTCTAACGAACTCCCCTCGCATTAGGTTCATTATCGACGATTAACCCGTCTGAGAAAAGTCTGCATTATTATGTTTTTTGACCGTCGCTTCCGACGTGCCACGCGCAGGCCACCACCCAACTCTCTCCCTTTTGAACTCTCACTATTTTTGTTTTGTGTGTTTTCCTTAGTTTCTTTTTTTTTTACTTTTGGGGCGCGGCCGTCTTTTTCATTACGCAAATGGGCCGCGATCTTTGGCAAGAACGACCCTCATACTCCCGCTCCAGCTACTTTCAGGCAAACACTGACAGGACTCGCAAAACAAAAGAGAAATGAACATAATAATATGAATAAAGAAACTCAGGAACCAAGCAGTGATCCTGAAGTTTGAAGGGACGCGATTTTGCGTTACGTAATTTTTCGTCAGCCCCCTCCGCGCGCCAACTTGAAAGCATTCCTGGACGCATCAGAGAGATAGCAGCCGCTAAAGCGACCAGGAGGAGATTGCTGGTGGGGCTCCATTGTTTTTGTGTTTTTTTTGTTTCTTCTTTTCTGGGCGTGTGTATGCGTGTATATGCGACAGACGTTGGCGCTGAAGATGTTAAAAGCGGAATGGAAGTGAAGCCCTGGAAGGATGGAAGGCGAATGACGCGCCAGTATATGGCGGATGTTGGGAAACGAACACGCGACAAAAAGCAGCGAAGCCTAAAAGTTGTCGTCCAGCACCAACAGGCGGCGGTGCGGGAATTACGTCCCTAATCCGTTTCCGACGTTCGCAGTCACGGAAGGGGATCTATGCTTTCGCAAAATATGCCGCTGCCGTCTGCTGCGTTTTTTTGGCTGCTCATAGTTTCGTGCCCCGAACTTTTGTCTCTAACTTGTCCCATTGGACGTCTATATTTGTATTACTTCTCTCACTGCATTCCTTTCTTACGTCCTCCCTCGCGAACTTCAGTCGATTCGCCTTAGATTCTCCAGTGTATGTCATTCTGCACGTATGTCACTAAATGGTGCCCGTCCGCACGTTTGCGATCTTCGCCTGTATACGTGCGTCTCTATTCGTATGTCCTGATAACACTGTGATTCTCACGTATTTGCACGCGCGCCTTTATACGGCTGATTGGGCGTTTGCAATCGTTATTTCTGTCTGCGTTGGAAGTGTTTTGCATTCATGTCTGTGTCTGTATGTGCGTCTGTAATCTTCTTTTTGCTATCTCCGCCTGTTTGCGCGTCTGAGATACATCCCACACGTGTGCGTTTTATTCCTGTCCATACATCTGCAATCTGTTCGTAGGTTTGTATGCTCGCGCCATCTTTGTCTGTACGCCTGCGATTGTTTCGTCTATCTGTACTTTCGTTGGTTTATCTACAATCTGTTAGTCTGTGTACACACTCGCGATGTGTGTGCGTCTGTTTGTACGTCTGCAATCTTTACGTCTCCGTGCACCTCTGTGTGTATTTCTTTCATCTTTGCGTCTGTCTATACTTCTATCTGTACTGCCGTAATCTTCATGCCTGTACATCTACGATCCTTACGTCTGCAGCCTTGATCTGTCTGTACTTGCGCGGCGTGTACGTCCGTCTTATTCGAGTGCAGGTACGTCCGTATGTGAGCACTACGTTTTCTCATTATCAACCCACATTATTTGCGCACACTCTGCTGTAATCCGTTCCTCCGCTCCCATCCAAGCATCGACAGAAGTCTTCGCCCTTGCCCCACATTTGTCGATATGGCCATCCATTCCGCACAACGCTCCCAGGAGCACAGAAAGAAGTGGACTGTTTTGCTTTCTCCCGGCCTCCTCAGCCCCTTCGGAAGTGCATGGGGCCGCCACGGGCACATACTAAATGCTATAAAATGGGCGATTAATAATGAGGATTATGAGGATTAACAGTTAAGGAAGGAAGGAACATGGGGGAAAGGAAAGGCAAGGATGTTAACGAGTCTATAGAAGGACCGGTATGTTAACATACACTGGCGACATAGAAGGACCGGTATGTTAACATACACTGGCGACAGGGATGAGGGAGTTTTAAAGATGGAAAGAGAGAGAAAGGAGAACGCGTGTACACAAAGTCGCATTTTACACGACGATAGTTATAGCGCGAGAACAAAGCGACGACACGGAGACAAGAAGGACACGACGTCCTTCTTGTCTGTGTCGTCGTTTTGTTCTCGCGCTATAACTATCGTCATGCCATACCAACTAGCCCAAGCTGATACACTTCTAAGTCGCATTTTATAGTCATCATAACATCAGACCATTAGTCATATAACCGCCGGTGCAAGCCAATGATGCCCAGGAAAATATAGGAATGTTATTTATTAGCTGTAATTGTAATGTAAATGTAACTGTGAAGGAAGAAAAGTGGACGAAAAGGTATCCTGCCGCTGACACCGAACCGGCGACCTTCGAATCGTCGACGCGTCCGATGTTCTACGGATGTGTTATTCCAAGGTCTCAGGTTGCGGTCCTTGCCAGCGGCAAATTATCTTTTCGTCCACTTTTCTTTTTTTTTTTCACAATAACATTACAATCAATAGTAACAACATCCCATACGCTTTCCTTGGTATCAATGGCTGTTTGTTCTCATTAATATTGTGTATAACGAAAAAAAAACTAACCCCTTAAATTCCCACTTTTTTCCTAAAATGAATGAATATTGAAACCTGAGGAGTTATATACCGCTCATAAATTGAGAAAAATGAAAGCAGTGATTTAATACCAGCGTGGCTCAGCTTCAACTCTTTTGAACCAAAGCACTGTGCCTGAAGCAGTGTGCTGTTTTGTGGTCGTAGTATAGGTAGCCAAACGAATAATGCCCGCTTTAAAGCGAAAACAATAACTGACTCGTGAAACAATAAAGTAGATCGCCGACATCAACACGAGTGATGCAAATAGTTATCATTATGTGATGACGTATTAGGTAATATTATTACACGTGTGTAGCATATATGTAGCATATCACTAGAGCTGCGTATTGTCAGATAAATCAGAAAAAAATATCCTGTGAACACTGGTCGGTAAGATGTCTGACAATTCGGATTTGTCAGGTTCACTACGATATTAACAGTCACTGTTATCCTGTCCACCTCTTTATTACAAGGGCATCTTCTAAGCAGTCATTGATACATCGGCAGGTTCGGCCGATGTAATCTTCACTTCACGTTAATGATATCTCGAGACCGCACTCAACGCACATTTAACAAACTGCTTGTCGTGCACGGTGCTAGGTGCAACGCATGTAGGGACAGCGGGAGCTTGAGACATGTTGACGGTCATCTGACAGCAGCGCAGCGGGAGAAACGACGCCTAATATATGTACCTCGTTAAGTATGTTTATTGAGGCTTCCAGAACCCGGAAAGCTTGTCGTAATATATTACAACAAGCGTTTCAGTTTTTAATACGTTCAAAGATAGGGGTTTTGTATTCAGGCAGTTGTGTTTCTTAAAACATTAAATATGGACATTTGATAGAGTTCTGGCTGGTCGGGAAGCAAATATTAATAAAAAAGTGACGTCAACCGGCGCATTCACTTGAAGTGAAAACTGTAACCTTCGTTCTCTGCCACTACTCCAATAACACTTGTGCTTCTTGTGTGTGTATGTGTTTGTACGTTCATATCTTTTAAACGCCTAAATTAGGCTTCGTGTGTTCTGCTCCTTTCGTGTTCAAATATTTCATCTAAGATAATAGAGTATTGATAATTAGATTGATTTATTGATTGTTTGATTGATATGTGTGGTTTAATGTCCCAAAACAACGATATGATTATGAGAGACGCCGTAGTGGACGGCTCCGGAAATTTCGACCACCTGGGGTTCTTTAACGTGCACCCATATCTGAGCACACGGGCCTACAACATTTCCGCCTCCATCGGAAATGCAGCCGCCGCAGCCGGGATTCGAACCCGCGACCTGCAAGTCAGACGCCGAGTATACCTATAGCCACTATATCACCGCGGCGGGGTATTGATAATTAGAAAAAAAATCAACTCTGAATCCAGGAGAATTGGGAACTTGTGAAAATCATACTCGGATAAACACTGCATTTTCGGCAGAAAGGAAAACTTTAGAGATACACCTTCCGATATAAAAAAATAAAATAAACAAAAAAAAAAACTCAGTAAACGTGCAACCTAGCTTATAACATACGCGCATTTCGGCTACAGGTTTCTAGACCGCCTAGACTGTTTCCCAAAGACCTCGAGAAATCGTCATTTTTATGCGGTACACATTTCTATACGCAGGTCGGGGGCACAATGTTAGCTACGCAGTCATGCACACAAGATAAGCTTCGGGACAGGCTTAGGTCGGCAGAAAACCGTGTAACTCAATTAGACTAATTGGAGACACGTATTCCGCGCTGAGGTTTCACTCGGACTCGCCAAAATTTTTCTCGAACGTACTCACTCAGACTAGAGCTCGCCAAAATATTACTCACCCGGTATTACTCAGACTCACGGCTGCATCTCGGCATCAATGAGTCTACTCGTGAGTTGGCATGCGGTCCCAGGCAGTGTTGAACAGCTCGTCAGTATACAGCGCTCGCTTGTCTTAATTTCCGTCGCGAGCGTGGGCTTCTACTGCACTGCACGCATCTATGCGCCACAACCGGCATAAACGTAAACTAAGTTAGTCCCCGAAGGGAGGATCAAGCAATGGCTCGAATGAAATCAGAACCGTGCCGACTCTATGCAGCGAGGTTCAAGAAAGCTGCCTCAAACCCTTCTAACGCCATCGCTACTTTTCCATTCTCCCTTTAGTAAACTTAGAAAGTGCCTGCATTCTTCTTCTTCTCATTTTTTTTTTTCGCAAATAGTCGATGCGTACTCAAGTAAAAACAGCAATATCGTCTGGAGCCGTACTGTGCGAGATTCTATAGCATGGCTGCGGCACTGCATCGTTATTAGAAAGCTTTAGAAAAGGGTAGCCACGCCTTGGGTTCCTTGGGTAAGCGGGCTATTTTTCTGGCTAAGTTTGCTGAAACTCGTAGATTCGAAAAACTCAGCGCCGGCTAGCACACTCAAACGCGTCTCGCGTAGAAGCAGTCGCCACATGCGTATTCGTCGGCGACCAACTGTAGGCTGAAGGCCCCACCCACGTTAATAATAATAATAATAATAATAATAATAATAATAATAATAATAATAATAATAATAATAAATATGAGGGGTTTAACGTTCCTAAACAACCATATGGTTACGAGAGGTGCCGTATTGGAGGGCAGCGAAAATTTCGAACCGTGTGCGGTTTTTTAACGTGCACCTAAATCCAAGTGCACGGGCCTACATTTCTGTCTCCATCGAAAATGCAGCCACCGCAGCCGGGATTCGATCCAGTCACCTGCGGGTTCTTCACCGGGTTTAGTTGCTTCTATGTAGAAACTGCTAGCAAACTAGAAAACGCCTGGTCTCTCGGCTCGAAAGTTCATACACGGCCATTCGATGTCGTTCGATCCCAGCAACACTGGTGTACCACATTAAGATGGTAAGCTGAGATAGTTGGTGTTTACGAGAAAATTTCGGAGATGCTCATGTGAGTTGGAGAACTGACAAAACAAACGACGGTATACCTCCTTTGTGTGTGGTTTCTTCAGTCCTTTAAACTTCTCGGAAGCGACGATTATGAACCGGTTCCTGCATTTAATGAACGCGAGGGCATCGGCACTGCGTTGCGCATTGGTGACGATGCTCATTCCATTTATCATCGGTCCGTCTCTGATTCTCACCACTCTCTTCATCCTCTCCAGTCCGCGCTTCTGTTTCGAGTCTGTTTCTCTTTCTCCTGGACCCTGCTGATAGTGTCGTGCGCAGATGCTCCGGTGATCTGTTGTCCTGCTGTATAGTCGAGTCGACTCCCCCTTCTCAATGACCGGACGCGCCGGCCGTGTGTATGTCTTCGTAGAGGACCTCTCTCGGAGGGTTTCTGACCCGACGTCGAGCTAACAAACCGCCGGTGATACAGCGGGGCCGCGTTGCGGAAATTGGACGCCCACTATAGGTTCGCTCATGGTCCTGTGTCGCGAATTCACTCCCCCTCTACCATTCTGCCCAGTGTCCGCCTCCAAACATTCGTCCGCTCACTTGTTGGTCTTTCATTGGGGCTGTGACGAGGCCAAGTACCAATAAAAGGGTTGAGCTGTGCTTCAGTCCATTGGCTCGCTTCCGCTTGTTCGCGGCCTATTCGGTATGAAAATATGACCGTGCGGTGTCCTGTTGACTCTCAATGCAACGTGTTCTACGTAGACAGTGTGATAGAAGATGCGTGGGACGGTAAGCTTTACCACAATCTGGTACAATATATAGTCGGAGCCCGAGGTAACACAAATGAAAGAAAAAAACTATGACAGTTTCTTAGGCACTCACTTAAAATAGCATGTAGGCGAAAGCCATCTCCTTTTTCTTCTCAATCCTCGTCGCCCTCCCTCCACAACCCTCTGTACTGCACCAAATGTTGTTTTGCGTTGCTTCCGGAATATTAAGCATCGCAAGCCTTTTGCACCAGACCTGCTTTCTGCACAGTCTCCGGGATCGGTTCCCCTTTGAACGAGCGACGATGCCATGTGATGGCGTCATCATGTGACGTCGCGTTCCAGGAAGTGATTGTGACGTCATTGCGCTATCAGGAATTTCGCTGATATGTGACGTCATGATGATGTCATATGGTGACGTAGTCGCGTAACGATTTTTTCGCGTCCCATGTGTGAAAGAAAAGAGATTGTACATACTTCAGTAGACGTAGTATATGCGATCTGAACAAACGAGAATTCGCAACTGTGGATGTCACAGGAGCCGACGTTTCAACAGGTGCACTTGTCTGCTTCGTGTTGGTTGCAGTCTTGAAGAAGGCTATTCCGCATGCCAAAACGTCGGCTGTAGCGACACTCTGTGTTCAAGTATCTTTTTAACCCCTCCGAGCTTCCATCTTCCCCTGAACGTCTGCATTCTTTTGTAGTTTGTGGATGTCATACGGCGATACCAGTAAAATGGTAGCAGTTGGTTAACGTATGGCAAACATTAACTAGTTGCTACCTCATTACTCTACTTTCACACACCAGGGGGCGCGATTTGATGAACTAGGATATAGAGTTACCGTACTCGGCCCACAAGGGCGTCCGTCCGGACGCGCACCGTCCAGTGCACATAAAGTGCGCCGCGCTGTTTTTTTTTTTCTTTTTCTTCTCACGTCTGAGTCATTCGGAAGATGAGTCACGTAACTTTTCGTACGTAAAATACACGCTGCATCGTGCGCCGCGCGTGCCTTGCGGTGCAGCCTCCTTGTGGGGGAAGGGGGGAGGGGCAGGTATAACGCTTGCTTTTGCTTTGCTTTCCGGGTTCAATTCTTCTTGGCGGCGTACGCCCCGTTGTGACGACAGATAGTCGCGGGCCGACACTCCATCATCGCGCGGGTGAAAAAGACACAGCCGAGACACCGTTCGTTTTCGCGAGGCGCGTTTGCGCGAGAAAGGTGTGGTGCGTTATACGCGTATGTATACAGCCACGATGTAGAGTGACGGCTGCACGCTTTCGCCGTTGTGTATACTCGAGGCGGCCTCGTCGAGATGTGCCGTGTGCACTGCATTGGGGGACCCGCCCGTGACGTGTTACGGACAGATTCGGCGAGCAGTTCTTGCGGTTAGACGTGGACAGTCAGTGAAACCGCCCTGTTGCGGTATATAGGCTTTCGTGTCGAGGACGGCAGTGTAGCGGTGTGTGTCCACACGCGCGTATACGGGTGCAGCGGTGGGCAAATAAAATTCTGCGGAAACGAAGGCGAGGTTTGAGAAATGATCGTGAAATAGGACAGAAAAAAAATCCACGAAGTATTCGTGAAATCGAGGCTTTGTAGTTGACGGAATGTCTGTCCTGGTCTGGGAATTTTCCTTTTCAACGTTTTCACTGCGCATGCGTCCTTACCCTGGCGGAAAGGAGCGGCAGTCTCATAGAGATATGAGTACCAGCGACACCGTGCGCCAGGGCTGAATGCCTTTTCCCCTTCTAGAAATACCAGTCGATGTCCGTCGATTTTCCCAATCGAAACCAGTGCCTCCTGCGTTGTAGACGGACACTCTAACCACCCGACTTTTCTTGTGGTCAGCTTTGTAGCCTGAGGTGGATCCAGGATTTTTTTCAAAGTGGGTTGGGGGGGGGGGCAATGTATGGGAAAGGGAAGTTCAGCTAGTGCGAGGACTTCATAAGTCCTTCCCCGTATGGTGATGTGGTTATACGTTTGAACAATAAAGTTGTTTCCATCCATTCATTATACGTTTGAAATTTTTAAGGAGGGTTCAAAACCTGCAAACACTCACCCCACCCTACCCTACCACTCTGGATGATATATTTCCGCTTTCAGGTGTACTGTAGGTAACCGGGCTTCAAAGCCACATATTTGTAGGCTTAGTAGACACGTCCACATGTTGTAGAACATATCGCAAATTATCGACAGTTTCTTAGCACTAAATCGCCCTCTCTTCGAGTGCTTCAGTCGAGTTAGGTTTCAGTGCGTGAATCTATAAGTTGTGCCATACTTCTTTTGCTTGATCATCATCAGTTTGAGCTAATTGTAGCTTATTTCAGCACACTATGGAGCTATGGCGATCGCTTCTTCTTACAGTGTCTGCAGCTTTTCTGCTAAACAATAAACGTCGGCAGTTTACGGCCGTGCATGCTTCCCACTTTTACCGCCGCCTACACATTATTAGGTTAAAAGGTTTTGCCCGCGGCTTCCAACGGCACCACTTCCGGTTCCGATGCCTATAGCGGCTACTCTAATTTGATGTACGACCGCGCTATACGTGGCCTCTTCTCTGCATACGGGATACATCCTACATATTGCAAGCCCGCGTACTTCACACAAGCTTCTCGCTTTCAACCAAGCTCCATCTTTTTCGTACAGAAACGGGTTCCTTATACGCGGCATACGCTATACTGAAACTCGTCTCCGGGGTATATGAATATATGCATCTATGAAATATGGACGCTAGCCTGCGTTGGCCGGGGTCGTAAACAGCGGCGATATTATTGCAACTCGCACACACGCACACACACGAAAGCCTGCTCGTTCTCCATGGAAGGCTCATACCGGAATCTCGGTCATATAACTCACGCTCCCGAGGACTCTTGTGTTTACAACTTTTCCTCAACACCCGTGCCTCGTAGACTTTCTCCTAAATAATAAACTTCACTCGTTCCTCCCTTATTTGTCTACGGCTTTCTTGTATACACTGCGCGTACTTTGCAGCGTTCTTCCGTGTGCACGTATGTATAGACCTTGCGAGAACGCCTCGCTTTCGCCATATGCTACGCGACCATATTTGCGCGGCGTAAAATATTCAGCCGTATGCGCGACGTTCAGGAGCGCCCCCTGGTGCAGCGCTCGGAAGGCGGCGACGCGCATCTTTCCAAACCTCTTACTTAATCACGCCCTGCAACGTGGACCACCGAGTTTTTTTTCTCTCGAGACGGGCGCGATGGCTGAGAAAGAGAGCAGTGAGAGAGAGGGAAAGAGAGAGAGGGACCAAGTCTAGTGGTCTAACGCGAAAAGCTTCAGTTCTTTCCCGGTTAAGTGCGGGGAGAGAAATCTGGCAGCCCCGGCAGCCTCAGAGCGCCGCATGACGGGCGCCGCATTAGGCGTTAAGAAGCGTTAAGCCTAACCCAAACTGGCGCTTCAAAAACGTTGGAGCACACGGCCGGCGTCCTCGCGGCTCGGCGCTAAAACAGTGCACTGCGGTTGAAACTTGCGCCTGTGAGTACACAGCGGCCGCGCATTGAAAGCGCGAACTTGCAACATTGTTCGTGAGACGATGTCATCAAAATTGCCTTTCCCTGTTGTGGGTAGTTATACGCTTCTGTATAGGCCCGTTTGCTTAATTTATGCTGATTGCGCATGTGTTTCCGCGTTTATTCTCAGAAGTAAAGAAACGGAGCTTCTAGTCTGCGATGAACTGAAATTGCGTAGGCGTGTGTTTAGATGTCGGTAACGATTCAGAGTACGAGGTACTCTACTATGGGAGAGCATAATGCCGTCCCGAGTTCATGTAACTCTCCGTTGGAAGGAAATTTCGACCACCTGGGGTTCTTTAACGTGCACTCAAATCTGAGCACACGGGCCTACAACATTTCCGCCGTAGGCGTGTACATAATTATGCTCTAGATACTATCGTGCATGCACGTGTAGCATGGAGGTATATGGGCATTTTCACGGTGTATGCACGTATCATGGTACACGGTTTTCATTCGTCTCACAAGAAAAGAAAAAAAAACGTGTGTGTAAGGTCGAATTTATGCATGCTCCTAAATATTGGTTAAACGAATATGCCATCAAAGCTTTAATCAATTACTAATTCTTGATAACATCGATATGTGCCATATGCTGTCAAAAAGAAAAAAAAAAGGAAAATGGAATGGGTCATGATAAAGCTGACAGAATATGTAGTGATGGGACGATTGTCTTTTCACTTTGCAAATTTACAAGATTGCTTAACCACATTTCATACATCACCCCAATTTATGTAAACAAGTGCAGCCATGCGCACTATAGTTTCCAGACTGCTACATCACAAAATATGAATATTTGCTTTAATAGTACTCTACAGCGTACGTTTACTCCACTGCATGAGTCAAATATGCGCACTTCGGCTGTACCAATCGGTTTCGACCAATATACTCAATTTGCAACTATAAAAATACATCGTGGCCCCCGGTCCTGACAAGGTAACCAACCGCCTGTTGCGAAATTTAGACGACCAAGCCATCACACTACTCACAAAAGACATTAATTACATGTGGGAAACTGGCCAGGTACCTGAACAATGGCGCACGGCCACGGTAATCCTTCTCTCAAAGCCAGGTAAACCACTCAACTTCGACAATCTACGCCCGATTTCCCTAACCTCATGCATAGGAAAAGCAGCTGAACATGTCATCCTAAATCGTGTATCGCGCTACATAGAGGATCACGAACTCTTTCCGTTCAACATGGTCGGGTTCCGTCCGCACCTTTCAACACAAGACGTCATGCTATTACTAAAGAAACAGATCTTCGACTCAAAAACGAGAGATGTTCGTGGCATTCTCGCCCTAGACCTCACTAAAGCATTCGACAGCGTCTCACACCGCTTTATACTGGAATCCATTGCCAGCCTTGGTCTCGGTAAAAGATTCCAGGCGTACATTCGTTCTTTTCTGCAAAATCGAAAAGCTCAGCTGCATTTATCGCAACTTACATCCGACACTTACACATTAGGTTCCAACGGGACACCACAAGGGGCAGTCATTTCTCCACTCCTTTTTAACATAGTAATGAAGGGACTATCTGACAAACTCCGCGAGATCCCAAACATAAACCATGCTATATACGCAGATGACATCACCATCTGGTGCCCGGGAGGCTCATTGGCGGAGTTGGAGCAAGCCCTTCAAACTGCTCTCAATACCACAGAAGCCTACTTAAAAAACACTGGACTTCGTTTGTCGCCCACAAAATCAGAGTTGCTACTGTACCGGCAATCTCGCCAAGGCGTTCGTAACTTAACACCCTTAGGTGATCTACCCATAGCGCTACACGCCAAAGATGGGCAGCGAATACCCCGCGTGGACTCCATACGCATTCTCGGCCTCCTCGTCGAGGCCACTGGCTGTCATGCAAGAACAATTAAACATATCACAGCTAAAACCGAGAACATGCTCCGACTCATTCAGCGAGTCTCGGGTCGTAGACGAGGCCTTGGAGAGGCCAACCTTCTGCGCATATACCACGCGTTCCTAATGAGTCACATCAATTACGTCGCCTCTGCCCACAACTGGACGAAGGTAGAAAAGACGAAACTAAACACACTCATGCGCAAAAGCATTAAACAAGTCCTTGGTTTGCCTCAAAACACGAGCACTTCCCGTCTCGACCAACTAGGCATGCACAACGGCATCGATGAAGTGATCGAGGCCCAGACCACGGCCCAAGTGATCCGCCTCTCCTCCTCCAAGGCAGGCCGCCGACTTCTAAGCGAGGCCGGCATGTTCCCACACCCCTGCCTTGAAAGCGCAGTAACCCTCCCCAGAGTTGTCCGAGCTACTTACATGGTAACCCCATTTCCGCGAAATGTCCACCCACAACACAACGAAGGCAGACGGCTGGCCCGCGCTCGCGCGATCCTAAACCGTACCGCCGCGAATCGCAACTCTACCGCATTCGTCGACGCAGCGCAATACGGTAACTCCTCCTCTTTCGCACTCGCGGTAGTAGATGGCGACGGAGCCCTACGCTCAGCCGCCTCGGTTAGGCTATCAACAAGCGCCATAGCCGAACAAGTTGCTATAGCTTTAGCGATGACCGACCCCTCACTCACTAATGTCTTCACAGACTCTCGCGCCGCCATTCGGGCTTACGAAACCGGCAACATCGCTCCAGAAGCAGCCCGCATTTTACAAACACGGAAATATACGGGCTCGCACTACCTCTCTTGGTTCCCTGCCCACATGGGCAAAGACGTTCACCCACAACAACCCAACCTCAACGAAATGGCTCATGATCGAGCACGAGAACTGACCCGCCGTGACGATCAATCAGCCACCGAAGAGCTGGGCCCAGACGTGCAGTTTAATGACCCACTACTCACCTTCCATGAAATTACCTCCCACTACCGACACAACAGAAGCCGATACCCTTTACCCCATTCAAAACTCGAACGCGCGCAAGAAGTAGCCTTTAGAATGTTACAAACGAGATCGTACCCATCACGGGGCCGACTCAGCCATTATAACTCAGACATAAATTCACAGTGCCCAGATTGCACAGAAGTGTACTGTTCACTCGCGCACATGCTCTGGCAATGTCCCGCGTT